>NC_044187.1:35422539-36022539 GCF_900880675.1 Sparus aurata | reverse complement strand
GTTTATCATCAAATTCTGCTTAGGGCCCCCAAAAGGCTTGGGCTGGCACTTTTTCCGGGAAAGTTGCCACCGACATCCACTGTACATCTTTGGTATTACAGCAAATGCAAGGGCTTTCATCAGTGGGTCATAGGCTCAATCATCACTGTGTTACCTCATTCAGCGGAAGATGGTGACTTAACATATATTTATTTACATGAAAATCTTTAGACATTATTACTTTGCCCTCTGAAGTCACAACAGTGTCTGTAGGGAAAAAAAAGTCTGCTCTCACTTCCACTATTACAGTAGACATTAGTATTTTGTTGGTTTTGTAATTACTTGGATTATGGCAAAAAGACAGCCATTTCTGTAGTTTAATGACTAAGAAACATTGATGTGTCCTATTACACATCTACTGTATAACATTATATCACTGCACTTTTGCAGGATAGGTCTTTCTTTCTTTCTTTCTTTCTTTTGTCTAATTAATTTGCTCTTCTCCTCTCTGATTTAAATGCACAGTTGTCCCTCCTATAATGTTATTTCTGGCAGCTTTGCTCCTTTGGCCCTCTCCCACACATGCTGGTGCCTGGCCAGGACCTTGTTCCAGAGGTTTAGACTCTTACAGCTGTGGTTAAAATTTTTATATTGCAGGAGAGCAGGAGAAAGATAATGGAACTGTGGGAGTGAGCGCGGGTGACAGCTACTGTTACCAAGATACTCTGAGGCTAAGCACTGTTGTGGAATTGAGATGATTCCAGTCTGCAGTAATGGTTCGCGTTCTGCTTGTCTGCGATTCTGTTTCACATGACTCACTCGCTTGCTCCTTCTGTCTCTGTCATCTCTGACTCTGATCCTGGGGTCGCTCATTAGCCTGCTATTAAAGGACAAAGGCGGGCCCGGGCGTCATGCGTGATATGCAACTGTTGCCACGGTTACCTAGAGCACATCCTTGTTACTATTAGTCAAAATGGCAACCTGTAGATGTCGCTAGCTCCCCAATGGGTGTGCAGAGTCATCCAGATGCATTATGCTGATTATAAACAGCCATCATTGTGATTGCTTTGTTTGGCCCTTTGGTCCTTTGGGGTCCTACGCTTTGCCTGTTGTATTTACCTTTTCAATATTGAGGTTCCATTTGTTTGTGTCTCGCTAATTTACAGTGCAGCAATAAAAATTGGTCTCCTTTTTTTTTTCATTTTGTCTCTATCTTCCCTTGCTAAATGGAAGTCAATATTCTGGCAGTGGTTTCATTTTCTCAGTTGCTCTTTTTTCCTTCCTTTTTCTCTTGCATTATTGCCATCAGTCAGTTTTGAAATACATTAGCAAAGGCTGGCTTTCTTTTGACAGTTTGACAGCTTAGATTTTCATGAGCCAATAAAGAGCATGTCATTGTGCCCGGAATAACTGCTGTGAGAATATTGTTCTTGGCAGATAACAGTGCCATTCATTCAATGGACCCTTGTCTCGATAACATACATACTGATCACTGTCACAATTGCCTCAGTACTAAGGGTGGGCGATACTGCACAATTTGGTATCGATCCAATACCAGGTAATTACGGGGCCAGTATTGCTGATACCGATACCGAAAATTCCTGATCATTGAATGATTTTGTACTTTTGTCTTTAATTAGCTGATCATGATTATAAAACACAGTACAAATACAATACAAATATTTTAGCCAAATAAGAAAATACTATTTAACATAATGAAATCTATAACCTATCTGCATGTAGCCTAAATAGGAATACTAATGTTCCTTCAACAGATACACAAAAGGTTCATTATATTCTGCCATATTCATACTTCAGAGTGAACCTGAGTGATGGGAGTGAGAGAGGTGGAGAGGAGCACCGCACATAAGGACTGAGAGAGACGCTGTAATGACAAAAACTCAGTAAAGAAATACGAGTGATTTGCTGAACTTATAGAAGAGGAACTATAACAAAAATATCGATCTCATCGCGCTAGTATTGATCCGATACCATTACTCACCATTGTATCTATACTATCAATATTTGGATCGATCAGCCAGCCCCTACTCAGTACCCCCCCAGACAGGTCACTCACACAGTATGGCCAGTTGACCTATATCTTATGGGTGCCACGTCACCGTGGAGGTATAGTATACTATCAGTGAGCATTCCTTTGAAAGCATGGCTGAGCTGTTTTGCCTTCCCTTTTTGTGATTTCCATGTATGAAACCATTTCAATTCATGTCCAGGAGCGAGCATGTAAGCCAAGATAAATGAGGGGATTTAGCTCTGGACATAACCAGTAACCAGAGCCATTTGTTCCTATAGACTGTGTGAACTCAATCAAGACAGGGAGAGCAGGAAGAAATAATGATGTCAGAGAGTCCAGTGACTCTTTTCCTGACATTCTGAAAACTGACACTGAATCTACAAGGACCATATGTTTTTTTTTTTTTTTTTTTTTATGTGCTGAGCATCCACACAGCTCCTTTTGAGGTGGAAAATACCCTGACTGTTTTCATGTGTCCAGGAAAAGGCTGCCACAACACGAGGGCTTTGATTGTTGTAATTGTGGCTCACTGTGACAATTAACATCTGGACACAGCAGAGGAAAAACACCACATGGAGGCACATATTTATGCTTTCATGGCATATTCAAAGACTGCCTCAGCCCTCTGATCCTCAACACTGAGCTTCTGTCTAACATGTTTGGGCCATCTTTTGCTTAGTACATGAAAAATAAATTCTTCTCTATCTCCTGTACACAGTATTGCTTAAGTTTGCCTAATGTTATCTCTTTCAGATTTCAAATGCAAATTCATTTTTTATCTTAGCTCGATAATTGTAATTACCTGTACTCGTGCCTACTTCAAACCACACGATGCAGATTTTTACCAGTTCAGAGAGCAGAATGGTACATAATGAGGTTTCTCAGAAATAGCTCACATTACTCCACCACACACCACCAGTAAAGTTCAAAATTATATTGATTTTGCGGTGAATTTTTGGTTACCACACTGTAAATCATTTTGGGGGGCATATCACCAGAGTGACTAAAAACTGCTGGTCTTTGCAAGTTATCTTTGGCTGTAGCTATCTACCCTTAGCTAATGAGCTCATGGCTCAGTCAGCTCTGAGTGGCCCTAGAGATTGCCAAGACTGGTATTTTGAATCTAAGTGGGAGCATTGAGAGTGAATGCTGGACACTCAAGAGAGTTGGATATCTGCAGCTCGTGATAACGGCGTGCAGAGCAGGAATTTTTTTCACATCTTACTTGGTGAATATAAGGTTATTTCAACCAAACCAGAGGTGATTGTGGAAAAAAACAAACCAGACTGTTTTGGAGAGTTTAGTTTAGTTTATGTCGAGTTTGAACAAAGTATGTTTTACAGTGAGTTAACAAGGCAGTTAAACTCATCTTAGTTTGGTAAGAAACTTACATTCAGACAATGTACAGTTATGTTTTTTTCTGTTTAGTCAGGACATATAAGAGAACTTAATTCCTTGACATTCATTGAGTTTATTTTGATCATGACACTTAAAACAAAATCCCATCGCCCCGCTGAAACTACAGGTGCTCTCTCTCTCCTGTTACGATGGTTGTTTGCAGGTGTTCCAGAGTCAGAGACAATCTACCAGCTACACAGCATCACCGTGATCAAGACTTGCTCATATGTCAAGCTCAGTCACCTCCACCCTGCCAGAACGTCATTGTTCTACAGATGGTGCAGCCTTGTTCAAGCCTTTTTAACTTAGTGAGTTCTCCTTTGCTGTTTTACTTTCTTTTTTTTTAACAACTTAACTTACTGAACTTGAGACGTGTTCAAATGTTACAAACTGTTTAATCACACAAACTATCAACACAATCTAATTTTATTGCCTTGGATTTCACTCCTTTCGAATCACCAACTGCTCCTGCTGAAGCTACTTCATTCTAACTTTGAGACAATTATATATTTAAATGCAAACATGTCAAAGGTGGAGACTGACTTCAATATTAACCTTTTATTAGGGTTTGTGATAGTTTCATTGATGTGGAAAAAAAAACAACATGACTTATTGAACAGTATTAGAGACAGACAGCAACTTCCCATTATGTTTTCTTTAAACTATGACATGAGGGGTCTCAAGACCGTTGTTACTCTTAAGCAGTGTTTCTGTGACTTCCTGTACATACTGAAGGCTGATGAGAAACTGTCCAACTTGAGTCCAGCTTTTTGGCTCCGCCCACTGCTGCTGCCACCTGATTTCGTCCACTATCCAGCCGAGGCACAGTTCAGCTCAAACAAGCTTTTTCTTTGTTAGTGCATGAGTGGGGGCGAGAGACATTTGTTGCTGACCAAACATTCAGTCGGAATACAGAGCTATTTAACATTTATTTTAATACTAAAATAGCACTTACATTAGCATTAAGTTAAGGAGAAGAGACTAAGTTCCTGTATGATTTCTTACATTGTGTGATTTCTATGCAGAATATATTTTGCTGTAATTTCATACAGTACATCATTTACTGTGATTTTCAATCAAAACTCTGATTAGTGTAATCTTCAATTGGATACATAGTGTTCTACTGCGAAAAAGTCAACTGCAATTTACTGTGCAAACAGTAAATGGGTTTGGATTAGACAAGACATTGTACAGTGTGGGTCTTAATCTGTTAATTCTTAATTCTTCCACCAGTGGTGGAATGATGTCAGGTCAGCGGAATCACTGGCCATGTTCCGCAAAAGACTGAAGACTCATTTGTTCAGACTTCATCTTGACCCCGCATAGCATCATTCCTCCTCGACTCCCGATACGTTTGCATCGTTAGCACTTCTATCAAAGCACTTTTGCACTTAAAGAATCTTTGACAAATAGCAGTTATGATCCTCTGATGAGAGCTTGACAATTGTTTCTATACTTCTTTAACTCCATCAACAGTGACATGTCGTGGTTTCTCTCTTGTGACAAATGTTCTTTGCTGTACATGTAAGTCGCTTTGGACAAAAGTGTCTGCTAAATGCCCTAAATGTAAATTTTAATCAAACATCAGAATGGGAGGGCTCAGTTTCGTATTTTTACACCCTGGGACCCGTTTTCGAAAAAGTGCGTTTTCAGGCGCTGCGTTTTCAGGATCCGTGTGGACGGTTGACCAAAACGATGCAAAACGTGCATTTTCGCAAAAGAGCATTTTCGTGTGTAATTGGAACATTACAACCTTACAGAAGTTCAGACAGTTTGTTTTATAGGCACAGTCTCTGAATACAAGCTGTGGCCATTTATCTGTGGATTGAGGGTTTGATACTATCACACTAGTTGTATAATACCTTACTCCTGCTTTATAATCACAGAAGACTTGGAACTGTACATTTCTACAATACAAGACTTTTAATTAGGTAGTTAACTAAGTTAGTTATAATGAGTTAATTTCCTATTTAAATCTGATGCTTATAGAGAACCTGATAATGAGAAAAATGAAGTTGGTAACATTGCTGAAAAGTTAGAGGTGTGCAGCCTGTCTCCTGCAGCTCTTCATCCAACAGCTCCTTCTTCCACTACTCCCACTGACTGTAAAAAAAAACCACTCCAATGTTAAAAGCTGCTTCATTGTCAAATAATGCTAAAAATGTGACTAGCCTACTTCACAATAAAAGTCAAGTCATTGTTTGCCAGTCAAATGCTTTTTAATGTGAAGCTGCAAGAGGAAACGCTGGGTTTGCATTTGCAGGAAATGAATGCTGCACTCTACAGATGGTAAACGTCTTTTCTTATAAAAAGCCAAACGTACTGGGGATTAATGGTGTTGTCATGAGCTTCTTAGTTTGTGGGAAAACTTCAAGGAACCCACTATTTATTTTTGACTTAATTTGACTGCATTTATGTTCATTCTTAATGCAGGACTCTAGTTCAAAGTAACTACTGAGCATACATGTAATTAATCACATGACCCCCTGAGAACTGCTCTAAGGGTTACTCCTGTACTTCACTGAGAGTAGAAATGAAAGAAGTCTGACTTAGATTTATTCACTTGGATTTAGCAATGTGCTGCCCCTTTCAAAGCTTTGATGCTGCAGATTTTCCAACCTCTACATAAACATTTGCTTACAGTAGGTGTTCACACATGCATCTGTCACTCACAACATGAAAAGAGGCCTGACATAAAAGGATTAAGCCTTTGCTTAGGACCAGCTTTTGGGATTTTTCTGCTGTCCTCTCCCTCTGTGGACTGCTTCACCCCCAAGTGAACCTTCTTGGCTTGGAATCATCTGAACTTAGCAACTCTGTCATTCACCTCTGTGTTGTGAAGGCACAAACTTGCACCTACACCTCAGAATAACACAAGCCAGAGAAAGGCTATTTTCACTGCTGCTATCATAGACATGTCTGCGAAAGTGCTGCATATGAATGGGCTCACTGCTGTTTGCCCCGCAGTCATGACTATATGAGTTTACACCAACTGAAGCTCCCACACCTCCCGGTCACAATCTATCCTGATACTGTCACAAATGCAGTCAACACATACAAACAATTCTCAAATAGTTACTTTGGTTTTGGGAGGATATTTGATCAATTTTAATAAGACCACCTTTAATTTTAATTCAATACAATTGCTCCCAGTAAACACTCAACATGTCCTCCATGTTAACCTGTTTGTCTTGATAAATTCAACATTATGTACATTCTTCCAAAGCCAATTGAGGAATCTACTATTTCACCTACCCCCAGGTTGGCCCTGCTCACATAAGTGAGCTCTTTATTTGGAAGCTGCTTTTTTTCATTCATTTCAGTTGATTTATGCTTGGTAAAAGTCTTTGTGAGCATGTGGTATGAGCCTTCTCATCATGTTTTTTTTTGTTATTTTTTTTTTTTAAATCAGTTGTAGTTTCTTATGAGTTGGAGATACTTGCCATATGTTGGCTGTGGGTGTCCACGGTTTTCGGAGCAGTATTAATTTCTTTAACAAAAACTAAGACATCTGTGATAATAGAAACTAGGTAGATTATCAGACATTCAAAAAAATGCATAATTTGGCCCTCATGAAAATAAAGGGAAGCACACATTGCTGAGACTTGACCAGGGGCCAAATGTATGAAACTCTGTATATTCAGATGAAGAAATCTTTTGCACACACAAAACAGGAAACATGCATACACAGTCTTTTCATCTGATTTGTAAAACCCCACGTGTCTTTTCCTCATAGATCTCAATCATCATGAAATTTAACGCATGAGCATTCCTGCTGAAGAACAGGAAGTGTAAATTTGCGGAATGTGAACTTGAAGTAATGATTGATCAACCTGACAGATGAAAAAGAGTATAATTTGGAGGCTTCAGTTCTGGCTTTAGCAATAAAATGAACAAAGCAGTGAACGCTCTGAGTTCAGAGCGACAAACTTGGGAGGAGTCAAAAAAATTGGTCTGATTTCAAGCGAGAGGCCAAGACAGAGAGACACATACAGTGGGAGGAGGACTCACAGTAGTAGCTACTGTAGGAGGAGCAGGTGAGCGGTCATCATCACAGGCCAGAACATCAGTACTCTATCCAAATCTGTGCATCAGAAACGTCTTTTAGCAATGCCAAAGTAGCTATTGTATCATTTGGCATGCTCATTAGACACAGCTACAGCCCTTATAGTGCAGGTTACACCTGAAAGATTCTTAGTCCTCAATAATTCAGGAACATAATAATATGTGTTTATTACATAAGGATAATTGTCATTGTGTCATGGCTCTTGATTAATGTCCTTTGTGTTGTGTTTTGTTTTCCATGCCCTCTTGTGTCTCTTGTCCTTGTAAGTGTCTCCTATGCTCTTCCCTCTGTCTCCCTCTGTCTGTAGTTTTGTTCTCTCCATTCCTTCCCCTCATTATAATAATAATAATAATAATAATAATAATAATAATAACAATAATAATAACAATAATAATAACAATAATAATAACAATAATAATAATAATAATAATAATAATAATAATAATAATACACTTTATTTCTATAGCACTTTTTAAAAACAAGGTTTACAAAGTGCTTTGTCAGACAAAGCAAGAATACAATTTACAATTACAAAGGATGAATAAAATTGCTTGCAAGAAATGGTTGAAATAACAGAGGTAATGATTCAAAATTGGTAAGGTGGGTGAGATAAAACAGATAAAAATAAATAAAGTAGCGAAAATAACAGAAATGAAATAAATAAAATAACACAAAAACAAAACTCAAGGACAGTTGGAGTAAAAATAAACATACAAGGACCACATCACATAAAGGCAAGTCTATACAAGTGAGTTTTAAGAGGTGATTTAAAAGAATTTACCGATCCTACAAGCCTTTTCTCCTCAGGCAGGGCATTCCAAAGTCAAGGGGCCCTTATGGCGAAGGCACGGTCCCCTTTAGTTTTTAGTCTCGACTTTGGAACGGTTAGGAGGGCCCCGCCTGAGGCTCTAAGGCTGTGAGCTGGCTCATAGGGAATCAAAATATCTGTAATATGTCTGATTCTGGTTTTGTGTCTTGTATTCTCCTGCATTTGATTTCCATGACTTTTGTCTTGTGTCTCATGTTTTCCATGTGTCCTTTAAGTTCCCCTGTGTATTTTCCTTGTTGAATTTCCATGCCCCTCTTGTGTCTTAGGTTTTTTTCCTCTGTCTCCCTCTGTCTGTAGTTTTGTTTCCCTCCATGTTTCTCCTCTGTGCTCCTCCCCCGCACATTACCGCACCTGGCCTCCTCCCTCCTCTCTCTCCTCACCTGTTCCTTGTCTGATCGTTAGTGTCTATGTTTTAAGTCTCTGCTTTCCGTCTTGTCTTTGTCCGGTTATTGTATGTATTCTGTCTGCGTCGACGTCTGTTCAGGCTCCTGCTCCTCTCAGTCTCCCCTTGGTATGTGTTTTTGGACTTTGAGTTTTGTCTTTTGCCTTTTGAGTTGAACTTTGATTATTTAATTTGCTACTTTGGCTTTTTGTCCTGGATTTTTTTTTTGTACCTGGAACCCTTTGTTTTTGCACTTCAGCTTTAAGAATAAAGCTCGCCTTTTGTTTTTCCCTGATCTTGCCTCCTGTCTAACTGCATTTGGGTCCACCTCCTTTATCCATAGTTTTCCCCTTTAATCTGACCTGACATAATATAGCTCGGAGCCAGACCTAAGCGTGCTTTTAAAAGTGATCAGAAAAATCTTAAAATCAATTCTAAAACCGACAGGGAGCCAATGGGGGGAAGCTAATATTGGAGTGATGAGTTGATGTCTGTTAAAACCTGTTGGATCACCTGTTGTATCTCACCTGTTGGTCCACCTCACCTGTTCCTCGTCTTGTCATTAGTGTCTGTGTCTTCCCTGCACTCCTTGTCCGTTCATTGCATCTGTCTGCGTCTGCCTCCATTTATGTTCCTGTTCTTCCAGTCTCCCCATGGTATGTTTTTTTTTTTTTTTTTTTTTTTTTTTGTTTGGACTTTGATTCTTGCATTTTTGATTTGTACTTTGTCTTTTGGTTTGCACTCTGTTTAGCTGTGTTGTTATACAGAAGACAGTAAAGAATAAGAATCAGAAATTCCTTTATTAGTCCAGCAAACAGGGGTATTTTTGCAGCACAGCAAAGTTACGGAAGCCCTAAAGGGCCATACATTTTATTTCCTGTTTTCTCGTGATAAGTTAATTTCACTTGTTTTCTTGATCTCGAATTATTATCTCTAAATAACAACTGCCGTTCTCCCAAACAACGACATAATTAATGTGAGCTCTCGAGATAATGAATGTGATAAGATGGGTCTGAGATTTCCATCGCACACAAGTGGCGTGGCATGGCATGCAAACCAATGGGTTTACAGATAATATACACATTAGTGTGCATAATCTAAAAAGACGGTTAGCAAGGCTTCAGCTATATCGGCAGCTCAATCTAATTGAGCCTGATGACGTCGCTAACTACGTAGCTGACCAGCTACAAGGTCCCGGGCATCTCCATCGATACTTGATGCATGGCCCTTTAGGGCTTCCGTACAAAGGACAGCTCAATATAACAAACAATAAGCATAGTAAAAAACAATATGATAACAAGGTTATTAAAGTATTAACAGTGTGAAACAAGGGGAACATCATATGTCACTTTTTGATCATGGTGAAGGGTTTTTTAAACCATAGACGTAATCCTGACACAGTTTTGATGAAAAAACAAAACAAAAAACGGCTCCAAATAAAATGTCATTCTTCTTTAGCCCACTCGCAACATCACAATAATCAGACTGAAAAGGCCGTGTGCTGGTGTTAAAGATGTGTACTACCAACATTCTCTCCCTCTGTGGATTGTCATGCGTTCGTATATCTGCGTGGAATGTGCAAAATATCTGTACTAATTTTATTTATATTTTATTTGACAGGGGCAGTGCATATTAATAAACATTTCTGTACATATACCAGATTTAGCCAGAAGACTAGTTTTCATCTGCAGTCCCTGGCCAGATGTAACAATAGGCTCCCTAAAAGGCAAACAACAAGAAGGGTTTAAAAAAAACAACACATTAACTAAGATAAGAACAACACTTTCTGATAAAACATTAATCATAACCACATATCCTGTAAGTATTCAATAGTTCACAGCATAAAATACATAAAGCATGCAGGACAAACAGTCAGTATCAGACAAATTCAAATAAAGGTAAATAGAGAGAGAATACAGAGAGGCATGCGCATCACATACAGGCAGTAGCCCACCAGAGCAGACAGTATATGCACACAACATACAGCAACATTGCATAAAAACAAAAAAAACCCTAACCCTAACCAAACCAAAAAAACAAACAAAAAAAAAAAACAGCACATAAGAACAAACTACATGGACGACCTAAGCAGGCAGGACAAAATCACAGACACACTGACACAAGAAGGCAACAGCAGGGGGATCAGGTTCAGTTCTGGCAGGTCATATTCTCAATAAACCACTGTTTCAGATTGGAACTAAAGGACCGATACGTGTTTAGATCTCTGATACATGTTGGGATGTTGTTCCATTCTCGTGAGGCTGTGACAGAGAAGGCTGACTGGCTAAAGGCACTTTTCCCAGACGGAATAATGCAGTCCCCCCTTGTGACTCCTCTTGTGATCCAACATGGATTTGTTCTAATGTTAAATTCTCTGAGTGGAGGAGTGGACAAGCCATGTATGATTTTTGTAGAAAAGACAATCGTTATTCTGCTTAATCATGTTTTCCCAACTCAATGGATGTATTTTGTTAAAATTGCACGGTGGTGGAATTGCCTTGGTTTTTTGTCCAGAACTTTAAGTGTTTGTTTATACAAAGACTGTAGTGGTTTTAGTGTTGTGTGATTAGCCTGAGACCGGCTCGTCAAACAGTAGGTCAGGTGAGAGAGTATCACTGAATGCATGTACATCGTGGCTGCCTGGGTGGACATGGAGTTTCTTATAAATTTGAATATGCACACATTTGATATTTTAATATGCACAGTCTCACCAGCAGTAGATTTGTATACATTTGGAAACCTGCGTGGAAAGTGCCGGAAGTACATTTTTCATGTGTACGCATAGTTTATAGTAGGGATGTCCCCATCCTATCTGCAGGAACCGGATCAGGGCTGATATGGGCATTTTTCCTCTGACCAGGGATCAGCAATTTTGAACATGGACCCAAGTCCGTTGTTGTGTTTTGTTTTGTTTTGAAAGTTAGAGCACAATTTGTGGCAGAATGCAGACGCGTGCCTAAAGTTACTCTGGCAAACCTGTGGATAAAATGTCTGCAGTGTGGAAATAACTTAAATTAGAAAGCGAAAGTGGTCCAACTGCGACATGTAACATCTGCAATACGACCGTTTCGCGAGGGGTTAACAAAAGAGCTGCATTTAATATGATAAAATATTACAGAGAATGTAATTGAATCCATTACTCTGGATAACCAGCTCATCTCCGTGGTAGGGGATCAGGGTTTTCTTCGTCATCTGGAGTTTTTGAATCCGGGTATGCCCTACCATCTCTGCATTATATTACACTGGTTTTTTATTTGCTGCATGACTGTATGCACACAAATTTCGTGGGTCTCATACAGCAGAGCATGTAAAACAGGCGATCAAGGAGATGCTGAACGCTGTGAAATAGACAAGCAACGCGTCCACGTTATTTTACGTGACAATGGAATGAATATGAAAAAAAGCAGTGGATGATATGGAGGTACCAAGCGTGGGCTGCGTCTCAAGCCTGATTTATGCTTCTGCGTTGCGGCGACGGCGTAGCTACATCGTCGAGACGCGAACGGCAAGGACTATGATTGGTCCGCTCAGAACGTCATTTCTGGCAGTTGCTTTTCCGGTCAACAGTATAACAACACCGCCTGCGCTTCAACATTTGTAATAACAGCATTTGTTGTTCAATATCCACAAGCTCCATCTCCAAAAACACCCGCTCCATCTCAGTTGCCATTGTTTACTGTCTGACCGGAAGAAAACCAAGGAATCCGATATGAACCCCCTGAAACCAAACAAAGACACAGCCACACCCCCCTAGCGGGTTGGTGAATTGCAGAACAACGCGTTCCCTCGATGCAGAACTTCGAATGCTCAATGACGCCGTAGGATCGACGACGTAGCTACACCGTCGCCGCGATGCAGATGCATAAACCAGGCTTCACACACACAAACTTCAGCTGGCTGTACACGAGGGTCTGCTGTCATTGCGCAGCATCACAGACTCGCCTGCTAATGCAAGGAAGGTGGTAGGCCAATGTTGCAATAGTATATGCAGGATAAGAAAGAGCCATATGAAAGTATATACTTTTGCTGTGTCTCAATTCAGGGTCTGCATCCTTCGAAGGACCCGGCCTTTGCAGTCTTCAAAGGCAAGTCCTTCGGAGAGACCTTCGAAGGCCGCATCAACCATTGTTAAATGGGACGGTCTAGCCTTCAGAGCATTTACTGGTTGCGTCACCAGATGTTCCCACCTTTACCCTTATGTCACAATTTCTGCTGCCCAGGCCTGTGAAAGTGGTGATCTACGCCACGCAATGTCGCCATTTTCTCTCTTTCTTCTTTTTCGGCCTTACAAAGAATCTTGGGATATGTGAGGCCACAAAGGATAGTAGTGGTGCATCCTCCTAAAAGAGGGAAAAGAAGTCTGCATTTGTGGGGAGCATTTGGAGGAGCCTTCGAATTAGGACAGCCTTTGCATGGTGTTGTGACGTAATTGGCGTTCAAATGCGGCCTCCAAAGGATGCAGACCCTGAAGTGAGACACAGCATTTGTTTCAACAAAATAAAAATAAAAAAACTAAGGAACAGCTTGGATGCAGGTACTTTTTTTTTCTTAATGCGGCTGTATTGTCCAGGAAAATATTAGTTAAGGCTAAGTATCGGATCGGGACTCGGTATCGGTATTATACTAAAGGACTCAGATTTATCAGATTAGATTAAAAAAAAAAACCTGACTGGGACATCCTTAGTTTATACATTTGGCTCCAGATCTCCCCCACACTGAGTGTATGCATGAGTGTCTGCATCGGTCAAGTGTGTGTGTATAAAGAGAAATGGAGAACACCAAAACACAAAATTCTGATAGTTAAATATTAACAGCTAATGGAAGCAACATGGTTGCAGCATTTTAAAAAAATGTGTTGAGCCAAGCAGCTCTGGGACAGAATCCCAGGGGGGTGATGAAGACTCTTGTTGAAGGAGATCACAGGCAAAATATTTCAGTTTAACATTTTCAGTAGCAGGCTGGATTGTGTCAGTCATTGAACTATGGTTGGCTATTTTATTTTTTTGTTTCTTAAGATACGTGTAAATACTAACACATCTTACATTGTGTTGCTCATGGCTTGATGAAATGTATTCTACAGGGTTAATGAAGTCTCTGTCCATCACATCATATTGCTAAGTTAAAGAAGCCACAGCATTGCAGAGGACCTTATCTTACCTGCAGCCATGGACATGATCAGAGAGGTGTTGGATCAATCTGCAGAGGATAAACTGTAAACTATAACTCTGTCAAATGATGCTATAAGTAGGCGAATTGAAAACATGTCGGATGTCATCAAACAACAACAGTTCCTTACTACTACAAATGCAGAAGACATTTTGAGCTCTGTGGACTTGTATTTGAGTTCAGTGGGCCTACGCTGGGATCATCGCTGGTGCATCGTTATCACAACTAATGGCGCTGCCTCCATGACGGGAAAAAACTTGGGGTATTGAGGAGAATACTAAATGCAACATTGAAGCACTGTTTTTTGCATCGAGAGGCCCTGGCAGCAAAGGAAATGGTACCAGTGATTCATAAAACATTAAAAGATGTCATCCAATTGTTAAACTACATTGAATGGAGTGCAGAAAACACCCGATGTTTTGTATCATTTCGAGGTACGCTGGCATTCGCGGGGAAAGGTACTGTCCCGTTTTTATGAACTACGACATCGAGCATGACCTCAGAGTCCCTTAGTCTCAAGACTTTGAGACTCTTGTCAGACGCAAAAAAAAAAATTCTCCCATCAACTCATCCAAACTCAGGTCTATGACGTCAGTGTTACACCTACTGTAAGGTTGAAGTGAGAGCTGCTTAATTTTCTTCAAAGTGTTTTTCAGTATTTACCTACTGATAAAGTAATCAAAAGAAAAGTTATTTTGTGTTCTTGAATCTTTTTGTGTAATTTATTTTGAGTTTGTGAATAAAAACTGCTGCTGAAGTAAAACATTTTCCACAGTGCCGTGTTGGTTGTCATAGTTACACATTTTTATTTATTTTTTTTATTGCTTGAATAAGTGACTGAATAGTTTGAACAGAACAGTTACTGAAGTGTTATGTTAAATACATTTGAGAAGTTGAAAATGTTCCTTGATTTTGGTTGCGGCTTTTCATTAAGGGGTGATGGTGGGTCCCAAAGCCAGACCAGTTGAGTACTGCTGCTTTAGAGAACCCATTACTTTTTTTGTTGTGTCCATTATTTAGTTTTTTCATAAAAGTTATCCATTACTGGAAAAAAAATGGTTGTTCCCTTTTTTCTTTTGTCGCCACAACAATCAAAGAAAGTCCCTGTGAGCATTTGCACTGTAAGGCCGAAAGTACAGCATAAACTTTGTGGAAATATTCCCATTATTTGAATTTTGGGGTTAAAAGGACAAGAAGAACATCACCTAAGTTGTGCCTGGAGGATAAGTGCTTGTCAGAGAGCCCTATAAGAGCCTGTGTTGCATTGTTTTCATTGAAACAGCTGTGCCTAATACTGTATGCCTCTGCTCAGTTCGCTGTCAGATTATTGGCAAAATAAAGAGCAGTAAATGTTATATTTTTTAATATTTTTTATTTTTGATAGCTCAAAAGTGCTCTGACGTGTTACTTTTGTCAGTATATAACACACTAAAGTAACAAGTTACTTTGGCAATAATCTTGTATATAATGGGTTGCTTTTAAAAGTAACATTACCAAACACTGCTTGTCAGGCTCTCCTGCAAATCACCTTTGGCAGATGATGCACATACCTAACAATATCACGCCTTATCCAGTTAAAGGACTCGTTTGTTCAGGTAACTATCGGCGTGGCAAACACTGACTTCTCTCAAAGATCTGCTCCTCCCCTTTGCTGAGCCCACACAGATGCTCCAGAGCAGGGGTCTCAAACTCAAATTAGCTTTGAGCCACTGACGGTATTGTCATCATCGCGGAGAGAGCTGACTGGCGAGACGCTGAGGATATGTTGTCAAAGCGAAAAGCAAACGCGCCTGCTTGGCAATATGTCGTATTTCAAATCATAACAGGTAACCTGATAAAATAAATGAGGGAGAGAGTCTATAAAAGGATGCACACTGCGGTATGCTTGTGAATGACGGCTGTAAACAATACTGCTATAACTTTAAAGTGACAAGTTGACAACTTCGAAGTGCTTCCTTCTTCTATGAACATGCACACATGTCGCTCACTGAAGGCGCAATGGCAGCTGTGGCCATCATGCCCATTGACATACTCGTATGACAGAGTGCCCAGACTGAAGCTTTGTGACTGGGACTGGACCATGTTGTATCCCTGGTTCCTTGGCTTAGTACTCATCTGTCTGAGTTTCAATAGCCTAGGGCTCTAGCCACAGGGAGCTAGCTTCCCTGGCAATGAAGATAAAGGCAAATTCGATCGAAGTGATTTGACGTTTTCACCCCCTATCTACTTCTGCATGCCTCCTCGACCCAAAGGTCTCACCTGAGGCACTAATTGAAAATGACAGTGAACAAATTTAGGAGCTTCTGAGAAGTAATACTGGAGGAGGAGGCTACTGAAAATGAGGAGAAGAAAGAAAGTCACCAGAGACAAAGTGACCAAGCTCTCAAAGCCCTGTTTCAGGAAGGAAATGCACAGATTCAAGGGGGAACATGTGCTAAGTGCATTTTTCCATCTGAAACAGTTGATCGGTTGCCTAATTTAGCTGACAGGACTCAAGGTTGTTAATGCTTTTACTGATATTTTTCTGTACTGTTACTTGCTTTGAGACTGCACAAAAAACTAAAACTAATAGGCATTTCTGTCTTACACAAAAAAAGTGTTCTTTTGGGACACAGCACTGGGACACATTTAGATCACAGGGTGCTGGAGACCTTTTTGACCAGAATTGGTAATGTAGTTCGAAAAATATCATAAATCACCTGCGGCTAATTGGATACTTTATGGGATAAGCCTTATTGCAGGTGATTCTACTCTGCCAGTTCTTTTTTTTCCAATTCCTGTTAAGCTAATGCCAATAGAACTCAGCACTCCCTGCAGAGTGAGCAGTAGTATGCTTCACACCTTCCAGCAGCTCAAAATGGATGATTAGAGGTCTTCACTGGTCTGAAAAAGACTAGACACTGCTATGCATGAACACATTTTTACAGAAAAAGAGACCTAATTCAAAATGAACCATGGAGAGACAGTCAGACTGCTTGTATCAGCTTGGAGGATAACTATACACATAGGCGCCGATTTATGTTTTTGCCCGTGGGTGCTCAATTTTTTTTATTTTTTATGGGTGCTGAAATTAAATGAATGCCACCAAGGTAATGATTGTCACAAACGGACTTTTATTTAGAGCTGTCCCAAACGATTATTTTTCAAACGATTAAGCGATTATTTTTTTGATTAGTCGACTAATCTAACGATTAATTTAACGTTACATGACCAAACAAAAGTAACATAGTAACTGTAGCTGTCTTTAGTAACTTATATGAGGAAAAAAAAGAATAAATAAATAAAATTTCTGCCCGAAAAACAGCGTCTGTCACTGGCAAAAACCTTTAACTCACTCAAGTGGTTGTGATGATAGAAATCACCGCGATGTTCAGCCCTCCCGACAGAGACTTAAGTGAACTTTCCCCCAGAAAACAGCCTCCGTCCCCGCAAGTGACAGAGTCACGCGGCGACCTGTTTACTGATGGCGATTATGTAATAATGTCATTTAGCAGGTTTTCAATCACTAAACATTAATAAACAGTCCGCGGGTTTAGATTGACAGGGGGGACACCTGGGAAACACCCTGACGTCATCATCATGACGTGTACCGTCACATCTCTTTAGGAGCGGCAGCGCAGCTTTCTGTGTGAATTACATGGCAGTTCGTCTTTATTCCAGCGGTGCTTCGCTCTGTGTGAATGACCAACGGTGGAGAATTGATGAACCGCCGCTGTGGCATTAATGCAGCATCTCTGTGTGAGAGGGGCTATTCTCAGCCTCGGCAGGTACTTATTTATTTTTTTTTTTGATCGGTCATCCCAGTTGGCCAGTGGGTGCTCAACGTTGTCAGTGGGTGCTCAAGCACCGGAGCACCCATGGGATCAGCGCCTATGACTATACATGGGCTAAAGTTCGCACAAACCAAACAAAGACAACAACTGGCTGTTTAGTGCTGTTTGTTTTAGGTGGAAAGTAAACAAAATTCTTCCTTATAACTCTTTGAACATGCCACACACAAGACTTCAATCGTACCTTTGTGTGGCTTATCCAAATCTGATTTAAAGTGCAGGATGGTATCGTTGATGACCCTTCTGCATCTGGCTGACTTCAATTACAATTCAAAGAATTTAAGGCAATTTAGTGAAGACCTCTTGCCATAATCCCTCCCTTTGCTGTCAGGCTTTAAATTTGAAGTGGAAAGTGCATATATTAATCATAGAAGCTTAATCAGCGTTTGATTTCAATTGTAACTAGCAATTGCATTGACATCACTTTCCGTAACTAGAAAAATGAGAAACAAGTACAAGTAGTAAAGATTTTAAGTATGACATGACTACTGATGGAATTACTGCTATGGAAATGTAGATTATGCTTGATTTAACATATGAGCCATTACAGTGCAGGCAGTTGGGGGCGAGAGGAGGGTTTGTGTGTCATGGAATGAAAAAATACAAGCTCATGTAATCTTTATCATGGAATAGCTTTTGCTTATTCATGCCCACCAAACCAATATCTCTGAAACTCAGCCAATATTTAAATGTTTGTCTTTTATTCAAGAATTTACAGAATGGCACACATCATGCATACATATATGCATACACACCCTTAAAAGTATCACTGTCTTTCTCTCTTTCTCTCCATGCCCCTGCTCAGCACTCTCTGTCCAGTCCACAGGATACATAATTGCTTTGAGTCATTAATAAGCCATTAATATTGATGCATGTTATTTAAATGTATGGGTTAACGACTCGGCGGACCTCATTAAGACTTGATAGGGTCAAACTAGGCCTGCAGTCCCACCACGGTGTGCCTGATTTCACTTTTAATAGACTATGGCTTTGATTTATTCTTCACCACCTACAGTCTGCAAAAAGATATTTTAATTGTTAGTGATACTTGAAAGGAAGCTGTCTAACTATTGTAACGTGCAAGTGACCCTGGTTAATTGAATGTTTGAAAAACACCTCCCCCAAAACGCAAATGTCCTATCATAGCGTAGCATCCTTAATGAGGCATGATTAGGCCCATCAAGTGTTTCAGTTTCAGTTTGGAGGATTATATTTAAAACCAAAATCATGATGACAGCAACAGGGTAAGGGTGTCCCCTCTGCACAAGCTGCAATTATTAGCATGCGGCTAACTATCACACTATCTACAATCAAGTCCAATGTAGGAAAAGTAGCTAGTTTCAGACTGAGTTGTGGTCAGAGAGGTTCTGTAATGCAGGCCTGAATCATATTGCTGTGGATAAATCTACTTTAAAATCATTTTTTTATGTGGAAAAAAAACAAACAATTCCCATTGAAACAACATTAATTACGTCATTAAGGAAAATATTATTTCTCTCAGATTTTGAGGACAAATGTGTTTATCAGTGTTACTGAGCACTTCTCTTGCCAAGATAATTTATCCATTGGACAGGTATGCCTGTTAGATACAGATTAGACAGCGTTATTATTGAATAGGTGTGCCACTGTCAGTTGCAACATCTATTGTACGGTAGCGGTGTCACCTTTTATTGGAACACTCATTCCAAAGTGGAAGGAAATGTTTATATTCAAATGTAATGACCTGTTCGAAAATAAAAATTGCAGTCTTTAAGAGCAACAGAGATCATTTCAAACGGCCTTGTGATCCAGCAGAGGGTGCTCTAAATCACCTTGACCTAATACATGCCCTATTGTCCCTGATCAACTCAGTTGGTTATGCTGTGTTGTCCTACGAAAATGAAGGACACACGCGAGCAATCTGAGCGAAGCATCTGAGACAATCTGAGCGAAGCATCTGAGAAATGGTGTGTGGAAGTATTTTTGGTTCTACACCGTAGAAAAGTAATTAACAAAAATAGGGCTGTCTGTTGACTTTGTGCAAAGAAGGCGTCTTACTCTACAACGCCAACAAATCCGCATACTTACCTGCTAGCATGCCACCCAACTTGAGGCAGCAGAGGCCGATGCACCACAGATCAGATGAGCGGAGCTGCCATAGCAGCGTCAAGTGTACAACGTCATCTGACTGCCTACTATTCAGCACACTCAGCTTCAGCGGGCCTCTTGCCAGCAGTTCGTAAAAATAGCATCAATGACGAGATAGCAAGATTTATACCCAAATATGTGCTGCCTATTGGTATCGTTTTGGGAGAGGGGTCTCAGGATCACATGATGGAACTGGAGCCACGATGTACAATTCCAAGATGCACCCAATCTCAACATACATAGCAAAACTGTATGATGCCACACAGGAAAATATAAAGATTACCCTGAAGGATAAGACACTCGCTATTGCCACATTAAGGTAGGACGTCGATGGCCACACATGCTCATGTGACAAGAGTGCATTGTGTTTGAGACCCATGGGAACTTGACAGTTAACTTCTGTGCACTGAGGAGTTGAAAGGAAGCCACACAGCTGTAAATGTTTCAGAAAGTATCGGCAGCATGCTGGATGAATTCTCCCGTGAAGCAGTTGTAACTGTTGCCACAGACAGTGTTCTGAACTATATTTATTTATTTATTTTCAAAGGCAGGATGGTGGCAAATTTGAAAAATGAGCAACAGTGAAGAGAGCAGAGACTGGATGCTCAATAAAGCGGCCTTCCTGGAGCCCCAGTCCATAGTCGCTTAGTCCATCTGTCATCCGAACAGAGAATACATTCAAACAAATTGTATGTCATTTCAAATTCACTCAAGCTTGATTTGAACTTTTCTGATTTCATTCTTTTTTTGTTCTGGTGTAGAGTACTTTCACGTTTCATCTGCATGGGGTTGAGTAGGTGTTGACTGAATTTTCATTTTTAGGGGATCTCCTGTCAGCTAGAGACCTTAAAAGCCAGCTGGGAGCAGCATTTTCAACCAATTCATGGTGCTAACGCTAGCTTCACAAGCAAGCCAGCTAAAGCGGGTGCCGCTTGTATTTGTAGCCTGTATTTCCAGAGCTCTGTTTTGATACAACATTTTTACCCTATCTACAAGGATGAGGTAAATATGGGATCCTGTAGCTGGTAATAAAGCAGCCAGCAAGATGTGTGGCATATTTTGAAAAGTCTGCTGAATTCTGTAAGATAACTTACTCTCTTTTTCTCTGTACAACCCTCCCACTCCAAGAGGTAGGAGAAAGTGTGTGCGAAGCTGAGGCACATTTTAGTGCGGCTGTGAAATGGAGAGGCAGCCGAGCAGCTCCAGCAGTGCCAGAGTACCATCAGAGGGAGGAACAAAAAGCTCAAGGTCTTCACTGACTTTCATCTCTCCGTCTCCCTTCTGTTTTATCATCCCCTCCTCCCTACTACTGATTTTTTTTCCGTCAAAGTGTATCTCGCACTCTGCCACACCAACACAGATGCTTTTTTTTTGGTTTTGTTTTTGTCTTGTTTTCTGTCTTTTGACCTTTATCTTTTGTAAACCTACATGTTTTACACTTCTGTCACTCTCTGTCTTTTTCTCTACTTCTCTCTGTCCCACCCGTCTCCACCCCTCCCCTGTCTCTGTCACACGTACTGTCTCATGCTCCTTCACTTTGTCTTTTTTTGTTATTCTAGTATGTCTGACCACTGGCACAGAAATGGTACTTGAGGCTCGGCAGACCCTCAGTGATATAGTCCTGTGGTGCATGTTAAGGCAGCAGTATTTCCCATCAGCCCCAGAGTGCCTGTCCCCCCCCCTTTCTGTCCTCGCCTTCTGTTATGCTCACAGTAGCGCTGCCACCATGTCCAGCAGCCCTGCCGCTCCACTTGCCTCTCTCGCCCATCCCGTAGAGGGCTTTTCAGGGCTCCTATAAATCATTTCTAGTTGTGAGTTTGAGCCACCATCTCCATCACCATCACTTAATTAAGAGCTTAATTAGGGTGGCTACTTTTGTAACCCACATTTCAGAACACCCGCTCCACTCTCCCCTTAATTATTTGAATCCACTATTTCAGACATCATGAAAACATTCATTCTGGACCAAATTAAGAAGTTATTTGCATTTTTCTCTTTGTGATGCCTGAGGTGATCTTATTGTGGCCATTACAGAGCTCAGTGCTACTCTTGAAAAACAGTTAGCCATATGCTGTGCAAAGGGATTATTCAAAACATTGCATATGGGCAGAATGTGGTTGAGAAGTATCTGTAGATGTCTGCATATAACCTTAAACACATGTTAAATATAAAGCCTGCCCATGCCCAGAGGTGAAGATATTTTGAGCTGAATTCTTTGATAATTTATTACCAAGCTTAATTAAATGTGGACCCCTGGCACTGTTCGCAACAGTTTAGCTAAACAAACTTGCATCAAGGCAATTGCTATGCAAATATAGAGTAAGCAGTGTTTAGGCCTCCAGTAAGCCAACATTAAAGAATCTGTTTTTCTGAAATTAAAAAAGCTGCCCTTTTCATTTGTAATGCTGCCTATTAATACCCTATTATTTGCTTTGTTGGCCTTTGTGATACAGTCATGTTAGCAATGTCAAATCGAAAACAGCGCCCTTGATGTACTAACTGAGACAAAATAATTGTCTTTGGCACATAGTTGTAAATAAATGCCTGTCAAAGACTTTTTCAACCCAGACGTTTTCCTTTGCTTTTCAGCTGCATTGTTCTATTGTTAAGCAGGGACATCAACAACAGTCATGACACCAATTTACACAATAATTGAAAAACAAACGGAAAAAATAAGTGTTGAAAAATCTATTTGTTATGCTATAAAGTTAGATGAACAAGCTGTACAACAGATTTAATGAACTCCACACTGTTACAGTGTTGTACCGTACTGGTAAAGTCTGGATGTATTACTTTTTATCAATATCCTTCACACATTGTGATAATCATTCAGTTTATTTACCATTCTCTGTCATCCCCCACACATGTTTACCAATGCAGGGACTATGGCTCAGAAATTACAGGATACACCTATCCAAAATTGTAGTCTGTGCGTGAAGCATAGCATGTAGCAAGCTATGGATAATGAATCAAAATGTGCAGATGCTGAATGGCACATTGTAGTATTTTAGTATGAGATCTTCTACATGCATGAAGAATTGTGGTTAAGACCTGCATGACATCCACACCATGGTAGAGTGGGTCTCTACTTCTCTTCCCATCTTGGTTTTAGCATTGAAGAAACAGAATGCAAATATATACAACAGGAATTGAATAAAACAGTTATACAACAGCATCGCCCGCCACTGGGATCAACACAGAGCTGCTGGGAGCTGACAGGGAGAGCCAAAAGGCAGCTCTTGTGCTCCTGCTGTCCATCAGTGCCAACAGAAACCACATCACTAAGCTGCAGCGAGTTTCACCATTATCAAAATCTGGCACCAATTCCAGAAAGTGCCAGAGATTGTACTGAAACTGTTTTCCTACAGCTTCAACTTTAAGAAAGGATAGTTACACAGGGTACCTTCTTTATTTTGTTTGGCTGATGAGTCTTTTGCCGGTCCAACCCATTCTCACTAGCATTTAGCTTCAAACTATGACACTCTACGTAACCCTCTAGTGTTTGTTTTGGACCTGAAGGACTCTGGGGTTAAGAAAGCCATAAAATGTTGTATGTTTTATTAGACTTTTCAAAATAAAGATTGCTGGACAACATCTCGCATATGACTTTTAAACAGTGATCGATGGTGTTAAATGGTCACACTTTGGTTAGGATAAGGCACAAAAACTTCTCCTTGGTTGGGTTTTAAAAAAAGATCATACCATTGTCAGACATGCAAAAGAAAGACCCAAATGCAGTCACAGAAGCAGACAGATTCACCACAAAAACAAGCTTTAGTGAAAGCCAGTTCAGACAATCCAAAATCCCAAAGAAGTTAAGCAAAAAAAGCAGGTGACACAAAGATGGCAAACAATGAGAATCAAGACAACGGTAAAACAAAAACGGCTAACAAAAAGGGAACACAGAGAGCACATGAAGACAGGGGAAACGACAAAGGAATGCAGGACAGAGGCAAGATGACTACAGGAGTGACGTGAAGATAAGCACTGAACAGACGGCCAACACAGGTGTAATTACAACCAAAACTAACAGGTGCAGGTGGAGTAAGTTAGAGAAACACAGGTGAGGGAAATTAATGGAAAAACACTAGAAAAAGGGAAGGGACTGAAAAACTGGAAAAACACGTGAAGGATGGAAAGGCTAATGAGGGAGACGCAGTGCAGGTGTGGGGTTGAAAGCAGACTGGGGAGGAACTCAGGTAACAGGGTTGCGAATTCATCAGATTTAAGACAGGTGTGGAGGGAAATCAGGATGCTGAGGAGCACAAGAAAACAAAAGGTAAAACAGAACACTGGAAGAAGGCAAAAGACAATACAAAACCCAGAAAACACAAAAAAACCCACACACAAACAAAATTAAACCAAAATGACATGACCATGACAACTATGCGTTAAAATGACTTCACATAACACAACAAACAACCAAAGTTACATTTTATGGACTTAGGTATGTAACATGACTAAAAACAAATCACCCTTGACTTCTGCTCACACACAGAAGTCTCCACTCTGACACTCGGGGGGGAGAATAGAGCTTATAGCCACTGAATGACAGGCTGGAGAAAGATAGGATGGAGGAGGTTGCACGATTGCCTAAAATGACAATTGACAGCAGAGATGTGATTGGCTAATAGTGTTCTCGGCCTTATCTATTTGGTTAAATGGAGAGAGAGTACGCGAAGATACGCCCATGTCAGGTGAATGAAGGGCGCAGGGGGAGAGGTGAATGAATAGATAGTCTACGCTGAGCTTCAGTTCAGTCAGGAGAGACTCATAATTTTTTTTAGTGAACATGAAGATTGATTTCCATGTGTACAAAAGAATAAGAAAGTCTAGAATAGAAAAGAATGACGGGACAGAAGTTTTGATGAATATCAATACTTACCGTACCGCAGGGACGCATTTCTAGCAGAAGAAGCATAATCCGTATTAGATAGCAAAATGTATTGTTGGAAAAAAAGATGTACATATTGTGATCTGCCCCCTGAATAAATTGCATAGAACTTAATGCTTATGACATGATTGAAGGTCGATGAGGACCCAACTGAAATAAAAGGTCATACAACCAAATGAAAGTTAGGACAATGACAATGACAAATAATTAAATGATCATATAAAGACAAAATGGAAAAACAAGTCGTAAGACCAACAGAGAGTAAGACCGCAGGGCCAACAAAAATCTGATGCAAACACAAATTAAAGGTCCAGTGACAAAACAGAAATTAAGTCTGAGTAATAAACAGAAATTAAGGTCTGTCGACCAGTCAGAAAATACCACGAAAGATGCGTGAGTTCATGAAGACCATGAATATGAGTAATGTTCAACATAAGGACAAAATTTAAATTAAGGTCATTTGGCCATGAGAATTGAGGCCAGCGGGCAAATAAAATAATCTTTAAACAAACCTTCAGGTTCAACAACCAAACATAAATTAACGTGGTGATGCATGAATTGTGTAACTCAAGGTACAAAACAAGATAAATAAATGAAGTCATGAAACCCAGACTGAATGTAATCGAGATAAAACCCCTAAAGAAGGATCAGACCAGAGGATTAGGGCGTCAGCAATCTTTGATCTTAGAGAACAACATTGATATTAAGCAAATGTAGGAGGTGTAGGGAGATGATGACCAACGTTTGCAGGGACGCTGATGAAATGCCTTAGTTGAATATAGCTAAGGGGGAAGGTTGCTTTTGATAAGGTTTGGCCCTAAGGGGGATAAGGACTTGCTTTAAATGATGATAAAACACATTTTTTTAAAAGGGGTATCCCCTGGGTTAAGGAACAATGGAGAGAGGGGGCTTGAGTAAGGTCTAATTAGCAGGTAGTTAATGATAGATTTGAAAGGACAGAAGGTAGAATTGGTGCGAGCCATAATGGAACAAGCACCTCATCAATGGAATGTTTGAGATGTAGACTAGTAAATCAGCCAGTAACACGCATTGTAAAGTTAAGATAGCCAAGGAGGGAGAGCAACTGTTGTTTTGTGATGTTTTCAGCGGAGCAGAAGAACTTTTTTAACTGGAAGGGATGCTTTCATTTCGGCAGCACCCAGTGTTACACCGCAAAACTCCATGTTGAGTGTCGGGACCTGTGTTTTTTTCACCTAACAGAGATGGTGAGTGCCTGAAAACAATGTTTTAGCATGGTTGTTATGTCCCCGTAAGGCCAGGGGATGAAGGGAAGGGATGAAGGGAGCAACGTAGTTGAAAATAAAACCGGGTGTAAAGGAAAGAAACAAAACAGTTGGTAGTGGTAAGTCAAAAACTAATTTATTGCACCGGCGAAATACACAAATACGATAAGCATTTTCTGGCGCATAATGTGACATTTGAGAACCTAAAACCCAGTTTCTCCCAGTTGACACCGCAACACATAACTGGCGTTATCAGAAATCTCTACTTTGGCTGGAGTTTTTAGAAATAATCATTTTCTGTGATAAAAACAGGGTTTTCATGTAAATGAGAGGCCAAACCACAGGGAAATATCTGCGTCTTCCCTTGGTGTAAACGGGGCCTAGGACAAACAACACAAAAACACCCACAGCTCTGGGGCTGTAACACCCTCTCCCATAAGAGCGAACCCATCACCACACACACCCTACACAATGTAGACCTCTGCCACAGGTTATACTCACCTTGACACACACACACACACACACCAACACTCACGTTACCCCAGACACACCACCTGGCTGTGAAACCCACATGGGCAGTAACACACCCTCGTTAACACGACATTTGTGCTTCCTACAATCGCCAACATTCTTCCTCACAACAGTATAACACTTTTCCAAGGATGCGGGTAGCCTGGTGTTGGGCTCCTGGAATGGCAGCCATACTCAGAATGAAGAATGGGACTAACAGCCTCCGGCACAGGAAAGACCTTACCACCAGCCAAGTCATTCCCCATAATAAATTGAACATCATCTATGGGGAAACAAGCACGTACCGCTAATGGGAAGAAACCAGTTATTAATCAACTCTTGATGTGGACAAGATGGATGGATGAGAGCATCAACCTCATTTCAATGCCTCTCACTTCCGCACTGACGTCACAGGCTGACTCCACACCCAAAGGTAGTACAACTGCTAGGATGAGGGACTGCGAGCAAGCCTTGTCTCACAGCACTGTGATTGGACATTGGTCTTTGGCTTTTCCTGTTAGGGTAACATAACCTTTAGAGATGAACGGCTTAAAACATGCATCAGGCTCACCTGAAACATTAGCATGACCCACCAGTGACACAGTCTTAATGAGCCAAACACCTTTGGGCCGCTTCAAAGCCGATGCTTGCTGCTTTCACTTCTCTACCCTACCATCCAACTGTGGCACAGAAGCCTGGGTAACTGGCACATCAGTTGGGGGTTCCAGATCATCATGAGTAAATGAATCACCTTTGACAAACACTGATTTATGTGCGAGGGCAAACTCACCAGCCAAATACGCGGCCTGCTGCAGAGTGGCTACCTATTGTTCATTTAGATAAATGACAACACGTTCAGGCAAACAGTCCTTAAATTCCTCCAGCAGCATTAACTCGTGCACAGATGTTAGATTGTCAGCCCTACAGGCAGAACACCGGCGGTCAACCAGCATCCCTTTCTCCCTCTTAAAGTCAGCGTGTGTTTGGCTGGATGTTTTCCTGAGGTTGCTAAACCGCCGTCGGTGTTTGAGTGTGTGCATCAATGATTTGCATGGAGTGCCAGGGCCTGCAAGGTAAAGCCCAGAAAGTTTTCTGCAGAGGAGTGGCTTGGGAAGGCAGTGGAGAAGAGGTGTTCTTCCTCTTCGGCTGAGGTGCTTTGGAATAGGCTGGATTGGTTCTTTTGCGGGCCTGGGCAGACGCTGGTGGGTTGTGTCATAAGGTTTGGTCCTCCAACTCGTGGAGCTGCTTGAAAGGTAGGCCTGGGGCTTTGGAGATGCCATGGTCCTGGAGTTGAGACAGGAGGAAATTGGTCTCGGTGGAGGAATGGAGGATTAGCATGTAGTGCCAGGCGAGTGCTTCTACGCTGGCCACTCGAGGAAATGGAATCGATCTCAGACAGCATATAGTTGCCGGGATCTGGATCCTCTAGAAGAGGATCATGATGGGAGTCAGACATCATCTTTGAGGAATGCCATTCGCATGAGTGCCTGAAATGACAGCTGACCACAGAGAGAAGAGCGATTTTAAGTTTGACAGCAGAGTTGTGATTGGCTGAGAGTGTTTGTGGCAGAATTTGGTTGGTTAAAGGGAGAGAAAGTACATGAAGTTCCACTCATGCCAGGTGAATGGAGTGAACAGGGAAAGAGGTGAATGAAAAAATAGTCTTCCTGACTGAACTTACGCCGTACTTCATATTTGCACTGAAATTTGCCAGTTCATATCATCAGTAGCCTATTTTTACATTAGGAGCCACTGCTGTGAAAGAGGGCTCAGCTCAGTGACTGTAAGGTGGCTTCAATTACGCGTGATCACAAAAGTTGTCTCTAAAGTCATACCTCTTACAGGCTTCAATGGTAAATCGCCGCATCTCCTGTGATAACACCAACATGACAAGTGTTTTCACGCACATGGCTCTGCTTATCCTAAAATGGCAATTTTCCCAACAAAATGATGATTTTCGCTCTCCTGGTTCAGTGATCAGACTGGGAGAGAGGTTGTAGAAGTGGGCATGCCATTAGCAAAATAAAGTTGTATGTGACAATAATATTCTGTAAAACTGTACTGAAATAAGGCTTTTTCTTTTGTCAAAGAGAAGTGAGGCTCAAATCACTCCTTGACATGTTCCACTGAAATGCAACAGCACATGCAGTATGCGTTGGTGTGGCTTGACATGTGCTGATTAAGTGCTGCCCAAGTGCTGTGTGGTGGGAGAGAAGCTAAACTGTAGTGAAGCCACTGCAGGTGAAATTAAAGCAAATTAAAGAGCTGCTACTGCACTCATGTTTGCTGTTCATTTTGATCAACTCTTAACTCAGTATATCCCTATAAGTACAGCCTGGCTGTTGTAGCTCTCTAGCTTGTTATTCCTCAAGCTGATGGTATACTTGCCACTGGGCCACAAAGTGCAGAGGATCCATACTGGCAGGGTGGAGAGGGTTCACAGTAGCCCCACATACAATTGAGCAGGTTCATCCAGCTGTTGAACATGCACATTTCAGTTATGTAGACAAAACAAGTGCAAGCTTATGTGAAATAGAACAGGGCAAATCAGAAGAAGAGGACTGTTATTAATCTGCATTTTTATATTATGCTATGTTTGCTATAGCTGCTGACAATAAGCATTAAAGCTCTATGTGTTATTACTGTTTGTTTCAACTCCATAATATCAACCTATCTTAAAAAAAAATACAGTGACAAATGTGTGTCAATTTGTCTCACAAGCAGAAGACCTCCTGTCAGTAGGCTGATGTAACATCGAACATAGGCCTTGCTTAAAAGGAACATGGCTGGACTTTGAGAGACTCTTTTTGCAAGACTGTGATAATGAATCTGTTATTACAAATTAGGTTGTAAATTTTATGGACTATATAGTCAGGTAGTCCTTAGTGGACTATACCATTTTTCAGGGTGAAATGTGCCTTTAACAATGTGCTAAAAGGGATCAGAATAGCAGACCATCAATAGTACTGTAATTAAAGGGGAGTCACTGTGTTACAATAATGTGGGAATCTAGATGTGGACCCAAACGCAGACACACAAGGGAGGCAGGACTGAGGGGAAAACAAAAGCAAACTTTATTTTAACAAGCTGAAAAGTACAAAAACCAGGAGACTTAGAAAAAAACAAAATGAGTCGAGAGGACAAAAAACAAGGTAGCAACTAAAAACTAAACAAAGTGCAAAAAAAAAAGGCAAAGTTCCAATCACAAGAGAAACAGAAAATCTAAATCCCAACATACTAATAGGGGAGACACAGGAGGAGAGACTGGAGGAAACACTACAGAACATCACGATGAGACGATCAGAGGCTGACGGATGATGGAACAAACTGACAAGGAGTGCAGGGAGAACAAAGACTAAATACACAGACACACTAACAAGGGGATCAGGAACAGGTGAGGTGAGTGAGGAGGGAAAAGGACAGGTGAGGTAACGAAGGGAAAAACACAGGAGATACTGAAAAAGAGACACGCAAGGACATAATATCAAAAGCAAAACACAATAAGAAGACACAGAATCATGACACACTGTTAACCTGCTCATAACAAACTGCGAGGTTGCGTTAATATAAATTCAATTTGAATAAACATGAAAATGAAAAAAAGAAAAACCCAAAGCTTAGCTTCCCTTAAAGCCTCAGAAGGAAATGTTGGTTTTAGACTGATGTTACCTTTAATTACAAGTGTTAACATATTAATGATAAGTTAGAATTGGCGCTGTTATTGTTTCAGAATGTGAAGAGGGCGCAGTTGCTTTTTGGGGTTTTGCCTTTCCTTTATTGTGTTATGATGCATTTTTGTGCAAATAAAAGCTCTGCAAAGTGAAAAAGCCCAAAGTCCACACCAAAGGGAGTAATTCTCCACAACAGAAAACACTGTTCCTGCACTGCCGGAAACACCTGGTTTGGGGTCCAGCCTTTACTTCTTGTGTGTCACTCACTTTAAGGGCTGTCAATCGATTAAAATATTTCATAGTGATTAATTGCATGATTGTCCATAGTTAAAGTGAAACTCTCACCAAAAAGCTACCAAGGCTTTATTTGTGATTGAATATTAGTCAAACCTTTGTGTAAAAGCACAATTACGACAAAAGAGGAACTTTTAAGATTTACCGTAGTTTCGTTTTCGGGCAAGCTAATTTGTCCAAAAACCTTCTTTTTAGAAAACTCTGTGTAAACAAACAACGTCCTCAATGCTCGTGTTCATGTGTAGAGACCCTGGTGATACTACGAGCAAAGTTAAATACTAAAAATACTGTCCATAATGTTCTCCAGAATAACCTCAAAGGTACTGCATGCTCAAAAAATATGCTGGAAGCATAGCGTGGCAAAATCAAGCTCAACAAGCAACAACAGATCGGCGTATTGACCTGAATGTAACATATCTTATTGGTATTTGAGACTGGATGTACTACATTGGTAACTAATTTCACATTGAGAGTAAATGCAAATAACTTTGTTCTTGTGGAGAAAACTATCTGGCACCCTCATCTTTTTCCATTCCTGTTCAAGGTTTGTTTCTGCTGCCATCCACAACATAACTGCTGCATCGCTTCCTTATTTCCCAAACCACCGGGCGGGCTTTGGGCCATAATGTACATGCGTTAATCACGCATCAAATAAAAACAAATATATATTTATATAGATGAGTGTTGTAAAATATATACACTCCAGTCAGTTAGCAGACATAAAGTTGCTACTGTGATGTAGAGAAAACTGCAAAGGGAAAAACTTTATATTTGAAATAAAAGGAAATAATAACTTAACACTCTGGAATGTCCAGAGTTTTGGATCACACTACCTCGCTTGGCATGACCCGCCCTACTCTTCCTTTGAGTAATGCAAATGTTCAACTCTCACCAAAGATTTAACAGAAGCGAGATGTCTCCTTAGCTAAAATAAAATGTTCAAGACACAGTATGAAAAACCGGTTCTGTAGCAATGCACCACAAGAGAAAAATATTGTGTTTTTTGAAAACTAAAGTATTTAAACCTATTTTACTAGGACCCCAAAATAGAAGTATGAAACAAGACACGGGTAGACAAAAGAAAAAAGGGTGGCAAATTAAACAAAAGGAGGGACATCATGTTTGATTTATACATTTACACGCTGTCCTAGCTAGCTCTGTTGACTGCTCACATTTGCTGGCTAGGTGGGTTATACAAGAATGCTAGCTTTCCAACCCAGGTACCTCTACACAAGATAATAGGTCCAAGTCTCCAAACTGTCTTTTAGCAAACTTTTACACCATATAAATACATATGGGTGTCTACAGGTCACAGTAATACATAATTAAATAAAATCATTTAAACTGTTGGTGTTGCTCTATATTATGCTCTCCCTGAACCTAAGTGTTTAGTTTGGCAGATTTTGATTAGATTTCAGTTAACCAGTTCTTTAAATGATGGAAATAGCTTGAGGTTCAGGCTGTTTATTGTTGCCTCGCATATCAAGTGTACCGTACAATTTGTAATTAAAATTACAAAGCATATTAAATTAAATATACAGTGTAGGATAATGCTAAGACATTACCTAAAATAGCTAGTATAACTGCTATGACCACATGTAAACATATAATGCTAACATACAATAGGATTCGCCATCAATGCCCTAACTGAAATTAGTATTGCAATCGCGACAATAAAATGTAAACAAACTATACATTTACTTCCAATGTTTATCTTCTTGAACTAACAACTGCGCTCATGAGTATGAATACTTACAGACATATATGTGTGTGAAAGGAACAAGAGCTGTTGACTTTTGCTGCTATGCTGCTTCACTGTTGCTTCACACTGGCCAGCTACTGCAACTAGAAAGCTCAAAGTTGAAAAACAAAATGCCCATTGGGTTAAAACTACTACCACCACCAGGTTGGAAATATTGCAAGCTCTATGAGGGCAGCACAGTCTATCTTTACCAAACATTGGATTGGATTTTACTGACCAAAATGACTATAAATCAGTGGCCTAAGTATCAGTGGTGCAACCGGTGCAACTGCACCGGGGCCCAGACACCATCAGGGGCCCATGAAGGAAGAAATGTTTGTTTTCCCTTCATTTCTCGGCACCGCCTTTGCGTTTTTTACTTTCATTCTCCATTATTGTTACTCTGTTTTTCCTGCGCTGGTGTGTTGTTCTTTCTCTCTCTCTCTCTCTCTCTCTCATCATCGACTGCTCATCATTAAAGGTGATTGGATGAGGGGGGTCTACAACATGCGTGGGTGGGACTCCTGGGCCTCTGTAGCCTCTCATAGGGCCATTGGGCCAGGTATTCTTTAGACAGACAAGCCACTGGGCCAATCATCACCTCTCTGCTGTGTCTGCCCCTGCAAAAGCAGTTCTCTTGAGTGGCTGTGCGTGTGTGTCCAAGCGTGTCTGTGCGCGTGCAGTGCGCACAAGCGTGTGCTTGTGTTTAGGGCGCGGGTGGGGGTTAAAAAAATAAAAATTGCACCGGGGCCTATCACCATGATGTTACGCTACTGCTATGAATGCTCATCATTAATACTTAGCCTGCCCCAATGGTAATTTTATTTCACGCTAATAATATGTTTTCAAGCCTTGCATGAACACTCAAATGCACAAAATACAAATAAACATTCAGTATTTGTATTTCATATATTTCCAACACTATACAGTCATGCTAATTGCAAATGCACAGGAAAAAAAAGTGGGCCGACGTCCATGCTAAAGATATTCTGAAACTGCACTGAGCTTCCAACACACTGACTACTTAAGTGTGAAGTAACAACCTTTTATTTCTTCCTGCAGGCAGAGAACAGACAGAGCTGAACATGGTGGACTTGAAGCAGTTTGAAAAAGAGTAAAAAAGGTTGGCCAATGAGCTGCAGATCATGAGGAAGAAATTGAAGTGGAAAAAAAAACAGCAGAAAAATGAGAATTCTATAGTATGTTAGTGATGTTCCCCCTAGAAGAGGCCTGAACTGTGCAGGAGCCTGAGACGACTGAGTAGGAATGACTGTACCAAATAGAGAGGGGAGTGTTAAAATGATTCTGCGATAATTTATAACTTGAGGAAGGAGATCTGAGTCAGCTCGAAGTTCAAACAAGGTTTTAATCTTGTACAAGAGGAGCATTCACAGAGCAACACGCAGGTCTGTTACAAAGTGAAGACTCGATGTCTCAGGAGAAAATCACGGTATTTATCTGTCTCTGTGGGTGTGTTTTCACTCTGATAATCACTCATTTATTCCCTCCTGCACTTAAAAAAATAGTTCCCAGAGAAGAAAGTACATGGGTCATAAAACAACCCAAAGCAATGTCACAGATCGCAGGTTACAGGTCACGTTAACAGTTACATTGTGTAAGACTTCAGTTCACATCTCTCTTCATGAAGCACAAAAGTTCCATCACAGGAAGCAGCAGAACATGTAGTGCTGTGTATTAGTTCACTGTAACAATCACTGCAAGTTTTCTGTCTCGCTGTTCTTATGTTTGTGTGTGTTTCTGTTCTGTGTACCTCTCCGTCTTGCGTTTGTACCTGCAGATGACCTTCAGCGTCAGCAGCAGGTGGCAAACACTACTTCAGATCGTAAAATCCGATGAAGGAACACACGGGTAACTTAGGTAGAAAATCAGACAGATCAATGAGGTGGAGAATCAGCTGACCTTTCCTTTTCCGTGCCTACCATCATTTGTCTGGCTTCTAATAGAAACTGCAGCATGGAAGATTAAACCGTGATAAGTGGCTGGCCCTTCATTCCAAAATATTACTGAGACAAACGTGCTGCTGAAGATGTCCGGTTGAATTGCGCTTGCGTGTGTTCCATCTGTGACTCCTTCCATGGGAATCTTTATCAGATTTTTAAAAATTAAATTGAAGGCACATCCACAGTGCTGTCTTTTTAGGCCTTGCCTGACAGGAGAGAGTTTGTAGGTAGTTGTATACCCAAATATTGATTTATATTTTTGTGCCAGCAATGCCAGGAAACCCAATATTTGACCTGTTGAGTGTAATTGAACGGTTTTTCTGTTGTTTTTTTCCAATTTAATCAACACCCTTGCCACACACACCGCACAGTTATACAGCTTCACTAGAAACCACAAACAACTGGATACACATGCAGCCCCTTTGCACGTATGATTTAATCATCATTGTATTTCCTTTTAGCATTTCAGATTCATCATCTCCAACAGCAGAGCAGAGCTATACAACATCACAGCTGATACTCACAGGAGACATTCGTTTTGGGGAGCGAGTGCATGATGACAGAGACGACCTGCTTGCAGGAGGAAGTTGGCCCACCTTGGATAATAGCAGCAGATTGAATCGCCATACTTGGTCAGCCCTTCAGCCATCTGCTGGTACCATGGGAGTCTGAGGTAGAGACACCCCACTGGAGCGGCCCCTGCCCAGGCCTGGCCTGGACTCTGTTCAGGTGGCTACTGCATATGCTGTCATCTATGAGCCTGTGCCCAATTACACCTCATCTGATATGTTTATGGCCTGAAACAAAGCGCAGTTTGATTCACAGTTGTAGAGTGTAGCAGTTTGAACTAAAGCACTAATGTGAAGGGAAATCGAGGGTGAAGGTTGATGTAGAAAGTTTGCTAGTAGAGGCAGCATGAGATTGGAATGACTCTGAGGTGATACGTGTGAGGCCTGTGAGGGGTCACATGCGACTCTACTGCTATGCCTAGCAACACATTCGTTGTCAGGTCTGAAGAGGTGAAACTATTCAGTATTCTTAATAGCCAGGTTTTTACAAGTGTTGATGTCATGAATGCTACATGTGGCTTGTTTTGGATGACATATTTTTTATGTCTTGGTTGATAAAATGCTCAGTAGGTAATGATTTAACCATTTGATCATATCTTTAACTATTTTGATTGACTCACTTGTTAAATGTGTTTTTAGATACAAAAGCCTGGATTTCAGAACATTTCACAGCTTAACTAGGACAAAACAGAAGTATATTTGGCTGAGAGAGAGAATAACTAAATGTACTAGGACTGAACCCATGCCAAGAACCAAGACTCATAGCCTAAAAGGCTCATGCAATGAGTGTCGCAAATACAGCATTTTATTATGCAAAGAACATCTCCAAAGTGAGGCTTTTTCTCTCTCCGAGCAACACTGAGAGACTAATGCATGCTTAATACTGTAGCAGTACTGTTGTTAAACGCTCTCCTTTCTGGTCCCCCAAAGAATACAATAAACCAGCTGCAATGAATTTAACCTTCTGCTGCATGAATGCTGACTAAGACCAGAAAGGGAGCACAGTCCCCCTATTTTAATGTTATACTGGTTATTAGCTGTTAGTTTTGGTGTATTGTCTTAAAACATGGTTTTAATAATAATAATAAGTGCCTCTTTCCTCATAATTATGCTTTTACACAAAGGTTTGACTCATGTACATTCATATAAAAAAAGCCTAAGTTGCATTTTGGCGAGAGTTTCACTTTAACTATGGACAATCATGCAATTAATCACTATGAAATATGTTAATCGATTGACAGGCCTTAAAGTGAGTGACACACATAAGCTAAAGAAGTAAAGGCTGGACCCCAAACCAGGTGTTTCCGGCAGTGCAGGAACAGTGTTTTCTGTTGTGGAGAATTACTCCCTTTGGTGTGGACTTTGGGCTTTTTCACTTTGCAGAGCTTTTATTTGCACAACAATGCATCATAACACAATAAAGGAAAGGCAAAACCCCAAAAAGCAACTGCGCCCTCTTCACATTCTAAAACAATAACAGCGCCAATTCTAACTAATCATTAATATGTCAACACTTGTAATTAAAGGTAACATCAGTCTAAAACCAACATTTCCTTCTGAGGCTTTAAGGAAAGTTAAGCTTCGGGGTTTTTTTTTTTTCATTTTCATGTTTATTCAAATTGAATTTATGTAACTGAATTTATATATTGTTTTGGCGAGTAAAATAAATAGGTCACACGCCATTGGCAGGCTGCTGAAATTTCCCGACTTTGCTATATAACTTTCAACATAAATGCCAAACAGTAAAACAGACACAGTTTACAGCTACAACAGATCTACTGATTATGTTTCAAATTTGTCCCTCGCTGTCCACCGTCATTCAACATTTGAAAATGTATCAAGTTGCGCAATAATGACCGGCCACCGCTGTCGATGTTTTTGTGCCCCTGATTCATGTCTTCATGTCACTCCGTATATCCATTCATTTGTCACGACGGAACTTCATTGAAAGCAGAGCTCCACCAAAGAGCTTGCAATCGTTGCTGAAGGTTATCTGATGTGTCAGTGTTTTTCCCTATATGCATTCTGCTGTGGGATTTTAAAAGACATTATTTTTATAGGTTTAATATCACGGGCGAATGGCGAATTTAAGTTGCACACAGTGAAAGCACTACACCCTAAGTTATCTTGAAATCGATTATTATTGTCATTACTGCTATTTGTTACCGTTTAAGTTGAATGACTGAAATCCTCGTCATCCTATTCAAAGGCTGCAACAGGCAACTCACCGAACCAGAGTGAAGTTAGTTTTAGGTTGGATATTCGGCGGATATTCACTCGGGTCCAGCTGAGACTTTACTGAGGTTCACCCAGTGTGAGCAGCAGGAGGACGGTTAGCTCACCTCACAGATCCTCATGCTGAATCGCTGGAGACTGATTTAGGGACCTTCATTAAATTACTTAAATAATTGCAGTTTTTTTTATATCTTCCATGTCATGGGGCCCAGTGACTCCAAACCAGCAGCAGATTGTATTAGTAGACTGGACGAATGAGACACAGCTCTTTTAATGTTTTTTAGTGCTTCCTCTATTTTATATGAATATTAATATGCAGAAATTATGATTTTTTTTCTCAATACCCATGTCATGTGGCCCAATGTCTTCTGAAACAGATTCTGTTTCCATAAAAAAAATATATAATCATAAAGAAAATAAGGGTAAAAAAGTTCTCTAATGCTCAAGAGTTTAACATATTTTCAAGCAGCAATGTCACCAATAGTAATGTCAACTATATATATATATATATATATATATATATATATATATATATATATATATATATATATATATATATATTTATTTATTTATTTTATTTTTTTTTTTTTAATTTATCTTTTTTTTTAAATCTCACCAGTAGTCACCATTTAAAGGGTTATTTTTCAATTTTTCCGCTGGGGGGGGGCATGCCCCCGGACCCCCCTAGTGTTGCTAGGTTACTGACTCAGAGCACCTCGGGGAAACACTGTGTTCGAAGAAATTTGGATGTGTGGGGCAAACTATTTCTTTCTTAGCTAAAGCCAACCACGGTACAAACTACATGTTAAAGAGAGACATAGTGATGATATATAGTAGTCATATATTTTTCTGCTTTTTTGTCCCTTGCCAATCACACCTATGAGTAGTAGAGGAAGAGGAAGAAGTAGTAGTTTAGATAGTTCCCTACTATAAAACAATCAGTGAGCAATTAACAATTATCTTACTATCTATACTACAGGAAATCTGTTAGTTAAGGTCGTGATTGTGAACACTTTAGTGACTGGTCAAAACATATTTTGGCAGGTAAAATTTCAAACCCTACCTTCCATTGGCAGGTTTGAGTTCTCAAAATTTGCTTCTCTAGATCTCACACCAACACTTACCTGGTTGCAGTACAACAGTACTATTGTTAACAAAGCTAGCAGCTGTTACTTCACCTTTAGCATGGACTGCAGCTACTGCTTTGACGTCACAGTGGAACAATCATAACCAACTGTGATGTCACAGTGGATCAAACAGTGCAGCTCTGATGTCACAGTGGAACCATCATAACCAACTGTGATGTCACAGTGGAAAAATAAAAACATGTATTGTCACCGTGGATCAAACAGTGCAGATTGGATGTCACACTGGACGAATCATAACCAACTGTGATGTCACAGTGGATCAAACAGTGCAGTTTTGATGTCACACTGGACCAATTATAACCAACTGTGATGTCACAGTGGATCAATCATAACCAACTGTGATGTCACAGTGGATCAATCATAACCAACTGTGATGTCACAGTGGATCAATCATAACCAACTGTGATGTCACAGTGGATCAGTCATAACCAACTGTGATGTCACAGTGGATAAATCATAACCAACTGTGATGTCACAGTGGATCAAATAGTGCATCTTTTATGTCACAGTGCAACAATCATAATAAACTGTGATGTCACAGTGCAACCATCATAACCAGCTGTGATGTCACAGTGGATCAAACAATGCAGCTTTGATTTCATAGTTGAACAATTTTTACTGAGAAGCAGAAGAGCAGGATGCTGAGCTGAGGAGGCAACTGAAGATGAAAAAAGCTGAAAGATAGATGATTTGTCCCAGGTTGTGAACATTGACTCATAAGGTTTACCTAAAGCAGCACGTAACTTTAATAATGGAGTACAAAAATTCTACATAAAACTCCAGTCTGGCGCTGACTTCCTTCGGTCCTCTCTTCTTCAGTCTCAGGAGATGCAATGCATTGTGGTGCGGCTGAGTATGTGTAGCAAGCTGTAGGCATACACTCAAATTCTTGCTCATGCAGAAAACATCAGAGAATTTCTCGCATGCACAAAATCTGATTAAGCTGGACAAGCTGTATTGAGAAAGTGTATACTGAGGTTTCCTCCATTTTTCCATCATTTAAGTATGGCCAAGTTTTTTTTTATCTTAAACTGATGGTCTAAAGACAAAAGGTGTCACATGTTGTGCAGATTGTAAAGTCCCTTGAGGCAACTCTGTGATTTGTGATATTATAAAAAAAAACTTTACTGATATGTGACACCTTGTTACTCCTATATAAACAATCACTATGCAATGGCCTGATGTTATCATATCTGTAATAATAATCATCCCGTACGTCTGTCCTCAAAACATCATCACACTGTGCTCAGACTGAATCATTTGACAGTTAGAACTTATACTAAATCAATTGAGAGCCCATTTAGCTGCAGATCACTGATATGCTGGCCTCACACTCTCTGCTTTTGAATTAATAAGCCCCCCAGAAACATTTCTAGTGGCTCATGACGTTAAATGTTAAACAATGACTGTTGAGACAGCCACTCTGGCTAGGCCATGCTAATGATGTCCGTATTGATTGCTCTAACTCACTTAAGCACTTCTGCAGGTCTTTAATGGAGAGAGTGAGAGAGAGAGAGAGAGATAGCCCTCAGCTGCTGGTGTCTTTTTGAAGGTTTTGAGGAGCAGTGTGAGCTTACGGGTCAGGTCAAGTTAGATGGTTTCTACTTAGAAAATGCTGCCTCATTCAGGTCAGCAAGGCAGCGTGAAATCAGCACTGTATTTTATTTATTTTTCTCAGTGTGTGCAAATTCGAATTAAGTAGCTGCTACTGTGGAAATACACCGCTGTGCTATTAGTGTACAAATCATCAGCTAAGGAGGAGCAGCTGAGAGTTCTGAGTTGTTAAACCGCTGTCCACTCCAATCAGAGACTGACTCCAGGCTCCTGCCTCAGCGGCTGACCACCAGGTGAAATACTACTTGGTCTTGCACGTTTTACATTCCTTTGATAAGCGCATATTCACTGCACACTCTTGTAGCCATGCCTACAACCTTAATCACCTGGCAGAAAATCTTTGAGGGCTTAAAGCAGCAATTACAGTAAAGTCAATCGATAATGATTGGTTTTAGAGGAGACCAAATGACTTTTAATGGATTTTAAAAGGTGGCATAAATAATGCAAAGGCTTAGGTGTATAATTACAGCTGACTGCCAGCTGCTGTTTAACCAAATGTATGTAAAGAGAGACACTCCCCTCCTCTCCTTTCTTCATGCACATAAAAAAGAAGTTGAGCCCAGTCTGAAGGTTGACCTCTCTTATGCAGCACAGTGGCTGACCGAAACCAAACTGTCACCGCAAATTAATGGCATCCAAAAGCCAGGGCTTCAGAGTGCTTCTTCTCTGGACGCCTCGTGCAGACTGGGGCACTGTCTCCATTACTGTGCCACAGAGGTTTGGTGCACCGGACCAGCCATGCTTATGTCGGGACGTTCACCCTGAGGCGTCCCTTCAGCCCAGCGTTCCCTCAGCAAGGCTCTGGCAGACAATGCATTCACTTGAATCTGTTGTGTGTGCAATGCACTGGATACTAATTCCACCACTCATGGTGTTAAAGTGTCTAGACAGCTTTATTGGCACAGCTGAGACAATTTTGAAGTGAGAGGTGTGAAATAGCAAAGAGATCACACAAATATTTGTTCATTTTCACTCTGTCTTGAATTACATAAGATGAATTTCAGTTATGCTCCTCATGATGACTTGTTTTGTCTTACTTCAGTCCTCCCCCATCAGAAGGGCTCATGAAGCTTATCGCCTGTTCTACTAAAAGCAAGAAAGACATTCATTCATTCTTCTCTTCTGTTGATGTGATAGTAAGAAGAATATTATCTAGAACTACACCTCTATAATCCGATCTCAACATAGGAAAGGATCTCCATGTAGGTGACATGTCACAATCAGCTTGCCAGGGTTAGAAGATGAAGAAGTGAATAACCCAAAGATGAATATTGCTGCCTCTAAACTATAGGGACTTTATTTTTTAAGGGATTTTTCACATGCAATTAGATTACATAATTACATTGAACTGTGTTTAGAGTAATAGGACAGGTCTCTCCACAGCTGGGATCAGGGATGCATGAAGTCATTTTGAACAGGGGGTGATGTGAAAAATTGGTTTTTCTTGGACAAAAAACCTATGAGCCTATAGGCCTATTTAAATACATTTTAAAAATAAATGAATAGATTGAGATTCACTACTTTATTGTCATATACACTTCAGTGCGCATCGCCAGGGTCTGTAACACACAGACATCATCAGTTCTCAGATGAATATATGCGCTATTAATAAAAATTCACAATAACGCTATAACAGTGCAATGGATTGGGTCAGCTGGCACGAACCTGAGTCACTGCACCATCTTTATGTCACACGCAACTCTATTAGCTCCAAAATCCTTTTACGCACACCACAAGGAAATACTCTCTGACTGTTTAAACATTATTTAACAGTTCTCCACATCCATTATGCACAGAACACACGATCAAAATAACACTCCATCTCCATCCCCACCACCTTGCAAAAATACTATAGTGTGATGTTAAACTGCATGAATAGATATGAAAGCGGCACCATGCTCTTACTTTGAGCTGCAGGCAGGGTGCCCTGGTTACAGGTGTCCAAATGTTGAGGTGCGCTCTGGGGTCGTGGAGATAAAGTCTCTCATGAGGGGTGAATAAGCGAGCATCTATGGGGACATCATTCAAAGCAGCCAACTTTTGTATTGACTCGCTGTGCAACTCTGATCTCTCATGCTTGTTACACTTTTCAGTGGCTTTACGTCAATTTGAAAAGCCGGCATTCACGAAGAGTTTGTCTTTCTTAAATGTGTCTCTAGGTGACTTTTTTTCGACTGCTTTCAGGCAAACAAAACACAAAATATGATCCGTCTCTTCAACATAATGCAGACACTGCCATTTAGCAAACCAAGCCAGTGTCACAGACGTGAGAATGTTTCATTACCACAACGCCGTGCAGGAAATTTTAAAACTGGATGTTGGCTGGAAGGGCTCGTCTAATCCAATCACGCTAGGTTGGGTTGCGGGGCCGGGCCTGCCGGTGCAACTGCAGGCAGAGGCGGGCGGACAGTCTCCTCACTCTGGCTGCTCTCTGTTGTCGTGGTTGTGGGGTACTAGTGTTCCTCTTCACTGATGGTGGTTTTCCAAAAAAATCCAAAATGCGTTTCTGTGCCATATTTCCTCCTTGTTTCTACCATTAGACTATGAAAATGTACTGCGTGGAGCGAGCGGCAAACCTCTTTACTCGGCGACCACTAGCCTGCCTGACGCTGACAACGTCTCTTCCGTGAACCTATGTTGATTAGGCCTAAAAATAATGAAATTAAATTCCAAGATGCACGTAATAGCCTATGTGTGTCAAAATCACTTCCCAAAATATTCTTAGGGAATTTATAAATAGTGCAAAATATTTGTAATTCATTTTTTAAAAATCTCCCTCTCACCACCAGCACTCCCACTTCCCGTGGCCATGGCTGTGATGCAAGGTCGTGCTAGTAACCCAGTTAACACCAGCAGCTGTGACACAAAGCTCTCCAGCTAACTTCAAGAGCAATAGGAACAAAATGTGAGTAGGCACAGCGCTACAACCTCAGGACAGCACTGTTTAACATTGGAACCATAACTTCCCTAGCACCTTTTCTTCAAGGTAACGCTAAAGTGTGTTTAGGTAGCACACAGCATAGTGTAGCACAGGATTGTTCAACTTTGGTTAATGTATTTGGCCAATTTACAGTTCGAATGTTAAAATGATTTTGGCGTTGTCAGGTATTGGCAGTTGGCTCTGCCACACAGTTGGTTGATGTTAGTAAAATGATCCGCCATACAGTATCAGGGTCTTTGCATGCCACTAACTAGCCTCTCTAACCTGGCCCCACCTCACACACACGTCACACACATAATCATTCTTCAGCATAGACCATATAACACCTTCAAGTGATATCAGTGAGCAAATGGTTTGAGCACCACCATTTTTTCTTTGTTTCTCTCCTATGAAAGAAAAATGTGGTGATCCGCCATCTTGGACCTCAGTCCAACCCTCGTTGTCCATGTTGTAGTTCCCTGTGGTCAGCCACATTGTTTGTAATTTTTCTTTTTCCATGCCATGCTCCTATTTTGACACTTACACACACCTGTTTATAGTATGTTTTAGATTGTGCGTATTTGTTGTTTGTGTTAAATAAAAGGCCTTGAACCTACATCCTGTCTATTTAATAAATGTTGCCAACCTCTCCTGGATTCTTCTGGATCAGGAGTTTTACTAGCTGTTGACAGGGTATTTTGGTTGTAGTTATCAAGTTAATTATTAGTCAGCTTTCCAAATTCACAGTATTTTTTTGGAGTATACTGTATAATAGTTTACGAGACTGAATCAATGAACTGGCTACCATGTCCCTTCTTCAGTAGTGGGGCTCATGAGACAATCTAATGTAAATTAGATAGTATTATCAAATATAATGAACAATATTTTTCTAATGGCCATCATCAGCACCTTGCAGCCCTTGCTGGTACAGCTGCCATACCAGGTGATGAAGCTGCCTGTCAGCAGTCTTGCTATGGTGCCCTGGTGGAAGTCCCTAGGGATTTGGAATCGCACCTCTATGGTCTCGGCGGCTAAATTTCTTTAGCCGCCGAGACCTTAGAGGTGCTATTGGGCTTTTTGATGACCCTCATCGATGTTAACTACCAGATATTTGAAGCTGTCCACCCACTCAACCCCAGTTTTATTTATGGGTATTGGGGAGTGTGCTCACCTCCTCCCTGTAGGCCATTTAATCCAGCCAGCTTCCTGCACTAGGAACTGCTGCACTGGGAACCCCACAACTGCTGTGTCATCCGCAAACTTTACACACAGCCTTGGGTTTAGGGTGTATACAACTCCCTTTTGAAAATTAAACAGCTGATAATCTAGGTGTAAAGTAAGGCGCACAGCACAAATGAAGTTCTATTTATAATCTGAATTAGTCATGGGTGTGTTTTAGTAAATAAAGATACGATAAATTAAGCTGATCTGTCTTTACCTAGAGGTTCCAGCAGCCACCGACCGCCCCTGCCCCTCAGTGAAGACTGAGGGTCAGGGGCTGCTGGATCCTCTGTCCCGCCATTACACAATCATCGGTCCCATCAACAACTCTGTTTGACAGCATAGGAGGAACTTCACTGATATTCAACGTGTGTGTATGGATCGAGTACTTAGAACAGGCAGGACACGGGCCATCAAATTTGAATTCTGTTCAATAGTGGGTTGGATGCAGGTGAGTGGAATATGTCTCTAGTGAGGAAAACATTACTGACATTACTTATAGCGATCCTCCAGCAGCAGAAGCGTTTTGTGTATTTCCCCCTTAACATGTGCATTCGCGCAAAATGAATAGTGCATAGACTTAATTGTGTCATGGTTGTGAGGTTGAACTAGGACCCAAGAGTAAACACTGAGACAGGGGAAACAGATAAAAGGAATTTACTGATTTTTTTTCAGGTGAAAAGGAAGCAGGTGGTGGCTCAGGAGATTGGCAGGGCTGGTGGTGCAGCTGGGGTTTACGGCACTAGGCGGCAGAGGCAGAGGCTGAGTTACTGGTGATTGGCAATGAAGGTGGAGCCGCTGGTAATCCATGCCCAGCCTCTGAAAAAACACCTGAAGCACACGCAGGCAAAACACAGGAAAAACACTACACTGTCCATGATTATTACACATTGAGAATTTAAAGCCCTGAATCGCTGGCAGTATCGGTGAGTGTTTCATATGAATTCATGTTCTATGTGCTTCTACACAAAAGTCACACACACAGTCCAAATTCATACAGTAAAATAGTTTGGTTTGAAGTAGTAGTCCTCTGATCCACCAGCGGAGGTACTAACTGATGTTGAAATTGACCTTTAACCCTTTTGAATATGCAATGTCCTCATTTCATTGTATCATATAAAACATGTGTGTCAATAATTTTTGTCATGGAGTCTTGTCTAAAAATGTGGTCCGTTGACGTGAGACTTAAGGATGAACTGATTTGATTTTGGCAGGCAAAATGGACATTTGTCTCAAATTTGATGAAAGGCCCTCAAGACATTCTTGAGATATTATGTTCTGTACCATAAAGATAATGCTTGTTTCAAAAAAGTACATGGAATCAGTCACTTGTCAGTCCCTGTTCCACTGTACACTAACTTTAAGCCTGTTGTTTTGTTGTGTTTTTTGCTACCTGCATTCACCTCTCACCATTTAGCATTCGCCAGGGCTGTATGCAACTTTTATTAGACACTTTCTTGATTGAAAGTAGCTAAGTAAGCAAGACTGTGTGAGGACAACACAACAGCCGGCTTTTGTCAGTTTGGTGTGTCTGGGCACTACTCCAAGTTTGGAGTGAGAATGTGTTGAAATTTTACCTACTGATCACATAAAGAAAAATCTGCTGAAGAAAAAAAAAACACCAGTACAAAGACCTGTGGGCCACGCAGACCAAGAGCTGATTTACATTAAAATTTTCATTTGGCAGCCAGTGCACAGACTTAACCGATGCCATTATGTCGGCTCACACTAACACGCTATGGAACACTAGCTGAAGGCATTCAGTGGCCTTCAGGTTGACGGATTGTTTCTAGAACTCTGGGGTGTTTGAAGTGCTGAACAGTTACACACACCCCTTTGTCCTCTTTTGACTCCCAATGGTGTTTTTAACTTGATTACCCAGGGCATTATGCTATAACACTAACTAGCAGGAAAAACTCTTTCAGCAAGTCTACCTTCATTTCTGACTTTTCTTACACCCCATGATTCCTGATTGACATTTTTGTCCCTCACCCTGCTTTCCCATCTTGTTCCTGCCCTCTGCTCTCCCTCCTCATCAATCCCTCCATTACCCCTCGTGTTGCATCTCTTGTCCCTTTCACAGAGGTGGCAGTGGTGGGGAAACGGGGATATTAAGGGAGGTTTGTGTGTGTGTGCTGACAGTAAAATGTGTCTGTTTCTCCACCTGTTCTTAATGCCACGGGAGACTCCTTCGGTTTATTTCCAAAAGTGAAAGTCTCAATACTAAAATGAAAAGCAACACAACAGCTGACTGCAGTGTCTTTGTTTCTATAGCACTCTGATCCCACCCGGAGGAGAGCAGTTTTCATTTTCATCCTCTGTTTTGCTCAGAGGCTCAGGAAAAGTTTTGTCTGCTCAGTGCAAAGTAACTGAGGAGGAATCAAGTCAATGGGGCCACCGGCAGTGTAGATCAAATGTAGATCAATGTCTCTTTTGAGCAAATTTACTGAAAGCTATTATAACACATTCATTTCTTTTAGTGTAATTCCACCTCTGTTGAATTAGTCATGCACTTCAGATGTAGACCTTTGACATTATTTCAGCTGCAGGGCCTGAATGCTAATGCTCACATCAAAAAGCTCAACAAGAACCTTGGAAAAAGAAACTCATCCTGGAGATTTTCTGAGGATCTGTCAAATTCAACAGAGGTGCAGATTTGGATTATCTTTTGCACCTTTAACTCTTGTCAGTAATAAGCTTCTATTACTTTCTACGTCTGATTGATTGTTGACAGTCTATCCTCCATGTTTTCCTGTTATCCAACATTTTCTTCATTTTCAAATGAAGGTCATCAATTGGCATAGGTCACGCTTGTTGAGCCACCCATGACAATCGGAAAATCAATGAAATCTATTAAGAATATTCAAACAGCAATTGGCTGATATGAGCAGGCATATTTGTAAGAAGATGCGTTCAGATATGGATCTGGTGTTGTCCATGAAATCCACACGGATTAGACCATGAAATTAAATCATTTAACGATACTGCGAGCTCGCTGTGTTTATCCTGATAACGGGTGCAAATTGACATTTTAAAATACATCAGCCGTGAAAATCATGGATCAAGATTGCATCTTGCTCTCTGTGGAGCATGTATCCTCAACACAGAACTCATTTTAATGCCTGCTTTAGAAAGGGGATGAAAAAACATGAAGAAAAAGGAATTATGTTGTCTATTAAGACACATGATGTAGCTCTACTATAATTTTATCATGAAAGTAATAGTTTCCTTTTACTTCTTCTCTCTAAAAATCAATGGTTGGTTTATTTCTGACTCATTGGTCCTTAGTTTCTCAGTGTATCTACAAGCGTGTGTGTGTGTGTGTGTGTGTGTTGCAGTACTTCTGATCGTTGTGATGATGTGTGATGAGCGATCACAGCTTGATGCCAATTCTCATGTAAAGTGGACGAGGCAGGAGGTGTTGAGCAGAGGGCTGACAAGTCTGCAGTAAAAATGTATGCAAATGAGGCCACAGGTTATTACATCTGCCGGTGAGTGTTCAGGTGTGAGTGTGTGGGTGTGTTTGTGATCCTGCTGCTGTGGTCATGTTTATGAGCCCGCTGTGCAAGCACAGCTGTAATGAGAGTTGATCAGGCGTGGCATACACAGTGTGGCGCAGCTGCATGGTCTTTCTGTTGGCCTCTCTAACCTCTCCAGAACCTCCAGATTCACCCTGTCCGCCCTCTCTGACATCCACTCCCACAAAGAATAGTCAGACACTGAGTGGGGATTGAGTCATGCTGTATCACATGTACATTAGTTTATGAACATCTTTTTTACTTTAATTTGAGCCTTTAAAACAACATTATGTAGAAACTGGAATTTTGTTGGTGCCCCCAGAGTTTCTGAATGCGATATGATAAAAAAAAAAAAAAAAAAAAAAAAAATCCCAGGTCTGTAACAATTTGTCAAATTCATTATATAATAATAATGTTTTGTCTTGAAAAAATGTATATTTAAGTGAACATTACTGAGCTTACATAGTGCAGAAACAACTGACAGAGGACGGAGTGGCTTTGACAGTAGCCCTTTTCACACAGAGAGACACTGCATTATCGCCACAGTGGCAGTTTTGTTTACACAGAGCCAAGCAACTGCAGCGTGAAGACTAACCCCATCCATCTGTGATGATGACGTCTATGTGTTTTCAAGGTTTTTCCTGATGTCCTCCTGTCAATCTAAACCCGGTGACGGTTTATAATCATATGAATGCTGTTATAATGTGTTGTGATTGAGATCCTGACCCACCAAACATCCTGGAAAGTTATTTTTTTTCGCTCTAAATTACATTATTACGAGGTGTGTAAAGATTCACTGATACGAATCAGTACACATTTTAACGTTAAAGGTGTGACTACATCAATACGCGGACTCCTGTATCTATTTAAATTTACCATGGTCGATGGCCCGATTCTTAGGTTATGTATCGGTTGACGGAAGCTTTGCTGCTAATTCTGCAGACTGTCTCTCGTAAAAGGTTGAAGGTCAACACGAGATTCTCACGAGAGTGACACTAGCGTATCCAAGGGAAAAACCACAAGAACAACAACAACAATATGTCCAACAACTCTGACACTGTTTACAATGCACCAGCTAATCTGAAATCTAAAGTTTGGAAGAGATTTGGATTTTATAAGAGGGACATTTGGACAAATGTCTGGCCATATGTAAGGTCTGTAGAACAGCTATTAAGTATAGTGGTAGCACGACAAATCTGACTCTCACCTGGTGAGACGGCATGGAGAAAACTACGTGGGCGACGAGGAGTTTCTGGATGCTAACGTTAGTAACATTACAGCTAGCACAAGGGTTAGAACATGAACATGCAAGACAACGACATGGCTAAAGACTTTTTCCAGCCACAACTTAGCCACAACTCGGCGAGGTCCAAGGTAATCACAGCATCTATAGCCCGCTTTATTGCGAAGGACTTACAACCTTACAGTGTGGTTGAGAGTGATAGGACATGGTAAGGTAAGCAATGCCACTTTTATAGAAATGAAGCATAGTGCAAATTCATGCAGGACACGGAAGTCATAAGCCGTAGCTGTAGTCAGCTGACAGCCAGCTGATCAGATCAGCATCAGTCACTGACCAACAACATCCACTCTTCCAAATCAGGCAGTCCATTTAAACCCAAGTCGTCATTCACTGATCTCTCCTTCAACACTGCTGCATGCACATCGCTGCTGCCGGCAAGCTTGAATATACAATCTGATCGAATATCTTCATTACTTACCACCTTTTCCGCTCATGAAGTCCCATCTTGAGCCAGACGATTCGTCCGATTTGAACGGATTCGTCCTCGAAGCACTGCTCAAGGAAGATGCGTCCGAGGAAAGACTGGAAGAGAGCTGCCAGGTCCGTCACAGCTCCCGGCTGGCGAACAAGAAAGGCCTGTCATTAAAAGACTGTCAAAAATTTCAGAAGCCTGTCATTAAAAGACTGTGTCAAAAATCCTGGAAGCACTTTATATCCGCAACATCCCTGCTCCCTCGGGGGCCAACCATGAAGAGCTCTTCAAACCTCGACGTTCCTGATGCAGCTGCTGTTCCTCCCATCACCCCTGCTTCCTCTTCAAAAGAGTGCACAGCCCAGAAGAAGCACTGTCCACGTTCCAATGCTAACGCTAGCCTTTAGCTCACTGACGCTAGCGTTAACATCCCCGCCAAACGGCGGAGAGTCCATATCCACCATCAAAACGAAGATCCAGTCCTCGCCGCACTGTCCAACATCCAATCCTCCCTCAACGAGATGGACACCTAGATCCAACGCCTAGAGATTCTTTCTACCTGCGCACCTCAAAATACATCTCCTCAGCCCGGACCGTCAGACGTCTCACCGGCAACCACAGCATCCGGCATGCCCCCCATCATCATCATGCCAACTAGAACCCTGGGAACTGCATTCCCAGCCGTTCCAACAGGAGGTTCCTTTTGTTCCACCAGCTGCTGCCCTCTCTCCTCAGCTGAGGAATCAGATTCTGGCAGGTAATGACATTAATCTGCTTAAAATCCTTCTGTGCTCTGCTGACTCCTCTGGCAGATGTCTGGTCGACTGTGGAGACATTTCAGAGACTAGACTAGTCTGTTGAGGATCTGAATGTGATTAGCAGACATTTCACAGGGCACCAAGCCCTCTCTTGTACAGTGTGTGGATCCTTTTCACACACGGTCTTTGTCCAAAAACTGTGATCCAGCATGGCCAGCTTTCGCAAGTGTCTCAAAAAATGGCCGAGAGGAACATCGTCAAGGTGACCCCAAAGAGTAAATCATGGCAGCCATCACTTTGCATCAACTTTAATGAAAACGTCTGCAGATTTGCTAATTGTAAATTTGCCCTCGCCACACTCGGCTAGTGAAAAAGACATGAATAAACCGTCTACTCCAGTCAACGTCTGGCTGACACTAATCCCCCATTCTCTACTTTACGCATAAGCCCCCAGGGCATAGCAACTCGCAAATATTTGGGAAAAAAGCGTCTCATTATAGACTTGTCAGCCCCTCACGATGACAGTGTCCTGAGCATTAACAGCCTCATTCCACTTGCCCCCTTCTCTTTGTTTTATGCTACCGTGGATAATGCTATCAAGTTCATTAAGCTAGCAGGCAAAGGGGCATAGCTAGGCAAGGCTAATATAACGGACGCCTTCAAGGTGATGCCGCTGCATCCGTCTCAGTGGCATCTTGTTGGTGTCAAATGGTGAAATAAGACGTATTTCTGGAAAAGAGTTACATTTGGCTGTTGCGGCAGCCCTTGCATCTTCAATTCCATTTCGGAGGCGCTTTGTTGGATCTTGCTAAATAACTGTAAACTGCCTTTTGTTTTGCACTTACTGATGACTTCCTTGTGGTCAATTATCCTCATTCCAAACCAGATTGTTGTATAAGCATTTTAAAAGACACCTTCATTCATTTTGGCATTCCCCTCTCAGCAGAGAAAACCACTGGCCCTATGAAAGAGATAGAATTTTTAGGCATCAAACTTGACAGTGTCCTAATGTAGGCATCTCTGCCTCTCGAGAAACTGAATCGCATCCACGAAACCATGAAAGCCGGTCTAGATGTAGCCACCATGACGAAGCGAGAACTGTTATCTTTATTAGGACACCTTAACTTTGCCATGAGAACTATTCCCCAAGGCAGATCTTTCATATCTAGATGAATGGATCTTTCAGAAACAGTAAACAATCTCCACGATCGCATAAACCTGGACGAAGGCTGCAGATCAGATCTCCGTTTTTGGTCCCTGCTCTGCGATAACTGGAATGGCATATCTTTTTTCCACAACGAGAAGCCAGAAACGTCGGTATCCCTTAAATTCTTCACTGATGCAGCTCCTTCTGTTGATTTTTTTTTTTTTTTTTAAACAATCTATGATTTGCAGATGTTTGGCCAAAAGAAATGCTTTCCTTACCCCAAAACGCTTAATCCATTGCATTATTGGAGCTCTACCCTGTGGTAGTGGCGTGTCTACTTTCGGGCTCAGGTAGGTGACAATGAAGCAACTGTAAATATCATCAATAAAGGGCGCACCTCCATCCCTTTTATCAACAGGTTCATCCGTCGCTTAACATGGACATCCGTCATGTGTAATTTCACTCTCCTTGCTGCTCACCTTCCTGGTCTCAATAATTCAATTGCTGACTCATTGTCCTGATTTAAATTTCAGAAGTTCAGACTTCTCTGTCCCAACGCAGCTTGTCGAGGCCTGAACTGCCCAGCCTTCACGCAGACTGTACTCGATTAGAGGGCACGCTACACAACAACATGAAATTGGCATCTCATCACATGAGAAAAAGGACTGGCAAAATCCACTCTAAAGAAGTATGAATCTGCTTGGTCTCATTTCACTTCCATCTCTGCAGCTTTTTCTGTTCCTGTGATGCCTGTCAACATACCTGTGATTTGTGCTTTCATAGTCCATTGTTTTCAATCTCTAGGCTGGTGCTGATCTCCATTGTTCTTTGGGGGGTATGCATCGCGCTCCCGGAGTGACTTAGCATGCTGCTTGTCAAAATCCGGGGAGCTTCTGGAGCTGAGCCTTCAGCGCCAAGCCTAACTGTATATTATTTGTCGCAATAAATGATGAGAGTGTTCCTGAATGAAATGAAGATCAGATCAGCATCAGTCACTGACCAACCACATCCACTCTTCCAAATCAGGCGGTCCATTTAAACCCAAGGCGTCACTCACTGATCTCTCCATCAACACTGCTGCACGCACATCACTGCTGGTTATGCATCGCGCTCCCCCCGAGTGACTTCGCATGCTGCTTGTCAAAATACAGCGCCAAGCCTAACTGTATATCATTTGTCTCAATAAATAATTCAATCAATGATGAGATTGTTCCTGAATGAATTGCTTATTTTAATTAATAATGTAAAATGAATGTCTACATTAAACAAATGTTAAGAACTGTATCAGACTGCATCATATCGCATTGAATCGCATCACATCGAAACGCACCAAATCGTTCTGTATTTAGAATGTATCATCCCTGAATCGTATCATAGCCCATGTATCAAATCTTCTTATAAGGGAGAGATGCACACCCCTAATTGCATAAATGCATCAGTAAACTGTAGGCTATCTGATTCTGTCTCTCGCAGGAGGGAGGGTGTTTTCTGGGGGAAAGTTTACTTAAGTCTCGGTCTGGAGGGCTGACCATCACCGACAAACACTTGCTGAGTTAAAGTTTTTTGCCAGTGACAGACGCTGTTTTTCGGGCAGAAATATGACAAAGAGTCGTTAGGACAGGCGGGAGGACACTCAGGAGGACAGACAGGAGAACAGACGCTTCTCGACTTATGTCTGCGTATTTTTTTCCTCATATAAGTTACCAAAGTCACTATGTTACTTTTGCTTGGTCCTTGGTCCAATACTGTGCCTCTGATACTACCTCCAGAAGCATATCAGTGCTAGAGCAATATTTCACTCCTCGCCGCCTCCGAGTCCTTCACACAGAGGCAGAGGCGGAGAATTGGCGCACGATCCCCGCATGCAAACGGCAGTGTGAATGGGGCTACTGATACCATTCACCAGATTATGAGATACTGTACCTTCTAAATGATTTGAGACTGTTATTTAAAGGTAAAAACCTTACATAATGCTGCTTGAAGAGGAACTGAAGTTAAAACTAGGCACTCAATCGAACACATTCATTAAGATTCATGCCTTATTTCCTGAGGAATAAACAAATGTGTCAAAAGGCACCAAATCTCAATCTCAAGGAAGTGAGAAGAAAAAAACTGAATCTTTCCCTTTATCTGCCAATGGGCTGCTGTATGTCAGCTGACAGAGCCTGCTCTGTAAACCAACTCTATATCGCAGGCTTCAAAACTAAAAAACAATCAGACAGGCGGTGGGTATTATAAGCCTGCAAACACTCTTCCTACCACTACAGCTCTGTTGTGGGTGTGCCTTGGGATTTCTGGCCATCCATGCATTATTATTAAAATACACACATACACCCTCACTTTTCTCTTCTCCTCCCCCCACTGTTTATATCACCTCATATTTAACTTTGTGACCTGTTTGATTAAAATGCGTGTGTTGAGAAAACTAGGTGTCAAAAGAGAAAACAAAAAAAATCTGCTGGTCACCGCTGGTGTATGATGAGAAGAAACAAATCTCCTTGAGCAGGAATGGAAAAAGAAAAGGGTCTTTTGAATGGCAAGTTCAGCTTCAAAGCCCTGCCAGATGGTTCCCTCCACTAGAACAAAGTTATTTACATTTGTCGATGTGAACTGAGTTACCAATGGGGTATGTCGAATTTCAAATACCACTCGCTGACCAAGCTCACAGATTATGCAGAGAGTCCTCCTCCTCGTCAAAGGCAGACCAACTCTACATGAGACAAACTTTCAACAGTGATTGCTAAATGGGTTGCTACAGCTTGCAGCAGGGCCGTATCTGTCTTTTTGGGGGCCCTATGCAAGATGCTGTTGAGGGCCCCTATTTTGTCAAACTACGATGGATTCCTAACCCTTTTAGATGATCCACAAAGATGCAACAGTTTATTACATTTTAAGAGGAAACAGGCTAGAGTTGTGTAAACCTCTTTGAAATTAAAATGAACAATCTTAAGTTGACCTGATAGAAAATGATAATACAAGACAAACAATGGGGATCCTCTATAGGTCAATAAATGTATCTGATGCAGTGTTCCTGAAAGACAAATTGGATCAATTTGTTGACCAAAAATTGCCAGCTGACCTTGTAAGCATGCAGGAGTAGAAGATTGCAGTGCTGCTTCCTGGTCCGCGGCTCCAGAATATTTCAGAATTGCTCCTGCAAAGACAAAACTCCTCAGGTTATCAAGCAAAATAGATCCAAAGCAAATATTCATACTATATAATTGAGTTATGCTACATTAATGCAGAAATTCATAATCTGTTTTTATATTAAACATTGCAATATACAGTACAGTGTCCCTTTAAAGCATGCAGCCAATTTCAAAGTTGTCACTTTTGAGCAGTTTCCAACACATTGTACTTGTTAGAGTTATAAAACAAAGATAAAGGACTGATGAACACTATGTGATACCGAATAAATATTTTTGTGTATATTTCACAGGGTATTACAAAGTGGACTACTTGTGCCTAACGGATGATATGGTCTTAACCTATATTCTGTGGGCAGAACTAACGGTCATATATGTAGTGAACCTTAGTGAGGTGTTTTTGAATGCAACCAGGTAGTCAGCCAAGCTCCTCCCTTGGCTCCTCCCCCTGCCCAGGTGCAGTATAAATGGCCTCAGTTGGCTCATTTCAGCCTCTTGCTGGTCCCTGGTGGTGATTATCTGCTGAAGGTGGTGAGTAGGGTGCCCATGTTTGTTTCATGATGGTTCAGAGTTGTCCCCCTCACTAACCATGTGCCTCTTTGTGTTTTAGGTTACCTGTTGCTGTTCTGTTTTGTCCTGTTTTTGGATTTGTTTTTGTTAGGTTTTGTCTTTTCTTTTCCCTGATTTTCTTTTGGACCAGCTTCATCTGTTTTGGCCTTATCTGTCTACGTTGTTCATTTTTGTATGGTTTTGATTAGTTTTTCTGCACTTTTAAATAAAATCCGCTCCTCGCTACATATAGTAGTTTATTTTAAATGTACTTTAATCTGTGTGATTATGATTTTTAAATAGAACAAAGTAATACATCAAAGACATAACTAAACTGTAGGAATTTAGGCACTGTACAAATTTTACTGTCACAATAAATATTCTAATAAATGTGGTGAAGAAAGATGCCAAAACGGGTGTCACTTCAGTCCGTCTTATGGCATTCACATGTGACATGTACATTTTATTTTAGCCCTTTCCTAAAGCAAACACTTAAGCTAGCTAAAGCTCCCCCTCCAACCCCACAAAGTGAAAAAACAAACCTTACCTTTATCCTGTGAGTGTTTTTTCTTCTAGTTTCTTCTTTTGTCTCTTTTCTGAACCAGATGGATATGTTCGTTTTGATGCCATGTTAATTCCACCATCATTCTCTTTACTAACGCAGATGACCGGTACTGGCTCAGCTCAACTCAACTCGCCTCGCCTCTCTACTCACTTGGTAGCGTAGCTGGTCGTCATGGTGATGAGGCGCGGTAGAGATGCTGGCCGTGAGGCTCTCACTGGATGAGGATTTTCTTTGACCAATCAGCGGTCATATCACCATGACTCGCTTGGAACCTCAGCGGAGGTGCTACGAAAAACTTTTCACGGTAAAAAAGGCGAGGCGAATCAAGCGGGTACCATGCGGTGCAAAAGCACGGGTCACTCCTCAAATATTGAGGCTGGACTTGCAACTTGAGGGGGCCCCCTAGTGGTGCAGGGGCCCTATGCACCTGCATAGTCCACATATAGCAAGAAACAGCTCAGCTAAAGGGTTAGCATCACAATGAGCATGAGAGCACATCTCCTAGCAACACCAGCTCTAAAATCAGAGTCAGCAGCTGCAAAAGGAAACACCCACCCTGAGGGTAGAAGCTTAGATGTTTTTTTTTTTCTCCATAGTATGTCCAAAAACAATGGGACACTCTTATTCACAACTGTTGCAGTATCATTGTAATTCATATTTCCTCACATGAAATGCGATTCTTATTTCGTTGAAACTAAAAATTATTAGTCTGTATAATCTTTAATGATCCACAAATAGAGCAGAAAATAAGTTTTCAGTACAAAATAATGTTCACACTATTGCTTTAGTCCAAGAAGGAAAAGAGTGAGATGGGGGGAAATGGAGCATATAAGGGCAAGGAGATAGTCAGAAACCAAGAGAAATGCCCAGAGACAGAAAAGGCACACGCACGCAAGAGGGCATACTGAGAGGATGTGGCCAACAGATATATCATACTTCACTCAACCAATTTGAGCTGGTTTATGTCTCACATTTGCACTCTGTCTCTCTCTCTTCCTGCTGACGTAGTGGCCCAGTTCAGCACCAGATTACAGCACGGCTGTATTTCATCTGCAGCTTTTTAACACACTATGTAATTAGAGCTTAGCAGGGTTTTAATGTGACATTGGTTTGCAGATATCTCTCAGATGGTCCCGCTGATCCTCTTCTTAGGTACATGTCTTTGGATAAGGAAGTGTGAGAAGGAAAAAAAGTCAGGGATCATTGCACAGACAGGATTACAGAGTAGAAAGGCAGCCCTCATTGGGAAAATGAAAAGTTATTGGGTTTTCTACTCCCTGCGTGTGCTCTAGAGGGGGTGTGGACGTTCCTTCACTCTACACAGGCAGTGTGTCCATCTGTCCATAACACTAAATAGATTTTAACACTTTGTACATCGTGATAAAGGCACTCAGACTGCTTGTAAGATTGTCTTGAGTCAGGTCATGTATGTGGTGAAAATCCTTCTTTTCACTTTTGATCTTATTCTTCTTACTGTTACTGCATCACATCTGGACAGGTTCATGAAAGAGGATGTTAAAATGTCCCCATGTCCGCAGCCCAACTTTGATTATTTGCCTGGTATTCCTTATTTAAAAACTTTAAATGCCTGCATGCGGTTTCTTGACCATGACCTAAAATCAATGTAACCAACACTCAAACATTTTTTTTGGAATTGCTTAATCCATGTATAAAACAACTTTGCTAACATTTGAAATTTGTTTTTTAAAAGCCTTTTTGTTTTTGGAAACATCACGGCCTCCTATAAAGTAAGCAGAATAGAAAGAAAAACCTGTTTATACTTGCACTTTCATTTAAATGTCAGCTTATTTCTAATTCAAGCTTGAGTTTATCTTAAATTATTTTCATTTTTCATTTCTCAGCCTATTTACACAAAAAGTTAACAGGACATAGATTTGCAGCACCATGGATTTATGTTTAACTTTTCATGTGTAATTTCAGGGTGAGGGTCATATGGGAAATACTTGTGCTTTGGGTAAAAACAGGTAAACAAAAAAAGTATTTCAGGCCCATCCAGCACCCTGACGTGTAGATCCTTAAGCTATTGTTCTAATTATAGGTACACACCACTTTTTGCATCGGTGAACATTTGATACAAGAAGAATGACAGAAATTGTTATTTTTTGCAAGTGTCCCAAAATAACATACGTATATGGGGTCATGGTATTTGTAATGAGTACAAAGGAGGAAGTCAGGGGACGTGAAAGTGTGCCAAAATCAGGGTGGATAGATGGGTCAACAGAACATCAGACTTAAACTTGGAAGACTGCTGTTTACCAGCTCCGAAAGCATCAGCTGGCATTGCTTTCACTTTGTGTTTGTGTGTGTGTGTGTGTGTGTGTGTGTGTCATCAGGGCAAATGCGGTGCTGGTGACACCTTTTGAAGTGGGAACCAACACAGAAGCAGAGTATATTGTTTATATGCGTGTCCGTCTGTTTGTGTGACAGATTTTCTTTCAGTCCAATAGCAAACACAAACATGCACAACAATACAGTCACAAAACTTTTCAAGTTGTGTAGTTGAGATCAACATAAAGACGGAGTTCCAAGATGGGTGTGGTCCAAAAAAAGGAGTGGAAATAGGCGGTCCCCCCATTTCACGCCTCTAGCCCTCGAATACCTGGAGACACCAATTGTAGTGGGAACAATAAGCAGTTTTGAGGTCTTCCAGGTGATTATACAGTCTGTCTGTCTGTGGACAGATTAGCATCACAACCATATAAGATGTGGTCATGACACTTTGTGCAGTGTTGGGAAAGTTCACTTTCTACATGAACTAGTTCAAAGTTCAGTTCACAAATTTTAAAATGATCTAGTTCAGTTCATAGTTTTTAATTCAAAATTTTGAACTAAGTTCACAGTTCCGAAAATGAACTAGTTCATAGTTCTTTCTTTTTTTCCACTATGTTGATGCAAGCTATTATTTTTCAAGATTATTGCCACAGCCCATATAGAACCACAGACGGCTATTATTCTATCAGTTTAACACTGAAACTGCAGCTCTTCGACAATATTCTGCAAAACCAGGTTGTCCAGCTGTGGCTGGGAGATGAAGACAGCGGAGCCGCTACTGTACACCGTTAATGCAATTTGGGTGTTAGAGGATCTGTTTTGGCTCACTGTTGCCGTGTCTTTTCATTTTTTATTCACTTGCACGTACCTTGAAAGGCTCGCCGGGTGCTTTAGTTCAATGTGCCGTTTCAGGTTTGCGGTACAGGATAGAGTACAAATTAAAAATAAAATACATAAATAAGTAAATAAATAAATAATTTTTAAAAAAGAAGAAGAAGAAAGGGAAAAATAAAATAATAAATAAATAGATAGTTCAGACAGTGGCTTCAGGGAAAAACTTTTCATTATGACTCAGTAAGGTATTACTTTTTTTGTTATTTAACAAAATCAGAGATTTAAGCAAAGAGCTCAGTTCCAGGAGAAAAGGAGCAAATTTAGGTAGTGATTTTGCAAATTTTTGTTTGTGAATAAAACATTTTGCATAGGATAACAAAGTTCATCATGTGTTCAAGAGCATTATCTTCTGGGTTAACAGCAAATCACATGTTTAAGGGTAAGAGAATGGACAGAGTTAGCAGCATAAAAAAAATGAGATTCAACATCACTCCATTTGTTTTTGTCTCCATGTTTAGCACATTGATGACGCATGCGGCGGTGCGACTCTGTGGTGGCTGGGGCTGCCAGTGTTGTGTCCGTTCAGGACGAAATAATCTGTGTTCGTTTGGTAATGCCTCACTGCGTGTTTGGTATGCAGCTGTTTCTTTCTGAAATAGTTACGTTTTGTTTTGATCGACAGTAAAGCGAGTTGCGTGTAGAAACCTCTCGTCCAGCGTCCTTTTTATACACAACAGCCAGACTGGGTGATTTTCCACTACATATTACTGTTCACGGTGTGTTTTAGCCGGTTTTCGCCTGGAAGGCTCGATGGAAATCTGGCACTGTCTTGAACGAAGTTAAACTGTGAGAACGCGCCATTCACAAACAATAACGTTCATCAGGCAGAAATACAGTACGTTCAGTTCACGTTCGCCCAAAATATGAACGAGTTCATGAACGATCGTTCATTGAACGCGTTCAGGCACAACACTGACTTTGTGGATTAGCCTTAGTTAGCTAGTTTGTTTGATGTTTGGTGCTAGCTGTCAGTGTTGACTTTAATATATACAAACCATGGGATGCAGCCATGGAGTCATTATTTACTGGCTATTATTTTCTATAATAACTCATAACTGATGATGGCTCCAGCCTAGCCTCGACCATCCAACAGATGGAGAACAAAATACAATGTCGGTAACATTGACTTCGTCCAACTCGAAGTCAAACATGCTAATTTCAAACACAATAAGAAGTACTAATTCTATTGCGGCTATGCGATGTTACACGGGCGCCACCATAGTTGTTGAGAAATGTTTCCCGGCCGATGGCCCGCCCCCGGGGGCCGTATCACCCACTGTGATTTGTAGGTTTGTTCAGCTCCAGCTCTCGCAACAAAGGGACCCTCCACACACAACGTGTATATTTGTCATTGCTTTCACAATGAGAAATATTGCTGATGAGGATTTTGCAAATACATGCAATTTAGCAGGCATGCAAACACACACATAATGCCCAGGTTGACTCAGGCCAAACCCAATCGAGAAAACACCTTCAATCACAAACACAAAAGAACACAAACAAACTTCCTTCACTCAGGAGGTGACTCTCACTTCACATCCCTCAGGTGTTTTTCCCAGTAAATACCCAGAACAAAGTGCCTTTGGGAGTGAGCCAACCTTACTTACAATCACGAGACATATTCGTCATATAAACTTTGTGCACCATGAAATTTACTAGCTCAGCAAGAAGCTTCCTATTATTTATAGCTCAGGAGAAATGCACCAGTCTTGACGTATGGTTTGGTGTGTAAGGAATTTATAGAAAGTTGAAAGTTCCTTGCTCATATTTATTAGTGTTTCCAGAACATGGCCCCTTCTAATAGTCTGAGTGTTATCTGATTTCCTCCTCTCCTCAATGTGAACATGCACCTGCAAGTTTAATCTTTCTTCCACAAAGGAACCTTTTCGCCAGCAGGTGCTTTTACGACCTGGCAGAGGTGAAGGCTCCTATATAGATGAAATGAGTGGCAGCCAGCCTTCCCCTCTGCCACTGGATTGGATTGGATTTGTGCCCCGTGCTTGACAAGATTTGGCACCTAACTCCGAGTGTAGGGCACCGGTGCCACTTGGCAGGCAAGCATAGAGCGCCACTAGTCTCTCTGAGTCTATCAGCATCTTTGTTTTCTTCCCTTTCTGCTGCTATTTCTGACTTTCCAAGTTTGGAGGGAACACTGGCAATGTGGGAGGTTGCTGCTTAGGTCACAAATAGCTCCGGCTTTGGTATGTAGCAGCCTAGGCTACTTCCAAACAAACAGAGCAGTTTGCCATGTGCAAGTTTCTTCTATTGTACTCTTGACTTCCAGTCTGCAGCTTGTTTGTCTGCTTTGCTTATCATCTGTGTAGTGCCAAAGCCCTCGACTGCAGGACTGTCTGTCAGTCAGCTAGTTAGTCAGTGTATGAGTGAGTGAGTCAGTCAAGTCAGCTGGTTGTCAGATCTCCTGGGATGAAGAGCAGAGAAGGCCTTTTCCTGTCATGTGTCAGGTGCTGTCGTGACAAACCGACGGTAATGACTCAGGCAAGTGGTGGATGTGTGTGACATCCTGGTATGCTCCTGCACTATCATGTGCCTCTGTTCTCCCCTGACAAACACTAACTGACAGAACGTTTTATCTGTTTTGAGTGCAACAGCAGAAGGTTGACTACATTTTGAGATGTTAATGAATAGTCGGTAAATGGCCAACATTTTTTTCGCCAGCTGTCAGAATATAACTCATTATCACAGCACAGAGCAAAACAGCTGCAGCGTGACATAATGATTTATGAGCTGTGACTTTATTGTCAGTTGTAAAGCCTGTGACTTATACTGTATGTCACTGCTAAACTGTGATTTTAAAAAGAGGTTCAGAGGGTTCCTGTGTAAACACATTGAGCAGAGCCAGCAGATTGTCACACACCATTTATCATGTGTTTAATTGGAATAAAGCAACGGAACTCTTGTTTGCTAATCAAAGACATGATCTTTGTCGATTATGTTAGCGTATTTTATTGAGATAATTAACCTTGTGTGTAATGTTATTCATAAAAACCCCAAGGAATAAACAATTAGCTTAATCTCATTTGCCATGCCCGTGTTTCCCTTTAGCATCCATGATGTTTTCAGAGCAAAGTGACTCCAAATTAATCTTCAAACAGCAGCTCCACTAGAAAAGGAGAGCTCACACACCCGCCAAAGAATCTATTGCTTCTGATCATTGATTAGATGAATTTTTATTACACTGATTTATTGGATTTGTTTGATTGTTAGGGTGGTCAACAAATGTATAAGGGCTTTCTGTAACAGGTGCTCAAACAGCCCTAAAGCAAAACACCGTATGTAGACATTGGTTTTATGTTTCTCACCAAACACTCAAGATGGTTTTGACATGAATGACCGTATGAATTATTTTTAAATCTCGACTGTGGTGCCATTTTCACTTTCATATCGGGGTTAACAATAGCATGTTCAGTCACCTGTGGTGAGAGCCCCAGTGCTCACTATTATAATAACGAAAGTACAGGAAAACAAAGAACAAATGACAAACAATCAACAACCAAAAAAAAACAAAAAACAATGCACCATTTTAATCTTAGAAGTAGGTTGTCAGTTTGATGCTTATGAATCCCCCCTGCTAGGTAAAAGCTTTTAAATGAAATGAGAGTATTTTGGGACTAAGTAATGAACATAACCAATTAGCCTCCTAACACAATGAATGGACCAGAATAAGGTTGTTGAAGGGCCGCATTTAGTTCACATGCTTGCAGTTGAATAATGTAAAATCTGGGTAGTTACACTGATTGACTTATTACACTCCGATGTACTCTAACACTTGATACAACTTGAGGACATAGATACAAATATATTATAAGAAAGCCAATTGTGAAGGCAACCAAGAAGCATTAAGATTATATATATATATATATATATATATATATATATATATATGTATATATATATATATATATATATATATATATATATATATATATATATATATATATATATGTATATATGTATATATGTATATATATATATATATATATATATATATATATATATATATATATGAGAGAGAGAGAGAGAGAGAGAGAGAGAGAGAGAGAGAGAGAGAGATCCTTATGCTTCTTGGTGAATGCATCTTGAGCGGATGAGATAGCTCCAAACTGGAAAAAGAAAAAAAAAAAAACATTATGCGTAAATGCATACAGGATGCATGTAGATGGATTGAAATCCATTTGCTGAAACTACAGCATTCTAGCCAGATGCTGAAAAGGTATAAATGCAAGTGTACTTTTAGTAAGCAGTCTGTGGCAACAGCACCTAACTGTCCGATTTTCTTCATAACTACCTGGTCTGTCTCTCAGTTCTTGTGATAACAGCAGCTGAAGTTACTCAAATGACACTGAATCTTGCTGCCTCATTAAAGCAACAAGGGAAAACAGCTCTAATGATTTATACACTTACTATCATATGCAGGGAGCTCTGGGCTACTTTAGCTTTTATCTGATACCTGATCAGTTTAACCACAAAATGATCTATGTGGGTGAATACGCATTGATCAAAGTCAGGGAGCAGTGTGACTTAGAGCCTATGAAGATGACAAAACTTTTTCTTGCAGTATTTTTATACAGATGATCATCTTCTGGTGTATTTGGAAAGTACCAAACAACTTCAGACACATTAACACGAATTGGACACTGTTTTGCTAACATGCTATAAAAATGTGTTGAACTGATCAGAGATCAGATTAAAGCCAGAACACCACCACCACCACCTTTTCCTTCTTTGAAATTCTATGTTTTTAAAGGGATAGTTCGGGTTTTTTGAAGTGGGGTCATATAAAGTACATATCTATAGTCGACCTGTTTCCTACCGTAATCACCAATCAGTGCAGCCTCAGTTTGGAGAAGTAGAGACTCGCTCCAGCCCAGAGGCTCAGCTTTGTACTGCAGTGAACGGGGTCCAGCAAAAAAGCGAAATTAACCACCTAAAACAAGGCTCACGTAAAAATTTTTAGTGTAGGTACGTGTACGTTGTATAGGTAAAATTCACATCGCTTTACATCGCCGTCAGACCGCGCTTTCTTTTGGCACTACATTTTCTCAACCGCAGAACCCCCATATCCCTACGCATGAGTGCTAACATTGAAAGATATGGAGAGTTAAGTTTCGTTTTTATCGAAAGTGAACCTCTCGTCCAGCAATTCATATTCCGCCGCTCGGAGATCAGCTGTTGCCCAGTTACGCTAGTGCGTAGGGATACGGAGGTTCTGTGGTTGAGATAATGTAGTGCCAAAAGAAAGCGCAGTCTGACAGCGATGTAAAGCTGTGCGAATTTTACCTATACAATGTACACTTGAACTAAGCCTTGTTTTAGGTGGTTAATTTAGCTTTTTTGCTGGACCCCGTTCACTGCAGTACAAAGCTGAGCGTCTGTGCTGGAGCGGCTCTCTACTTCTCCAAACTGAGGCTGCACTGATCAGTGATTACGGTAGGAAACAGATCGACTATAGATATGTACTTTATATGACCCCACTTCAAAAAACCCGAACTATCCCTTTAAATCATTGGAGCAACTTTCATCATGTTGTTTTAACATGTCAGGGAGAAATATTACTAATTTATACTTAATGCATTCTGGGCAGATCCTAAAGTTACTCTACAATCAGGGGTGGAAAATTACAACCACAACTCAAATACTGTAATTAACTCAAGTTGGGTACTTGGGCATCACACCATGTAATCTACTTAGTAACTCTTAAAATTATACTTGAATGCTAAGTACAATTCAAATTCATATGTTAACCTTTCATCTGCTCTTTTTGGCCAATAAAGCTATCCAATCACAGACGGATGATTTGCAGAAACAGAAACCCCTTTGATTGAATGGCTGCTATTGATAATGCATTAAACATCAACAGTAAGAACGGTAACTAATATTCTAAGCCGTTTTTCAGAAAAAAAAACTTTGAACTTTTACTTAAGTATTATTCTAATACCAGCACTTTACTTGATATTGAGTACTGTTTCATTCATGTAACTGAATTTGCACTTGAGAACAGATTTTCATTACTCTTTCCACCACTGTCTACAATTCTGTGGTTTACCTGTCGAGTGTATCCACTACACTGCTTACATGTCTATATGCTTGTCTCATTTCTGTGAAACGTCTGTATCCTCACTATGCTGCATTATTGTAAACTATGAGGCTGTTTATCATTGACAGTAAGATGGGTCTATGGTGATCCAACCTCAAGTGGACAGCTCTCAGGTAACATCTGCCGACGGCCCAAAGAATTAAGAATTTGTTGAAGAGAGTGTTTCACAAATTATAATCACAGAATAAATGATAGATTCTCGTAAAGCAACAACTCATAAAAGTATGCATTTTTGAAGGGATCCCGGGGAATTTGTCCATCGAAGACAAAGAAGTTGGCTATATTGAGAAGTTGCCTAAATTGATCACTGTTGAATGTATTCGGAAGATTTTAGCCTACATGTTTATCATCAATAACTTATTACTGTGATTGTATTCTGTGATTTCCATTTAGTGTGAATGGTAACAAAATGTAATTAATTGCATTTAATGCTGAATTTACAAGAAGGCACAAATAATTTAGTTGGAATTTATTTATACGCTGTTAATAGGGTTTATTTGACCCTTTAGTGCAGTGTGTAGTGTGCAGTGTAAATAATTGCAGCTCCTTGATTAAGTTATGGTTATCAGTTATAGCTTCAAGCTTACAAAAGTACCCTGGACAGGACTGATTGTAAGGTTGTTATTCTACTCGCTTTAGCTGTTATTTTTGCTATTGGCTTCTAACTTCGCTTCCTACAATATGCAGACTACTCTCAGGTGTGGGGGAGGCCTGCAGTTTCTGTCTCAACCTTAAAATAAGTTGCCACCCACAAGTCTGTATGTAAATCTCAGAGTCTCAACTCACAGGATTGATCTTCCAGACAGGAGGCCTGCATTAAGTTTGGCTTTGCGCTGATCCACAAAATCATACTCACTTTTGACTTTGCTGTGCTCCTTTATCCAATTTTGGATCCATAACTTAGTGAAATACTTTAGTCCAGCCATCAAGGCTGTTCAGAGAGATCTAATTGATGTACACAATATAAGCCTTAAATGAAGAATTGATTGACAGATGGCTGGATCTAGATCAAACACCAAGCTTTGTCCTGTGTTTGATTAAATATATTGATGTTTCTTAGTGATAAATACAATATGAATATATGGCATAACAAAAGATGTCAGGCACCAGATTTTTATTTGAAGTCTTTATGAAATTTCACAGGTAAGATTAGATGAGCTGTTCCAAGAGGTCATTGTTAGAACCCCTCTAATCTCGCTGAGGCGAAGAGTATAAAGAGCTGTGTCTACCAGAATCAGCTGCTGGAGAAAAACATGCACTGAACGTGTGTGTTTGTCTGTCTGTGTGGGTGCTTTCATAAGCAGCATTCAGCAGCATTTTATACACATTTGTATATGTTCATGATGCCTCACAGGTGTTTGCATGAATAAGGCCTACACACATTTTGTATGGGTATTTCCACAGGAGTTTAGGAAATGTATTCTTTACATATAACAGTACATGTACAGTTTTGCCTTCAGGCAGCATTCCCTGAGGATGGCCATGGTTGTTAGTGAGTCTCTCTGTCTTTTAGCCATCAGTCTGTTTAATATGTGGCCTAGAGCATTTGCGAAGAATAATCTTTATTTTCATCACATATCATACAGTGTGAAAGTGAAAGCGGTACTCTTTAATGCTATGGATATTCATGCTCATCAGAGGATGAGCCAGAATGGAATCGATATGATCCAACTACGGGGCTTGTCCATTATTCCATACCAGAGGAGGTTTTTTTATTTGTTTGTTTTTTGCAAAAACAAGCATGGCCACTTCATACAGCAATTGGCATGTTGTGCAGTGGTGTTAAACTAGGTGCGTATTGCACAGTGTTGGGAAAGTTCACTTTCTACACAAACTAGTTCAAAGTTCAGTTCACAAATTTTAAAATGAATTAGTTCAGTTCATAGTTCATAATTCAAAATTTTGAACTAAGTTCACAGTTCCAAAAATGAACTAGTTCATAGTTCTTTTTTTTTTTCAATATGTTGATGCAGGCTATTAGTTTTCAAAATTATTGCCACAGCCCATATAGAACCACAGACGGCTATTATTCTATCAGTTTTAACATTGAAACTGCAGCTCTCCCACAATATTCTGCAAAACCAGGTTGTCCAGCTGCGGCTGGGAGATGAAGACAACGGAGCCGCTACTGTACACCCTTAATGCAATTTGGGTGGTAGAGGATCTGTTTTGGCTCGCCGTTGCCGTGTCTTTTGATTTTTCATTCACTTGCACGTACCTTGAAAGGCTAGCCGGGTGCTTTAGAGTTCAAATTAAAAATAAAATACATTAATAAGTAAATAATAAAAAAAAAAAAAGAAGAAGAAGAAAGGGAAAAATAAAATAATAAATAAATAGATAGTTCAGACAGTGGCTTTAGGGAAAAACTCTTCATAATGACTCAGTAAGGTATTACTTTTTTTGTTACTTAACAAAATCAGAGATTTAAGCAAAGAGCTCAGTTCCAGGAGAAAAGGAGCAAATTTAGGTAGTGATTTTGCTCATTTTTGTTTGTGAATAAAACATTTTGCATAGGATAACAAAGTTCGTCGTGTGTTCAAGAGCATTATCTTCTGGGTTAAAATAGCAAATAACATGTTTAAGGGTAAGAGAATGGACAGAGAGCAGCATAAAAAAAATTAAATTCAACATCACTCCAAAACTTTTGAGATATATCACAATAAAAAAACAGATGTGAAGCCTTTATTTGTTTTTGCCTCCATGCTTAGCACATTGATGACGCATGCGGCGGTGCGACTCTGTGGAGGCTGGTGTTGCCAGTGTTGTGTCCGTTCAGGACGAATTAATCTGTGTTCGTTTGGTAATGCCTCACTGCATGTTTGGTATGCAGCTGTTTCTGTCTGAAATAGTTAAGTTTCGTTTTGATCGAAAGTAAAGCGAGTTACATAAACCTCTCGTCCAGCGTCCTTTCTAGACACAACAGCCAGATAGGGTGTTTTTCCTCTACATCAAAGCCTGTTCATGGTGTGTTTTAGCCGGTTTTTGCCTGGAAGGCTGGATGGAAATCTGGCACTCTCTTGAACGAAGTTAAACTGTGAGAACGCGCCGTTCACAAACGCCAGAATGAACGCGATCACTATAACGTTCATCATGCAGAAATACAGTGCGTTCAGTTCACGTTTGCCCAAAATATGAACGAGTTCATGAACGATCGTTCATTGAACGCGTTCAGGCAAAACACTGGTATTGCATAAAGTTAAGCAATTGTTACATTACTTTAAATTTCTGGTGTGAACTTTATACATGTTTTTATTACGACGGGCTCACACGCAACACCAACTTGGGGGGCATAAAACACCCCCTATAGTATGACTGCAACTTTCCCATGCTACATTTGAAAGTGGTCTCATCTCATCACTGATCTACAGTGTTAACTGTTAAAATAACATGTTCAATTTATATAGTTTGTGTTATGATTTAGATTAGAATCTGCAAATTACATATCATTAAAACATTTATTTGTTACATGTATGGTTGTAGTTGTAGTTACCCCTATAAGTCAAGCATATCAAATATAAGTCATTTTAATGTAGCTCATTCAAGAGGAAAGAAACCTGGTTATGTGTGAAAGGGAGACATCCAAAGACAGATGAAAGCAATAAAAGGCAAAGGTCATTTTTTTTAAATGAATTTGAACTGCTATCCAAGACCCCAGATACTAATAAAACAGAAAAGAGCTAGCAAAAAAGCACCTCAAAAGTCAGAGAGCGGAGCAAAGATGAGAAGAAGAAGAAAAAAGAGAAGATGAAAGCCCCACAGCACAGAGCTGGGATATACTTTTTAGGTGAGAGGTCAGCTTGAAACTTTTGAAGTAACATCTTTAAGGAAGTGTAGTAGGCTACTCTAAGTGTAGGTGTATAATATAAATTAAGTGACAGTGAAACAGTGTGGTAACAAGCAACCCATCATCAGTATTGTGGGTCCCTGGTGTTAACACTTTATTTTATTTAAAGCTTTAACAATAAATGCCAATTGTAGTGCATGCCCAAGAGTAGGCAACATTGGGTCTAACTTTTCAATAGTACTTTAAAGTGCCTGGCTATTCAAGACAGAATATAAATACTGTGTTTTTCTACACTACAAGCCCCCAACTTCTGACTGGCAGGGATCCTTGAGAGGATCTTGCTGTGGGTCAGGTTGCTGATGAATATTCTGCCCACCCAATGCCTCTTCCTTCTTTCCTTATCATGGAGAGCAAATAGTTATTATAATGCTAGAGGTATTTTATGTTTTGTTGTAAGTACTTTTCAAATGACACCCACTGTACACCACCCTTTTAGTCTAGTCAAGTGATAGTGGAAGTGTTTTTTGGTTAGTTTTGTGACTGGTATTTGGATGTCATTCATCTCTCTATGCTGAAGACAGAAGAGCTGACTCTCTTGGCCTTTCTGAGAAAGCTGTGTGGTAAGCAGGATGCGGACAACATGCCACATAAAGTTAATGTTAGTAGAGCAACACCCGTGGTTCACCTTACCTTGCATAACAACAGAGCAGTACTTCCAATGACATGAAAGAAAATAGCCCAGGCTCTTTAAAGGCGTCTACTAAGTTGTGAAATTCCCAGTTGGACTCAGAGCCATGTTGAATGTGTAAGTTGCCAGGCATGAGTACTTCAGACAGAATAATCTTTTTGATAGACACCTCAAGGATGTTTTCACCACTGATCTTGCAGCTGCAGAGAGAGTGGACAGCACTCTGTGTTGGTCCCTACACACCAAAGAGGTATGGCAACACTTTTTAAACAGACATGTTCTCTCAAGTCGGTCTGATTTTGAAGTCATTCTAGCTTCTACGCTGCAGGGTTCTGCTTCTTTCTATGTATCATATCATTGTAAAGATATGATGGTGTTCACACGACCATTTACTCTACCTTCTAAAACAGGTCAATGTGAAAATTATACCAGGTGTGTGTGTGATAGGATTTTGACAGATGTGTGTCTGCATTGTGGCCTATCTGGTCCAGATGGGTCTACAAACCTGCTTAAAATGGTCTCCCGCATTGTCTTGTAAGATCACATGACAAAGGTCTAAGTATCAAAACATTGTTCTCAAAATTCATTGCAAGTGAAATGAAGAGTTTTTTTCCTGATTTTGGTGGCCGTTGGTCTTCTCCTACGCACCTGCCGATCCACATGTGTGCAAAAACTGTACTCTGTGTATGTGGCTAAGTGATGACACCAACAACACTCAGCTTCATTTTGCAAATCTCGTGTTGCAAAATGACACATAAATTATCCCTGAACTTTAAAATAGCACAATATAACATACATTTAGCTATAACAAAAGATTTAAAAAAAAAAAAAACAAACATTAGCAATATGTATCCAATAGCCAGGAATTTATAGCTAGTAACAAAAGATGGTCCATGGTCCATGCTGACCACTTTAAGTGTTCGTCTGAACAGAACATTACTTGCTGCTGAAGAGTTATTATTTTGTCCTAACTCATCAGTAGTGACTGAGTTGTACATCACATTGGCACAAAAGTGGTTAGTGGAAGCACTTGTTCCGAGCAGTTCATCTAATTTTTGGGTTGATAAATAAAGAAATATCATAAATTGTAGAGTTGCTATTTCTGCAGGTCCCCTTATGACAAACCATACAGATGTGCTGATGCAATCGCACTTGATCTGTCTGTTACACAATATGACAACTTTTCCATTCTTAATTCTGGCCACAAAGTTCTTATTGACTTAGTTGTTTTTCCAATATTGTCATGGTTATGATATAATTTTTTCATTAGATTACTGGTCTCTTCAAAGTTCTTCTTCATGCCAATCTATTTATAGGAAAAAAGATGATGCTCTAAGGCCACCAACTTTCTTCAGAGTTTTAGTTACCTGATCATAGTTTGACCCTTGAAATGTGCTGTATTACAGAACACTGGGATCTCCATGCAGTTCAGCCCTAACTGTCTACCCAAAAAGCACATATTCTGTGATTTGCATCTGTCTGTTTTTATAAAGCCAAACTTGTAACTGAGATAAGGCTAAAGGAGAAGCCTGCATAATTAGCAGGATTTATCTAAACACCCAATGTGCACATAATGACACTAACCCCCAATGTCCACTGGATACGGGTCCGCTACATTGCGGCTCCGATCTGGTTTTGCTCCGCCCTCCGGCAAACCCCACCGGTTGCGGTTTGAGTCCACCACGGCGCAGTACGGTAGACAGCTGGCGTCACGAGGCCGAGGAGTTCCCGCGATAATCACATAATCACTCGCGACAGCAGTTATAGTTCTAGATTATTAAAAACAACAACACAAAGTGTTCCCGACCGAAGGATTAGCAGAAGAGCTTGTGTTTGTCTCTTTTTTGAGATTTGTGCACTGGTGTCAACACGGAGTGTTTTAATTTGAAAAGTAACCGGATGTTGTTTGTTATTTCGGCGCTTGACTTCCTGTCTGCTCTGTGCTAAATTCAGCTGAATTGCTGTGTTGTGCTCCGGCATCCACCAGAAATGGAAGTCCTGCGTATCTGTGCCGGAGGGCTCCGGACTGCCGGAGCTGGGACAGAGCAGGTACGCAGCGCAGCAGACCTGGTGGGGATTAACACATAGACTAAAGTGAAATGTATCTGCTCCGCCGGCATGGTGGAGACGCAACGCAGCTGAGACGTATCCAGTGGAAATTGGGGGTGAATGCTGCATCCACAGACATAGAAGCAGGGCGTTAGCTTTTATTGTTGGACAGCATTGTGCCAAAGTACTACAAAACTATAGAGCAGTATAGCACATTTTAACTTGAATATGACTTCTTGATCCATTTTCTAATCTCTAAAAAAACCTTTCTCAGGAGAAAAAATACACATGATGTGAACATTACAAATGCAAAAAAAGCTGTTGAGCCCTAACATGTGATGGACACAATTAGTACTGCTTGCACAGAAATAAGTTGTACAACATAAAAGTGGACACCAAAAGCGCATAGCCAAAGTGTGGAGTAACGAGGACACGCAGCCCTTCAACCTTAATAAGAAACTGGTAGAATAGTATAGCAGAGAATCCTTCCTGAGTTGAGCATGGGTGGAGCGGGACTCAGATGTGAAAGATGCTCCAATTCCCTTGTTTGAAATCAGAATGAACCATATGTTTTTAAGATGTGTTCAAACATTTGTTTACACAAACAAATGGGGCAGTTTTGATTATTTTCATTTGCTACACCTCAACTGGTCAGAGGGTTAACGTTTTAAGAAAAAAAAAAGAATTAAGAGCAGCAACCTTCTGATAACAAGACGCTAGCTCTACCCTTGAGCCACAGCCACCCATTTTATGTGACTTAACTTGTACATGAAAGGTATTAATATAAAAATGACCCTGATTGTAATGGACAGTGAATGGACCATTATCACACCAAAAATATATGAAATAATGTGTCACATTCCTGTTTTGTGATTATGTGATTTCCTGTTTAAAGTGTTGCCCTCGTGTGGATTTTTGGTTCCTCTTTTTGTGTAATTTCCCGCCCTTTTTCTGTGTTCACCTGTGTCTTGTTGTTAAGCCCTTGCATATGTTTATATAGTCTGTGTGTTCACTGATGTCTTCGTCAGTTCACCCTGTGTGATTCACCTACATTGTTCACCTGTTTTGTTCATCTGAGCCTGTTCCTGTGTCTCCCCGTTTCTCTTCGTGGTATGTTTCTGGGTTTGCATTTTTCCCGCTTTATCCTGTTTTTGGTTGTACTTTATTTCAGCTTTTTGTGTTGCCACTTTATTTAGTGTTATTTTTGCGTTTCTTATTCTTTTCTGGATTTTATGGTTTTTGGATTATTCAGTTTTTGTTATTTAAAGATCGCCTGCCTCCCCGAGTGTTTTGCGTTTGGGTCCTCGATAATTTTTTGCCACGCTGTTACACAGTGTATGTCTTGCAAATTACATAGCTTGACACAGATTTTCTCCGCTTCTGCACGTAATAATTTATGTGAATAAAATTAAGTAACTTGAAGGTATTGATTAATTAGGACAAAAATATATTTCCAGGTTTTATGAGGATAGCAGGTCCTGGCATCAGATTTCAGATACAAACTGATTATTAAGTTAAATACCTCTAGAGCATGTAAACATTCTAAATGATTTGTCAGTTGTGTCCAAATAACTCCTCAGTGTGAATTTTAAAATATGTAGTAGTGACAGTCCCTCAACTACGTTGAAGCTCAGACGCATTATCATAATTGTGATGTTCCTCTTGTACACAGGGTATTTTAACTCCCATCATGCCCCTGTGTCAGCTCCCACTGCTACCTCTACCTTCCTCTGCCTGTCCTCCTGAGCCTATTTAGGGGAGATGGCTCATTACAAAGTGTGATTTTTCCTCTTCAGAGTGACTGCCATTGCCTGTCGGCACAAAGGAGTTGCCTACCTGCTCCCAATCTGAAGATCAACAGAGTGATGAGAAGAGATTGTCCTCATCCGTCCGACAGATGACAAGCCTGGACTGTGCATGGTTGAGAGCCTACTGGTGAAAATAGGAACCTAGATGTGACTGTTTGGAGCTTTTGTGGATACAATGGAAACAGCTTGAGCCCCACAACCAGAGCTTTTGATGGGACTTTGGCTTCTTGTATTTCTAAAGTTTTCTTTGCAGAGTGCAATATTAGAATATGATTTACTGACTTTTTTATACTTAACTTGTCAACTGATTCAATTTCAAGGTATAAATCTGTAGTTAAAGCAGCATCACATAATGTTCCACTTGGAGGCAGCATAAAAAAGCTGTAAACACAGCATTTACATATTTTTACCCTCCTAAAGTTGTTATGGCAAACATGTTGCATTTGATATGTAGTTACACACAGGTTGACTCTCGTCTTAACTCGGTTTAGTCTCCATCAACATTTACATGCACAGCTTAGTCGGATTACAGCCATAGTTCGACTCTGCTACTCAATCGGACAACTGCAATTGTCCGAGTGTACATGCCGGTGAGAAAATCGAATTATTGGGCCGAAGCATGTCATACCCCGGTACGATAGGTGGCGCTGTACCAATTTCAACTAGTGGTAACAGAGCCACCTCCAGCTGACCTCTTTACATCACCAGCAACAACAAACTCTGCCTCGGCATTCGAGAAAGATGGCGTACGAAGAGCAGGTCGAAGCTACATCTTTGTACATTTCTTATATGGTGTACATGATAATTACACAAACTAGATTCACAATGGCTCTTGCTTGCGGTGATTTCGGAGGAAAGAAGCCGCCGCCAAATGCTACAGACGGGTGCCATGCAGACTACCAATTTGTTGGCTCTTTGAGAAATCTGATCTGGTCTGATTTTAGTCAGACTAAGGTGTATACATGCATTTTAAAAATCCGAGCATAGTCAGACTAACCCAATAATTTGGTTTTCTTGAGTGTCATGTAAACGCACTGTGTGTCTGCGATTGTTGGTAAGAGACAGGTAATGTAGGGTGGATTTATTAGAGAGTGTTTGCTGTAAAAGTGATAAACCTCATAGTGATAAACCTAGAGTAGAGTTAAAGCTCATTGTTGCATGTCCACCTCACAACATTACTGTTTTGGTTAGCTCTCAATTCTCTATGTAGTAATGACACATTAAAGTTGTGTAAATTGTCTACATTTGCCTGATCTGGCCAACGTTGTCTTTGGCCAGATCAGGCAAATGTAGACATTTTTCTCTGTTCCTCTACAAAAATCTGTTGCATCAAGGTGATATGTGCAGAACATGTTTCTGTCCCTATTTAGACTTTAAACTAGTAAAGTTTAAAGTCCCTCTACAGTCAGAAATGTGATTTTCTTTCTGTTCCTGCAATTAAATGTTTGAGCTTCACAATGTAGAATGGTGTACATGCATTCTGACACTAGAAGGTTGTCATTGCTGACATTTTATATTTTTGTGTTCAAAGAAAATCTGATTTTAGTTGGTTGACCTACGAGCATGTTTGTTTGTGACATCAAACATAGTTTGGAAACCAATCATGGTCCAATATTCAGCATACACAAGTGTGATGTGTAAACTTGAAGCCTCCAGTGCGCAAACTGCACTGAAAACGGATTTTACAATGAAGTAGGAGCAGGCCTGGATCAAGAGGGCAGGGGCTTCTGGGCACAAATTCTTTGATGGCCCCCGAATACAAATAGCACACACACCAGTGTTTCCCCTATATGCATTCTGCGGCAGTGTGCCGCTGCTGGATTCTAGAGTAAGCAGATTGTAGTAAAGTGGAGACAGTGTTTCCCCTATATTTTTTTGTAGCAGCGATGTTGTGAGTCAGTAACTTGGCACACTAGGGGGGTCCGGGGGCATGGCCCCCCGTAAGAACATTTAGAAAAATAACCCTTTAAATGGTGACAACTGGTGAGATTTTTGAAAGGAAAAAAAAAAAAAAAAAAAAAAAACATTTTCAGAAATCTGATTTCAGAATCAGAATCAAAGACATGAGACAAACTAGTCTAGAAGTTGACATTGCTGCTTGACAATATGTTAACCTCTTGAGCATTAGAGAAATTTTTTTTACCATTATTCTCTTTATCATTATATATTTTTTATGGAAAAAGAATCTGTTTCAGAAGTCAGCGGGCCACATGACATGGAAGCTATTGAGAAAAAAATCATAATTTCTGCATATTAATATTCATATAAAATAGAGGAAGCACTGAAGTACAATAAAATAGTTGTGTCTTATTTCTCCAGTTTACTAATACGATCTGCTGCTGGTTTGGAGTCACTGGGTCACATGACATGGAAGATATTGAAAAAAACTGCAATTATTTTGTATTAATATAATTATGCTAAGTAATTTAATGACAGTCCCTAAATCAGTTTCCAGGGATTCGGCGAGGCTCTGGGAGGTGAGCTGACCGTCCTCCTGCTGCTCAGACTGGGTGAACCTCAGTAAAGTCTCGCCTGGACCCGAGTGAATATCCGCCAAATATCCAACCTAAAACTAACTTCACCCCGGTTTGATGAGTCGCCTGTTGCAGCCTTTGAATGGGATGACGGGTGGGTTGCCAACATCGCCGCAGCCCCTTGGCACGTTTTACGTGACGAGACGTGGTTGGGGCGCTCTCAGGACAGTCTGCCCCGGTCGACAGTCGCGTTGGGAGCGAGGGAGACCCATCCCTCCCCCGCGAGGGAGAGAGAGGGCGCAGCGAGCACTTACTCCACGGCCCCGGGAAGCGCTCGCTGGGCCCCAGGTGCACATGGGCCCCTGGGCCTGTGCCCATAAAGCCCATTGTGTCCCGTAGTTGAACTCTGAAAATGAAAGATAACTACATATTCATAGATTCTGAACTATTATTAAAATATTGTATTTTAAAAACATATTAAGACATGTCTGGAGGGTTTATAAACTGATTTACCCTCTACTTAGAACATCCCTGGCTAATATAGCCTTCATTTCTCTTTATTTACAGATGCAGGTAACAGATACAAGGCAGATACAAACAGAAACATACTTAACACCAGAGATTTATCCCACCAAACAAATGCCACAGCAAACAAAATTTCTGTGTAAATTCTCCAGTATTTTGTCCCAAGATCAAAGGTATCCTTGGTCAATAAAATTGGTGGAGTTGCCCTTTAAAGTGGTTCAGACTTTCAAGTACCAGAGAGCAAACATGGGGACAATGTATATTATGAACTAAACCCATGGCTGTTACAATGGGTTTAGTGCTTTGTTTTGCTTCAAAGTGTTATTATGAAGTAAATATTGATAACACAATGTAATGGGTCTAGAATAATGACACCATTGGCCTTTATATTGGTTCTCTATAAACTTTGCTATCACTGTGCCATTCTGTCTGACACTACACATGAAGTCTTCTGGCAAATTGGCAGCTAACTGAATATTCAGTCAGGCTGGCAGCTTGGCACCATTTATATCTGTTGTCATGTCTCCATTAAAGACTAATTGAATGGGAGTCGTGTTTTGTTTGTTTTGTTGGTAGTTGCTGCCCTGTGATTTGCCCCCTGGGTACACAGACCGATTGTGACACAGAGATGAATCAATTTCAGGACACTTAAAAATACATCTATCATCTGAAGCAGGTCAAGGATCTCCAAAGACATCACACAATGTTTGAGTCAGAGCAGGCCATCCGATTCAGTGAGGGGAAGATTTCTTTGCTGATATAAATGTTACTTTTGGTTTGTAGTGTGTGCAAATACTTATAACTTATAACGTCTGTCTGTTACATGCTAGAAAAAAAGCATTCTGTATAATACTGGACATATGCTCTTCTCTAAGCTTACCTTCTCCATAATTACCTGTATTTGTGCACCTTTCAGATAGCCTCATTCAGGGCAAAAAAAGTATATCCCGTTTATAAACAGAAAGGTAATTTGTTGGTTGGTCTCTGGAGAGGAGCCCACACTTGATCATTTTCAGGGGAAATGGACCCACTGCCTGTTACTGTTCCTCATTTCACTGTGCACCTGGAGGCTGCTTTAGTGGGCCAAATAAACTGACTGGGTCTGAAGACCTCCTATTCAGTTTTAACCTCTGTAATGGCACCCCCACACACACCTCAGACACACACAGCCACAGTCCCAACTGGCCCTGGACTGTTTCCCTGCACAGGGCTCATTACATTTACTTTTGAGGGACAGTGGCACACTGAAGGAAAATGGTTTCTTCATTGTCAGCAGCCACTTCCTGCATAGCTAATGGCTGTTATATTTCTTCTTGCTCAAGCCTGTCCAGGTTTCCCTGCAAATATGAATGCTCAAACCCCTGGGAGTTCCATTTTACACCTCTCTCTCTCTCTCTCTCGCCTCCTCAGTCTTGTCTCTAACACAGCAAAACCCCGACCACATCACCGCTCTGTAAATAGGACTTAATTTGTTTGAGTTTGTCAAATTGTTAGCCCCACTTGGATGCTGTGAACATCTCCAGGTGGGTTGTTTTTACATTTTTCACATAGTGCAAAGGGAGCAACTGGCGTCCTGCTACATTTCCAAGTTAATTGGTTAATTTTATGAATTTATCATTGTTTTGCTCTACTTACAACTGATGGTACTTGTGGCTCTGTGCCTGCTGCTTTCAGTATCAAAGCCTCTTAAGCCAGGAAGCATGCTCAAAGTGAACTCAAAGCATGGCACAGATGTCTGAACCCCTACAGAAAGTGCAGACGCTCACTCTGTGTTTGGCTCCATCTAGACACGGAGCAGCATGAGCAGGCGGCAGAAAACAAGACGAGCTGAAGTGGAGAGTAAGCGGAGTGTCTCGTGGCCGGGTTCAAATGGGAGTAATGAGAGAGCAACTTTGAAGTGCAAAGAGAGCACAGAGCATGGAGGAAAAGACCTTTGCATTTGGAGGCCAGCTCTAAGTGGGTCATACAGTTTGCCTTTGTTAACAGATGCTGTTTGTTTTAGTCTTTGTCTCGCTCTTCCTTGGAAAACAAACGCTGGCAACCACTGTGCCCTTTCTCCTACTGCGCTGTTTAGACTTCATCATGGCTGAGCAACTTTATGTTAATCACAATGCTACACACATGCTCTATTTTTTTTCCATCTCCGCAGGCTGTTGTGGGTAAAGATTACTTTCCAAAACTTTATTTCTATTTACTCATTAGGGTTCAATTCCTGCTGGAGGTGGATGGGATCCAGCCTGAAGTCTATAAACAACATTGTTGCATCCTTTCCTCTGTCTTTCATACATCCTGACTGTGCCATTCAGACCAATATTTATTTATTTTATCCCTTCATTTTGGTATGCTTTATTTATTCCACAGAAATGGAATTCCCTCTGGTAGGGGCATAGGGTCAGCAGGCTGCATTGCCACTGAAGCAGGTAGAAAAAAAATGCAATTATCTTGCAAAATAAGTTAGATAAGCAGGTTTTGTACATTTATATTTTCCCCTAACTGGACACAGCAACAAAAGAGGCATATCAATAACAATCGTTGGGCGTGATCACTCTGGTATCACAACAAACATGGCATGTGACTGGACTGATGGTGCTGATTGATTTAATTTAGACTAACAGCCACTATGTACCGTGCGAAAGGAACAGGTGTTGAGATCCACAGATCAGTCATTCATTGTGGATTTCAAAATGGACTCTGAAATGAACTCAGTCAGAATTCTTTAGTCTTCACACCTTGGTGCAAAGACTGCTGAGAGACCCAGTTTTTAGCTACTATGGATCAGGGTGACAGAACCCCCACTAACCAGGTGTTCAAAACTCAAGCTTTCATTTGTTCTCTCTCCCATCTCAGCTCTCCTCTCTCACTGGACCTTGCCCCCAGCTCTTCTGGGCTCAACAGCTGCCAAGATCTGCCAGCTGCACTTCCAGCAGGCCCACAGAACTTCTCCGCACAGCAGCAGTGCAAGGTCCTACTAGTAGCCCAGCTCAGTTAGCACCTGCAGCTGTGATACAAAGCTTCCCAGCTAACTCTACAATCAGAGGAACATGAAGCAAGTTGGAAAGAGATGGTAACTTAGCAAGGCACTACAGACGCGACCAGTTTCCTCTGATGTTTCATCGGACATTGCCCAGCTAGGACAACACTGTTCAACTGAATTCAAGGGTAATGCTTCTGAGGCGATCTAATATAAATTAGATCTTATTATTTCTCATAATCAATAATTATCCCTGATATACATTTGGTATTATTGGTAGCCAAATTTAACTCAAATTAACCCTGTTAATGTTGTGTAAAACCACAACACAGGCTTGTAATTACATTTCCTGTGGGCAATCGTTTTTTTTTTTTTTTTCTTTCCTCTTTTAAGTTCCCATGGATGGTATTTGCCTTTGTACAGTTTAGTGTTTTCTATAAAAACAGGAAGCAGCATCTCTGTGATTTGGGGATGTATTTCTTTTGAATATCTCGATTCTGCTGTCAGACAACTGAAAAATATACAAGATACACTATTTTGTTGGGCCTCGCATTACACAAGGCCCAGTTAAGGAGTGTTTAACAACAATAAAAGGGGGATTTAAGTTAAATTTGGCTATCAATAATAATTAATGATTATTTGGGATAATTATTAATTATGATAAATAACATGATCCAATTTGCATTGGATCACCTCGGGGCACCACCCTTGAAGAAGGGAAAAGATAGCAATTTTACTAAACCAGTCTCATAAAAATGTACTGAACTGTTTATAACCCTGGTTAACGATTAACTTAATAACTACAACCAAATTTACTATAACAGCTAGTAATGGTTGAAGGATTTTGGAGCTCTTGACAGTGTAGAGGTTGGCAACATTCATTCTTGTACAATATTAAATAGACAGCAAGAAAGTTCAAGTCTTTTATTTGACACAAAGATGGAAACACACAATCTAACTAACATGTACTATATACCAGTGTGTGTGTGTGTGGGGGGGGGGGGGGGGCCTGGCAGAACAAAGAAACAATGGCGGTCAATGATATCACATGTGGGTGTGGTATGCTCTAGCCTCAAGGAATGTGTGTGCCTGTGAGTATATGTGTGTGTGTGATGTGGTGCCAAGTTATAGAAGATGGTTAGTTGCATGCAGAGACCCTGAGTCTGTGTGAAGCAAAATTCAACTAATGTCGAATTAGCCGTCTAGGAAAGCAAACTACCAATAACTTGACTTGAGCTCACAATAACACCAAAACATTGAACAAACACATAAATTGAACACATTACATCAACCAGAGTTTAAAGTCCTGTGCTTAGCCGTGCTATGGTTTGCTATCTAAGCCCAGTTCAACGTTACCAGTCTTTGAAGTGAAGGTGCTGGTGGTTGCAGGAGAAAGTTGGGGCTCCAATGGCGAACAAGCTGTTCTTGCAGTGCAAGGTTTGATGAAAGTCGGCAGAGGAGAAAACTGGTCGCTCCTTTCCTTTGTAAGGATAGCAGCTTGATGCTAACCTGCTTGGTGTTCCTTAGATCCTCAGATTGGCAGGACCTTGTGTCGCTGCAGTGAAGAGACGTTCTTTGGGCCTGCTGCCAATGCAGCTTGCAGCTCTCCACAGCTTGTTGGGCCCAGAAGAAGGGATCTTGAAGGCAGGCAGCCCCGTGGGGGGAGGTGGAGAGGAGCCCTTGAAGATCTGAAGTTGAAGGAGTAGAGGGCGTTGAGTGAGAGAGCGAGAACAATGAATGCTCTTGGGTTTTGACTACCTGATCAGCGGGGGGTCTGTCACCCTGACCAATAGTAGGTCAAACCTGAATTTTGCACCTAGGTGTGAAGAATGGGGAATTCTGGGACACTGAGTTCAGCTCAGAGTCCATTTTGAAATCCACAATGAATGACCTCATCTGTGGGTCCCAACATTTTAATATATTTAATTAATCACTGGTGATTAATAACACACTCGTAAATGAGGCACTTCCTCCGTTGTTTTATCTATTTGAATAATCCGGAGGAAATTAATCAAATCTCACTGGACAAGTTTAGCTTGGAACAGTTCTAATCAATTTCAAATTGATTTATTCAATTTCATATTTTGAAGCAGCGAAATCTACACAATTCCCATTGGTTCTCCACATTAAAAATTAAACCTGCACAGACAACGACAGACGGTTATATATGTTTATTAACTAGATAATTCAGGGTAAAAAAATTAAATGGCAATTTAAACAAATAACAACAGATAACAGGAAATGTAGAGACAGTAATAAGTAAAGTAGTGAATTATGTGGTGAATTACGGGTCGGGTGGAAGCCTTTTTAAATATTACAAGAGTAATTTTAAGACTAACGAGACCCTAACGGAATTTCTCTTAAATTCAAAAGGTAGAAATCAGGACCTAAGACACCAACTCATGTTTCACGTGTGTGAATCCAGCTGTATGGAGATGTTCAGCCTACTTTGGGAGTACTGAACGATATATTAAAAACAAAATAAATAAAAAAAAACATCGGCAAACATCGTCGTCCTTGCCAGGTGAAGAGGTCAGAATGCAAGGTGCCTCTCCTGAAAACAGTCAGCTTGGAGATGAGAGGAGTAATTAATTTTAGGAACAGACTTTCTTTGAAATCCAGAGACAGAAAAGAAAGAACATGTGTTCCTACAACATCATTAATGTGGTTGCTGATGCTTCGCTTTTGACACCTTGATGTTAAACAGGGTCTTGAAATTATATCCAGGAGATATAAATCTGAGTAAACCTCACTTATACAGTATAGATGCACTGTATGAAGCACTGGTGTCATGGATACGTTCTACATCAAATGAGGTTCAAGGGCAAGAGATTTACTTTGGTATCGAATAGTGGTGGGGTCATGGGGACAGTTTTGACGTCTTTAACAAGTGCGAGTAGATAGATAATTACATGGAAAACATCTTGTGTAACAGTGCATTGCTTGAGCATAGTCTAGGTGTGGGAGTTGAAGCTCTTCAAAAGTGTTAACTTGACTTGTGTACATTCGCTTGAGCAGGAAAAAAACTTCCACAGGACTCCAATGTAAAAAGATAAAACAAAATGTATTTATTCCAAGGTTTTGCTGTGTCTTATTACAAGAGTGATCTAAATTAAGCTTTCCTAATCAGCAAAAAGTACTATGGTAAGAAAACTGTGTGGCTCGGTCCTCAATTGAGCCTTGACTGCGCTGAACACCTCTTTAAATTAAATAAAAGAAATGAAAATAAAATTCTCAAAAGGCCTGGCTTGAAGTTCCTCATCTCTTTGTCAATTCAGTTGGAGCAAGAGTAGTGTTCAACTCCTGCGTCTTTTGAGATAAACTCAGCAGAGTGCTCTTAATCTCAAGCATCCAAGTGACCGCCTTCTTAAAGGGATATTCCGGTGTAAATTTAATCCATGGTCTAAATCACCGTGAAACTATGTTAGACTTCCTCTCGAGAGATCAAGTTAGCAGACCGCTAATTTACGGAGTTTTATCAACCTCGGAAAAGACCGCACGACAACAATACATTGCAGTAAATGGGTCCAAATATAAACTGCCACCAAAACGCCACAAATAATGCTCAGAACAGCACCAAACTTCAGCAACAGTACAAATAGGGTCTCGGCACATAGTCCGGGGCATCTAACCTGGATTCCTACTGAAAAGCTGACAAAATTTACCACTCTTCTGCAGCAGCTTCCTGTTAACAGGAAGTCCCGACAACTCGATTACCGAGTGCAGTAGAGTTCCGCGGCTCATGGATGAAAATGTATGATTATGACTCCATGGAAAAGCAATCAAAGTTCATATGTGTCTTACCTGCCAGTTTATAACAGTTATTATCGAGAGCGGACAGGGAAAAGAACGGAATTGAGCATTTCTAACCGCACTTGGTAATCGTCGCGTCGAGACTTCCCGGACCCGGAAGCTGATGGAGGAGAGTTGAAATCTGTTTTTAGCTACCCAATAGCTTCCCTAGCTAAGCTAGTGGAGGTTAGATGTCCTGGACGATGTGCTGAGACCCTATTTGTACTGTTGCTGAAGTTTGGTGCTGTTCTGAGCATCATTTGTGGCTTTTTGGTGGCGGTTTATATTTGGATCCATTTACTTGAACTGGAACTATAGCTAAAATGCCCTCTGTGTTCTCAGCACAAACCATCTTACAACTGACTCTGATGGCCTCTCCTCACCTTCGCACAACTCACGTTCAGGTCTTATGTCTTTGTTCGCAACACTACAGTGTTACACATGCAACTGGTGCAATTGTGTGCAGGCTTGGCAGGTCATCTTCCCATTACATGAGTTACTCATGTGGCTCTGTTTAAGGCAGCTGAAGCACAGACCCTGGGCTCGTAGGAAGTCAATCTTCTCCTTATGAAGAGACTTCTTCATTTTTCTTGCACTGTTCCGTTAGTAACGCCGTTTATTGTTACGCCGTTATTCCCAACACTGGTGGTAAGTGTCCTTTCGCTCTGCGTTACACCGAATGCTATCCTGTCGCTAACGCTTGTGTGGTCACAGGTAGATGTCTGCAGCCGTGTGGGTCTCTCTCTCCCTCCCTCTCCCTGTGCAGGTTTGATTCTGAAAACAGGTATGCTACTTTAAATCTAGTTCAAAAGCCTCGGTAAATGTAGCTCAGCCATGCTATTTTTATGTTAACTGTCAGGAAACGCTCATCAGCTGGCCAAAATCCACTGGTGGTGAATCACGTGACTCCACCACCAGCTGATTGGGGTCGCTGCTGTTTTGTCTCTGCTGCTTCATACACAACGTTGTCCCCTGCTTTGTTGGACTTATTCATTGCTGCTTTTTTCGGCAGCTCTGTGCTGCTTGGTGGCGCTCCTGTTTTCCAGCTGTTTTTTTGGGCTACAGCCGGCTTAGCATGGTGGACTGCCGACACTACATTTCTAACCTGTTTGTTTCTTTCATTTTAACCAAACAATTGTGAAGAGTTAATCCCTTATTTCTGGATTATTTGTTTTGTTTTCTTTACTTTGCTGTTGTTTTGATTAATAATTTTGTTTAGGCAATTATGTTTAGCTTATGTTGTGAACTGTTCCTTGCTTTAAGTTGTATATTTTGTTGTACATTTTCGGTTAACAATTTCCATTGTAACTTCCTTTTTTCCCTTATCCTCCTCATTGGCTGCAGGCTGTTGGTGGTGCTGGTGACATGGGTGGTGTTGTCCCTCCTTCTTGTGTGCTGTGCTTCCTTGGATTTTGGTGATATCACAGTGTGTGACTGCCATGTGTGTCTGGTTGAAGCCTTTTTCTTTTATTTATTTTTGTTGAGTCCCCTTCCCCTCCACTAGCTCTTTCCCCACCAGTCCCTGATTAGGTTCCCTTTTATTATTTTTGTATGAATGGTGGTTTTGTAAGAATATCTATATATATTGTTAATAAAGTATTTCTTTTTGTAAACTGGGAACCACGTTTCTTGCCTGACGAGTGGAACGAACCTGTGATTCTAATGACTGGTAAATAATTGTTTGGGTGCAATTCCCAAAAATTCACATCGAGAGCCTTTGGACAATGGGTTGAATATCTTTACCTTGCGCTGCCTGCTTATGTGTGTATGAGGAGGGCTTTAAACCTACATAAAAGTCCATACCATCAGGACTAGATGCTCTGGGTGAGATATGCAACCCTTCAAACTCATCCAACATGTTCATTTTAGCATCAGATGCTGCTAAAGCAGTCAGAATCTCTAAATTCTCACTTTCTCTTTTTAGCTGAGCTTCCCGCTCCTCTAAATTATGTTTCCTTTTCAGAGTGGATGCCTTGGCTAACAACATAGCTCTCTCCAATTCTGCCTTCAGACGAATAATTGAAGCAGAGGATGATACACAAGAAGAATGCCCAGAAGCCGCCTTGGAACCCTGCTTTAATGATGGGTAGTATGCGCTAGATAAGCTATCAGATGACTGAGCCGCTTCATTGTATACTGTAGCTTCTTCAATGCCTCAACCTTTTCTGCAAAAGCCATCAGCCTTAGGTTTGAACCAGTTAGCTTGATCCCTGATCATGTGTTCTTAGAAATTTGGTGAAATATGATACTGATATTTAAGTCACAGAACTTTCCAAATAGTAATTCAAACCAAAATGGTGGAGTTTAACAAGCTGTCAAGCAGCCATCACCACTTTCATCCATTGCTTGATGTATCTGTTTCATTTCACCTCTTAGCTTAGCCAGCTTGGCCTTTCCTGTGCTAACGGCATGTTGTAGCCTTTCCTCCATAGCCTTAGCTGAGACCTTCCCTGCCCTAGCAACCACAACTGTAGCCAAATCCTCATCTCCGTGCTGCATGCCTTATGTGCAAAACTACACACTATCCGATGTGAAATGCTTGAAGTCTGATAATTACGGTCCACATAAATAGCTGACACTGCCTGTATGTGTCCTTTACCGATGGTGTTGCGGCTAGGCTGCTAACTAGCATATGACTCAGCACTTCTTCGTAAATGTGAGAGTTTAACTTTACCCATGACCACCGTATCCTGTATTAGGTGTAATTCCTCTTCCCTTGTCATTACGAATCCTTTGTTTGTCCATTCATCCAAGTGGAGCAAAGTTTTCTTACAATGTGGGAGTTGAAGCTCCTCATTAGTGTTCACTTGACTTGTGTACATTCACCATTCGAGCAGGAAAGAACTTCCACAGGACTCTGATGTAAAAAGATAAAACAAAATGTATTTCAAAGTTTTGCGGTGTCTTATTGCAGGAGTGATCACAATTAAGCTTTTCTAGTCAGCAAAAAGTACAGTTTTACAGAAAAACTGTGTTGCCTTTGTGTACTCAAGAGACCTACTCTCTTAAAGTGACAGTAACATAAGATGACCCTCCTTAAAGAAACCTTGAAATACTGTTTTCCTGTATAAAACATAATTTTTACCTAAACATGAATTGAATTAAATGAATTTAGCTGAACTTTTACATATTTATAATAAACATATTATTCATTTAAATCAATTATTTATTTCCATTCATGTGAACTTTTGTGAATAAACAAAATGCAAAGTGCACTTATTTATTTACCTGAAACATATCAAACACACTCTGGCTCCCACACTAGGAGTTGAGCATGTAGCACTCATACTTTTTCAACAGTGAAGAAAGAGTTTACAAGAATTTGTGATGGACAACTAGTCATGACTGATTCTATGCTTAAGGCTACAGGTTATACAATCCTAGAAAAGTATGTACATTTTAAAAAGTGGCGGACCCTGGTAATAATATTGCTGTGTGAATAGGCCAAAGAACCACCATTTTGGACTGATGACCATAGATTTCACATAATTTCTCAATTTCTGTAAAAAATAATTTCTTCTCCGGGGCCAAGACAAAAATCTAACATTCCAAGCAATTCTCTTAAAATCTGCATTTTAATACTGTTTTTCCAATTATGCACAAATCTGTACAAAGTGTAACATTTTTGGTGGACTCAAATATCAAATATTATATGGTGGACTGACTGAAATTGCCATCCTTAGAGGTGTGCTGCCAGCATGGCTAAAAATCTGACAGAATACACTTCACAACATGTCTGACCTTCAGTGCATGAACTCCTAATATTTCACCCGTTTTTGCCCACAGGGATAAGGATTGTTCACCTTAAAACCCATGTCTCTTTACAAGTGTCATGCTCCATCTTACAGATATGCCTTTTTTCTTGAGAACCCTTTAATCCACAGCCCACATTAATTTGACAGTTACCCCGGCATTATTTAGATCGACAGAAAACCCTGTGATTTCTGTTTTTAATATCATCAAAGATGCATCTTGCCATTGCTGTCTCTGCCTACTCTGTACATCTCTCGCCTCAGTCTCCCAATCTCTCCCCACTCTGTCTCTCTCCTACCAGAATCCAACCTGTCTGCTATGATGACCATTAAGGCTGGGCCAACGGTGCCGGTGGGCCTGCTGCTTCCCTGCTTGCGTCCCCACTACACCGCAGCGAGCTCGCTGGCCTGGAGCCGCTAACAAGCTGTGCATTCAGACAGTTGATGCTACAAATGGAGCTGCGCAGCGGACCAACTCCGGAGATGAACAACTGAAGCGCTGCTGAATCCTTTTGGCAAGGGAGGAGCAAGACCTCCTAAAGCTAAGACTGGGGTTGACATGCATTTACTTAAAGCATAGAAACAATTCTCAGTGTGGTTGTTATTGTCATTTAATCTCTCATGTATATTGCATTAATAATACACTAACGAATAATGTTTTGCTAAGATAATTGGAATTGCTCAGAAACAATTCAGGTCATAATAAACTAGACTAAATTCAAACTATCATTGACAGTGAGGCAGGAAATATCAAGACAGAAATACAAACAGATGGAACCAAACAGACCAGCCTCACTACCAGGACCTCTGTAGAAATATGACACGTTATCTTGTGCGGATTTTTAATCCTGTTTCATGCCTCAGTCTTGTGGCAACATTTTGAACTGAGAATGTGTCAGGTGTGTTTTATTTAACTGGAGTGCAGTCAAATAATGGTGGAAAGCAACTAAGCACATCTCATTAAGGGCTACAATTAGATAGGTATCTCCATTATACTGTTACTTTTACCTTTTTATTCAGATTTAACATACAAAACGCAACACACACAACTATTAAAGAATTACTATAGGTAATCGATAAAACAGTACATATTTAGCTTAGTAATTTTGTATAATTGTGTTCTAATTATATAATAACATTCTGTCCAAATGGCACACAGACATCCGACAGGTTAGCTAATATAAAGTCGAGTCAAGTCTGGATGACGTGCAACTTGACTTGACAGAAAATACATTGAGACTTAACTTGTAAGTTCAAGACCTTGACCTGACTTGAGACATGTTGACTCAAATAACTTTTATGGTTTCAGTTTGTTTTTTGTTTTTTCAGTCTGGCTGTCAGTATTTCACTGTTTAAAAGTGATGTTCAGGGATTTGTTTTTAATTGAGAAGAAATTAAGAAATAAGAGCTTTTGTAAAATGATTTATCTACTGATTTGATTACATTTATTTCACTGAATATCAATAGTTATGATAAAAATTTAAACAGGTAGGATTCATTTGCCAAGTAAATATCATTACTAGACACTAATACTTTACCAAGTAAATTTGTCCAATTTCTACTCAGAATATCTCATTATACTCAACATAAGACACAATCACAGAGAAATCAGCCTTTCGGTTGAATATTGGACAAAATTCATATGTTTCATTGTTTTTTCTCATTATTATATATTTTTTTATTTATTTTGCCCCCCTACATGACTCTCATCATGTGACCAGTAACACCAATTCAGTATAATAAAAGTGTTTGCTAAAAAGTTTGCCACTTCAACTTAAAGGAGACTTCAGTGTTTTTTCAACGTGGCATACTTCCAAGAAATGTAGCTGTTTTGGCTCTATGGATCACGCTAACTGCACTCACCACCTCCAGTGAAGAGATTCAAGGAGTTTCACAGGAATCCTTTCAAATACAATACTATCTGAGTCTGACTGAACGTAAATACTGCCAATAACTGGCCTCAGAGTATTTTCAGGACTTCTTGTTCATGTAGATTTAAAAGTTGAGCTTGAAAGTTTGAAAGTGAATTGACTTTGGAAAGAGATTCTCATTATTTTGAGTATATACAAACCAAATAGTATGTATTCATTTTTCTTTAGTTTGTATGTCTGTTTTTGTGTATTATTATCAATAAACCAAACCAGTACAATGCTTTTATTTCCAGCTTCACTATAATCATGGCCACTTCTCAATGTTCCCTACTTAATAATGAGAATCTTGTCAATGTAACCAAACAGATGAGAATCATTACAATTACACACCTGGTATTAATGTGGCTGGTAAAAATAGCATGAATGAGGATGGAGGATGGGAGAGAAGACAAAAGGGAGGCAATGGAGAATAAGAAACTGTGATAAAAGGAGGAAAGGAGGAGGATGGGGGGGCAGAAGAAGAAGGAAGGAAGTAAAGCTGGGACAGTAAAGAGGGATGGGAGATGGAGCAAGAGAAGGAGAAAGAAAAACATTTGTCTGAAGAGCTGACACCAGCAGTGTTGGTGGCAGCTGCACACCGAAGAAACTGCCTCTTTATTTCACTCTCCTGCTGTCTTTCTTTCACCTCAGATTATTCTTGACTGGTTTTCCTACCTCATATTGTCTCACTACATGTCCAAAAAAAATCCCCCCCCATACACACACACACACACAATTAAACCACACATAACCTTCCAGTTGAGAGGGAGCAGAGCCTGGCAAGCACACGGGGGAACAAACAGCATGCTGCGTTCTTAGACTGGGCTCCCTGATGGCCCAGTCCTATCAGCCTCTATAATCAATGGAGGCGTCAGGGCAAGCACAGCTACAGCTCTCAGGAGGAAATGAACAGACTTCAGGCACCCACCAAGTCGGCAATAAAGAAATACTAATGAACTGTTAATTGATAAGGCTTCGACGCGGGAGAAAAGATCAAGTTAAAGAATTCGATAAAGCCTTTGAAAATGAACTCCTTTTCCCTTTCTCTGTTCTTCACTAAATGGGGCTCCTCAGTGAAGAGGCTTTACATCTGACACAGCAGTGCAATATGCATCCAGGCTCATATGAGACCTGTGCAGACTGAGTCAGGTATTTCACAGAATGGGTTGTATAGTCCGTATTTTTTTTTGTCGATTTAGCATTTCATAATAGAGAAAGAAGGAAAAAAAAAAAAAACTGTGAAACTTTTTTTTTTTTTGCTGTGAATATTACAGTAGTGCTGAGAGACATGAGCACTGTGAGCATTTTGATGGACATCACCCTGTTATGATATGCCACGTATAAGTGCATGTGGTGCAGGAGAGGGCAGCACCGGGGGAGCTACCAAGCATATTTTAACGTTATAAATGTGCTGAATAGCCAACTGTGTGGGGAGAGGAGGTTCTGAAAAAGCCTTACCTTGCCGTGACAACATCCATGCACTCAGATCGTTAGAATACCAATAAAACAGGTTAGCTGTGATGCTGGGGGAATAGGGAGCAGGTTCTGTAGATTTGTCTCCCCGTCTGGGCGTAATGATTTCTCCCAGTGATAGAGGGTAACCTTGAGTCCTCCAGGGCCTAGCTCCATAGAATGAAGAGGACATGTCTCAGGTAAAATGAGCCCTTTTCTTCCTGCACCACAGTTATTGTCCTGTGAGCCTGACTTTGATGGTATCTGTCAGGATGCACGTTTTGCTCTGAGTAGTGAACTATATATGAATACTGAGATTGATTTCTTGTCGTTGGTTTTGGAGATGAATATGTGCATAAGCATCATTGTGTGTGTGTGTGCACATGTGTTGCAAGGCTGTAGGACTTTGGAATAAAACAAATTAAAAACAAAATAATGTGCCGTTATCTCTGTTACTGGAAACCACAGAACACATATTTTTCCAACTTTAAAGTTCAGTTCACCACAGAATCAAAACTATATGTTTTTCCTCTTACCTGTAGATCTAATTATCCATCCAGATTGTTTTGGTGAGTGTTGGAGGTATTGACTAGGTGTTCACCTCCTCTCAAACATAATGGATCTGATCTAATGGATCCATCTACAACTAAATGGCACTCAGCTTGTGGTGCTCAAAGCACACCAAATAAATATATTAAAAAAAATCCAAACACAAAACAAAACATGAGAAAAACTCAACCAGAAACCATGACGTGGTTACTCAAAATGATCCGCAGAGCTGATCTGAGCAGTTTAATGGAGGAATTATATTATTTCCATATCATTGCCAGAAGAAAGCATGCATCTACTGATGGACAAGAGGCTAGCCAACTAAGCTAGCTAAAGCTTCATCCCAGCCGAGAAGGGCACGATTAATATTTACAATTCTGGGCTGTCACCATGGATTTATTAAAGGATAATCTGGAGACAGCATAGGATGTGGAACCTAATTAATTCCTATGAGAGCTTCTCTGTGGTGCATGAAGCCAAACAAGTTAAACTTCCTTGGTTTAAATTTATCTGGATTTGCCACATATCATACATTTTGTGTGGCCCAGAAGGCACACAACGAGAGACTTCTGCCGGACAAGCTGGCGTTTTCCAGGCAACTTCGAAAATTTGGGCTCTTATACCTGGTAATGTATTAGCCTTAATACAAATCCAGAGCCATACTAAATATTATGCACATACAGTTTTAGATAGATACACTGGACAATTATAATTATGATATGTCATTTTTAGATTAATCAATATTATTGCAGACAGGTGGCTTTATAGGCAATTCTATCTGCTGTAATATGAACAGGCTCAAATAAAACATTTCTGAGTACTGAGTTTATTTTTCATTTCATTCCTCTACAACCACAGATGAGAGGATGCATCCCTCTGCAGACTTAAAACTGATTAACCCACTATATTTTATTTCTTCTTCAGTAATGCTTTCAGTAATGCATTTGACTTTAACTGACAATCTTTCTGTGCCTTGTTTTGTTTACTTGCCTGTAATATGTAAACTATGTAGTACTTTCAAATAAAATAAAATAGGGGCAGCTGTGGCTCATGGGTAGGGCCAGAGTCTTGTTATTGGAAGGTTGTTGGTTAGATTCCCCTGCATGTCAAAGTGTCCTTGGGCAAGATATTGAACCCAAAACTGCTCCTGCTGTGCTGGTCGGCACCTTGCATGGCAGCCACCGCCATCAGTGTATGAATGTATGAATTACTGTAAGTCGCTTTGGACAAAAGCGTCTGCTAAATGCCCTAAAATGTAAATGTGAAATTGTACTAAAAATGATAAATCTGGAGAGACACAACTTCTTGATTAAGCTGTATTTAATAAAAAAGCCTTGAACCCATAACATAGATATACTTATATAAAGGCCCCCCTACAAACTGTATCTAATAGGAGATTCTCCCAATGGGAGCCATAAATGGGAAGTTGTCACTGGTGCCTTGTTGTGGTTGAGTTGTTGAGCGAGAAAACTGCGTAGACTGCAGTGAGAGCAGAGCGATGAATAGGGAAGGCAGTTCAATCAGGAGAGACTAGTTAATAGAATAAAGAAAATGTTTATTACAGCAGATGATATGGGATAATGAGCAGCAATTACACCCCCCCCCCCCCCCCCCCCCCATGGAGTCAACACTGGTGGTGGTGCTGGTGGCTGATAACCCTTCTGAGACGGATAGGCTTAAGAAACGATAAAGCTGGTGGATCTGCGAAGACAGGACAGTGATTGGGAGGTGGAGGCCATGCACAAAAGTAGCATGAATATATTGAAGTCACGGAAGCAACTGTACTGCAAAAAACAGCAGCAAGATGACATGCTAAAAGCGAAGGAGGGTCGCTGTGCTATTGGATACACATTCCTGACTGATGTGAGCAATGAAAATGACAATTATGAGTGACCATGTGCGAGAGGAGTAAATGAAAGCATGGGAAATAAACTAAAGACTTGGCATGTGAAAGAGCAGTCTTCCTGTCTGAACTTTCCCTGGAGCTTCATTTCATCAGGAAAAGCTGGTGAATGAAGTAAAGAAATGTGATGTGTGATAAATTACAGAGATGATATGTGATAATGAGTCTTGTCAGAAACTCTTTGGTGCTTGGACTACCCTTGGAGGACATTTTGTGATCAAAGCGCATCTGTTTGCTCACCTGAGCAGTAGCTAAGGATAATCCCCCCAAGTAAATTGTGCGAAGCCCCCAAAACCCCCAAAGATAATGCTTACATACAAAGTAGGGATTAAATGGCCACAATTAAACAAAGATGGCATGGCATGAATGAATAGCACTGACCTGGACAGCAACATTTTTGGTCAAATTGAAAATACCATGAGTACTGCATGTGGTTGCAGAATTTGCATCAAGTACAGTTTAGCTGTTATGGCTGGGGGTAAGGAATTACCAAGCAATAAAGGCTCCTCTGAGATATTCTACATGCATTTTATAAGTTTGATACCCAGCAATGGCTAGAGACAGTTATACTGTGCTTGCAACAAATAAGCTTTAGTCAGCAATAGCTAGAGGACTGCAAAGGCCTGCTTTCAGTGTGTAGACTTTGGTCAGCAATGGCAAACACATTTAACCTGACAAATTGACAATACCATGACTAATGTATGTGTTTGCATATGCCATGGATAACATAATTCACATTTTAAAACTTAGAATGATATTACATACATTGACATGATTTAGTTTAGGCAATAATACATATACTTCTGATTTTAAACATCCATTCATAGGTCAACTGAATTACTTACTCAGCAATGGCTAGAGAACGATAATGATAAGCTTGAAATGACTAGCTTTAGCCAGCAATGGCTAAAAAACAGCGATGCTGTGTTTACAATCAATAGGCTTTAGCCAACAATGGACAGGAAACACCTTGTGCTTGAAATGTTTTAATATTCAACAATAACTTAATTTAATATGCACTCAACAATGAATATTCTTGATTATTATCTGAGATATTATCTACGTTTTTATCAGTCAATTTCCTAGATTGCTCAGCCAGCAATTTCAATGTCCACACTTTAGCCAGCAAATAGCTGATTGTGAGCAATGACCTGAGCAGCAAAAGAGTTTGAGCTTATTTGGCAAAGCTAGTTTACAGGAATTCCATTCATCTAAATTAACTTAAAAATTAAATTCATCAGTGCCACCCACTTTAAATAGAGGATCGAAGTGCCTTGCATTGTTTTTTTAGAATGTAGTTATCAATTTCTATAAGACAGCAGTGACCTGCATGAGTTTAGTCAGCATAGCTAGGGAAACAGGACATACATACATTACAGTGTAGGCAGAAACAAAAGAAAAATGAAAAAAAAAGTATAGTAACAGAAATGGGTTCAGAGAATTTGAAACTGAAATAATATATGTGTATTAAGCTAATGAACTAAGAATCATATGTTATCCAAACACACAGAACAGGATGACATCACATAAATGCAACGGACAAAACCATTTCAAGCTGTAACTTGCAAATTTCCGAAACCCAATGAAAAACAGGCTCAATAAGTATCAGACAGAGAAAACAGTAAAGTCAACACAGCACAAAATCTACTGATGAAATAAAACCACTGAATGTGACATTGCAGTGGGTGAAATGAAGACCCCTCAATTGTTTTGTTTTTTTTTGCCCCCTCTGTTCGAGCTCTATATATCAATAGAAAAATACCCCAACAACAAAATGTTTTTTTCCGAGATACAAACTATTTAACAGTTCACTCTGGTAACTGAAGTAACAGAAGTTACATACAGTAAGTGACATATGTATGTCACTAAAACTTAATTATGTAACATAACTTCAAAATCAATCAATTTATTCTTGGACGGGACAGGAACCCCCAATCTTTGGAAGAAAAGACCACCCACCCACTGACTCTGACTTTTCTCTCTTTTCATGTTGCTGCAGTTAAAGAAGTAATGCAACAGGGGTAACTACAGCATACTAAGTCCTTTCTTTTGGACCATTGGATAACATTTGCGTGAAATAACAGAAAAAGAACTGTGGAGCCGAGTGCGTCTTTTGAGTAAATAACATTTCTACTTGCATGTCTGTTAGTGTATGTAGGAGGTGTATGTGTACACATCTCCAGTATGTGTGTTTAAGATGAGTATGCATTTCACACACAAGCTCTAGTTTGGCCATTCGACATCTTTTCCTTCTCTGCATGCATAGATTCAATTTCAGTGATGTAGTGTGTTACATTGCTGCACGCATGCACACACCTACACTCACACCTCCCTTTGTTTCATTTGCCAGACAGCACCATGATAAACACTACCTTTGTTAATAACCCTCACAGGAGCCATGCAGGGAATTTAAGTCGGTACTCAACTGTAACAAAATTATTGTTTAAGCTGCTACAATACTTTGAAGCATTAATCTTCCTCATGCTATTGATTTTTTGTTGTTGTTTGAGCTCTTACACCATTTCTGAGGGACGGTGTAGTGGCAAACCTGCACTTTTATTAGTGATTATATTGAGGGCTTTGAAAAAGATGGTTAAAATGTACCATCTATTACAAATTGAATGAAGAGAAAAAAAGTTGTTTTCCTCATGTCGTCAGTCATCCGTTAACCTCTACATAAAAACTAGTAATATTTTAGAGGATACAATCAAATGTGTTAATAGGAAAAATATCAAGCACCTTTTCTTCCAAATGGATATATCACATATCACATTTTTGGATGAAAGCGTCAACATGCATTTAAATGAATTGTGGCTCAATTTTGGCAGTGCGGGGAGAAGGTATGCAGTGGAGCGGAGATAAGAGCGTTTGCAGCACAGGCGATTGGAGGAGACGTTCATACACTTGCAGGCTGCTGAGGGAAAGAAGACCAGATAAGGACTATAGCTCTTAGCGCCTCTAAGGCTCAAATCATCTGCCTCAGACTCGTTGGATCTCAACAGTTTTGCCTTCAAGTGTATTAGATATATGCAACTGCCTGACATTCAGAGAGACTCTTTTCCTTTCGGATTTCTGTGACAATTTGTATTTAATGGATGGAGTTTCTGCAGGCAAACAGATGGAAGAAATACAGAGCCAGGTTCTTCTCAGCAGGTGTATGTTGGCGACCCGGTCCCTACACCCTTACACTGAACCTGTATGTCCAAGGAAACATGATTTGTTAGTTTGTTAAAAAGGCAGCCTTTTTCAAGGAATATGTATTGCCTTTTATATCATGTAATGGTAAAGATAATTGTAAAACTCTTTATTTAAAGTATGCTTTATTTTGTGTTTTATCTTTCATATTTAATGACAGAGCCCCTTGGGGTATAATTGGGGTACAATGTTTTTTGTATTTTTTACCATTTAGATGTACCAAAGCAATAATCTAATCTAATCTAATCTGCAGGAAATAAGGTAAAAAATGATGATTAGAATTAGAATTAGAAGTTGTTTTTAAAAAAAAAAAAAAAAAAAAATATTGAAAATATTCAATGCATTCATTTATTCATCCAATCCACCTGTTAATACAATTTTAAAGATGGACCTACATCATGTCTTGGAGACAATATTTGTGTTTCTGATTCAGCGGATTTTGGCTTCATCATACTGTTAAAACAACTCATTTTTTCAATACGTTCGATCTTCAAAGCGTAATAATCCTTAAAGATTTTCGACAAAAAAGTTGTATCAGCCACATAACAGCTCTGTTTTGCTCCCATCATGTTTCTGGCCCTCCTGGAAGCAGAGTCGTCTCATGATACCCACAGGTGAAGCTTTCATACACAGAAAGAATATACTGTATCTATTCCAACGAGCGATAAATGATCAGATTAAGCCTTTACATTGTTATTAGGTGCTTATATTTTATTTATTGAATGGATTATCAAAGGTTTATACCACCCCTCTTGATCTATATGAAAACTGATTCAGATCCGGTTGGATTGGATCACACAGTCATAGTTTGAGTTTGAAGTTGTGCTATTTCCTGTTTTATTATGAAGTTCTAACCTCATGTGTCATGTTTTGACATTCATTTCCTCCCTTTGTGTGATTTTCTGCCCTTTTTCTGTTTTCACCTGAGTCCTATCCTGATTTGTACTTTGCCATTTGATTTGAACTTTTCTTTTCTTGGTTTGGACTTTGATTAGCTTTTGTGTTTCGGCTTTGTATTTTTTCAGATCTTGGGTTCACAGCTTTATTTATTGTTGATAAAAGCTTGCTTTTTGTTCTTTACCCTGCCTTCCTCCTGAGTGTCTTGCGTTAGAGTCCTCACTATTGCTACAAGTAGCACAGATTCTTCCAGTTGAGGTGGTTACATGAGGTATTTTCATTCGGATCAGGCTATTATTCTGATTATTGGCGGAATATTAAGGTCCATGCAGTTGTCCATAGTTGTTTGAAGTAAGTAACTGTATTGTTGTGCATTTACACAATTCGTTTGGGCAGAAGGCAAACAATAAATGTCCAATTTGTAAGAAAGTTGCGTTTTGAATCTCATTCTCAACTCACATACTGATGTTCTACTGTGTTTAAGATGACATACCCCAAACAAAAAGTGCTACTAATCCTAAAACATACTGGGGAATCCTCCAAAATACACACAAAAAACAACAACAACAAAGCACTTAACAATAAGAAACATGGGCAACATACATTTGCAGAAATGCAGTGAATATTGTATACATATGTGACAACACAAGGCAAGGCAAACAAGCGCTCCAAATCAAAGTGCTGGATATACTTAAACTTGTAATTGAAACACTAACAATAAAAGAATTACACAAAAACAAATACTATGCAGTAATTCCTAAAACACATATAAAGAAAAACACAGAGCATTAAAAAAGATGTACTCCCAAATGGTACAAGAGAAAAAAAGCAATGTGCTTTAAATCCAAACAATGCTATAAATACTAAGGCAACATAATGAAAGAAATATTCAGAGCAATGACAAATAAACAATGCAGCTATGGGGCACTGTTTAGCTCAGTTGGTAGAGCAGGCATCGCATGTACAGAGGCTTTGTCCTCGCTACAGCAGGAAGTCCCGGCCTGGGGCCCTTTGCTGCGTGTCACTCCCCCTCTCTCTCATCCCGTTTCCTGTCATCTCTTGAGCTGTTCCATAAATAAAAGTCATATAAAGGCCAACAATAAATAAATAATAATAATAAAAAATAAAATAAACAATGCAGCTACTTCTACATCCAATAAAGAAATCATAAACATTTACAGAAGTGCACTTCATACACTTAAATGCTGAATGTAAGAACATGTGTATACTATGTGATGGCACAACATTAAGAGGGAAAGATTGATTCTCTTCATCAGGGCAGCATTGCAGGGGTCTTGCTCAGTGCTACATGTATTTATTGTTGGTGGAACAGTAGATGAATGTGGAATTCATCATAATGGCCTTTTTGTTGGGTCTCCCTCATGCCCCCCCATCACTAAATGTGGGATACATTTAGTGATTAACTCATCAAACACCACCCTCCCTCTAGCTCTGGTACAAGGTCTGATGGTGGTTTTGAGCAGAAATTAATTATCATTGTGATTTCCATAATTTAACTCAGTGTAGAGGTGCTATTGCCTTTTTTGTGCCAGCAATAATTCTTATGAAAGGAGCTGCCCTGTGGCCATATGAAATAACTTCAGTACAATATGAAGTGGGCCAGTAATATACAACGTATAACCAAAATGTCAGCCATTATTTTAAAATTATGCCTGGCACTTTTTTCTTTCTCTGCAGATGGCTGTTGGACAATGTTCTGCCTCAGGATCCTCTCAAGGACATACTTTCTCTTCTGTTCTAAAAGTGCTCCATACCCCTTGCTGCGCAAGGAAATTGTTTCAATTAGCATTATAGAGATTTCTTTCATTTGCTTTTGGCTAGTTAGTTTATCATTTGCCGTGAAGACAAAGAGGGCAACACAAACAGGACTCATTATCGTCGCTGGCGTTTTGTGCTCTTAACTATCCTCTCCTTCTTCCATGTACTATTTGTCTATGTTTGCTGCCATCTCCCTCAAGATTGAATGCTTTGCATTAAAAACTGGGCCACCCTGGCAGGCTGACAAATGAAGGCGATAGCATGTTTGGAGACACCTCGTTCAACAGTTATTGAAGTTGATAACTTATAATTTGCATATAGATAAGGCATTCTTACCTAGACTAAATCTTTAGCATATAAAGTAGAATTTAGTTGTTTTCTTATTTTTCCTCAAGCTGAATTGCACTGACAAAAACTGGCATACAATTTGAGTGTGGATTGTTTCAAATGTTTGGGTGGTGCATGGAATTTAGTGAAGGCAAGAATGTCAGTGTACCACTTGAGGATGTAATTACAAACGACAAATATTCATTAGGCCCTGAAGATAATGCAAAAGATGAGCATTTTCTTTGTTTGGAAAGAGGATATTTACTGTGCAGTTACCCAGTCAGGCTGAATTCAACCTCTAAATACTACTGTTCCAGGATGAATCATGCATGAATCATCTAATAAGGCAATAAGCACTCACAGAGGAAGAAGTCGTTCACATGCTGAAAGGAACTCAGTGAACATCCAAATTTTTGCTGCCTTTCTGTGCTTTGTGCCCTTATTTCAGTTGCAGCCAGTCCTATATTTAGCTAAATGCATGGTTGTGTTTGACACCGTTACTGCTCATTTGGCTTTTGCACAGTTCCTCTTGAAACAGGAATTGCCCTCGAAACAGAAAAAAAAGAATCTCAGTGACAGTTAGTAGGGATAAGGAGCTCATCAAACACTACAGGGATAAGCCTAGTTAATACCCTGTGAACTAAACATCACTCTGTTAATGCAGATTGCCATTTTACCGGCTTCCTGGGATGAGAAAATTGCCACCCAAGTGAAACTGTCAAAAAAAATGAAATGGCATAAAGCTGGATCTATTCAGAAATATAGCCTGTGCTAAAATGCTGGCCCAGGTTTCCTGTACAGTATGTCTTTCTTTCTTACTTTCCTAGAAAAATAGAACATTTCACAAAAAAACATTAATGCTATTATGATTATACTGGAAAATCAAATTACAGTATACCCATGACTGTTAAATCATATTAAAAAGGTCATTTTCATTATAACAGCAGTATGAATTGAACAGTCACATTTGGCTTGCAAAAATTATCAATAATTATTCACATCACACAGGATTTTGAGTTTTGACCACAAAGTTGAATGACTTAGATATTAAAAGATATGCTGATAATGATATCTGTCTTTATGTAAAGTACAACCCAAAGATCTATAATGCATGAGCCAGTGAAAGAAATTTGGATTCAGAGAGGGGACTGTGTATTATTTGACTGAGTATGCGATTGAAGACAAAATTGCATCTGAAAGTATGAAATAACCCTCTCACAGCAAGATAAACTAGATGAGAGATTCCAGCAGTCCAAATATCTTTTAAGGTTTTGAAGTATTCAAAGTAAGTAGTTTGTGCTGTGTCCATACAACGTGAAAAAAAAAAAAAACATTACAACGTTCTGTCATCAGGATGTAATCATCCAATATTAACCTTTTTTGTAACCACATTTCTGTTTGATACCGCCCTTTAGTGGTATCGTTGACAGGAGAGAGAGACAAGCATGGTGGTTTATTGTCCTCCCTTTTTACACCAAATTAAGCTATTTCTTTTTTAACATAACTTAACTCTTAACATTTTTATTCAACAGATTCTAATATATTAGTGTGAATTACATTAAAGGAGCAGGTTTTCACACTTTCACACTGACAATTGATCCCCTTTAAAGCTGATATGCAGAACAAAATTAAGTAATATTGATTCCATCCATCCATTGTCTGTAACCGCTTTATCCCTTTTATGGGGTCGCAGGGATTTTTGCTGTAGCCAATCCCAGCTGTCTCTGGGTGAGGGCAGGGTACTCCCTGGACAAGTCACCAGCTCATCCCAGGGCCCTCACTGATGGCAGAGGCCGTCATTCAAGGTGTCAACCATACATCAGGAGAAATTTGGGGTTCAGTATCTTGCTCAAGGCTCACTTTGACATGCAGCTCAGCTCAGCCGGAAAACCTGGGATTTGAACCAGCGACCTTCAGATCACTAGCCGACCTGCTCTACCCGCTGAGCTATTGCCGCCCTGCAATATTGATTCAGGCCAGCTTAAAGGAACAAGTCCAGTATTCACTCTACTACATATTGTGCTGATTTTCAGGTTCATACTTTTGAGTTGCTGCTAAAATAGGTTTACACACTCTTATGCTCAAAATACTTCCACCAATGTATGAGATGCTGTGTATCAGCTTCTGTCACTTTCAGGCCCTACCTTGTGAATAACCAGCTTCCTCTGATTGGTCATCTCACACACCTGACCCAGCACATCTAAGAACAACAAGGCAGCTAAGCAGATAGCAAATAAGCTACATTTTTACGTACCAAAGTAGCTGCTGGGCATAAGGAGATTTTGGTGTCATAGTGTGATTGTACAGAGTTACGGAACTAAAGACGAGGTTACTAACGAGGTGTTTCAGGAGCAGTGTTTACTCTATGGGACAGAGTAACTTCTGTTGGTGTGGACCATAATTTGTCTTCTCTAAGTTCTGTTTTAACCCTTACCAACTCCTGAGAAAAAAAAAAAAAAAACATGTCTAAGATCAAAAATATAGATATATATTTTAATTGACATCCATAAGTGTAGAACAATGTGTTTTCACTGTAATCTACACTGTTTGTGATCAGGGAAACAGGCAAGCTGTAACCATGCTAACAAAACCAAGATTACACATAAATCATCACACATAAAACATATTGATTCAGAGGAAGAAACCATGTTAAAATATAAGGACACATTGTTGCTTTGTCCTTTCAAAATGTCAGACAGAAAAGTAAAAGTAAACATTTCTGCAGTCTGTTAGGGCAGGCTTTCTCTGACTTAACTGTCAGGATTGTTTACAACACAAACCCTCTACATCTTGTCTGTGATTTAAGCTTCAGAATCAGGCACTGCAACCAGGGCTGGAAATGGACTTGGATCAACAGCTAAAATGGCCACAAGAATTGAAGGTTACCACCCACTCTGAGTTTCCTCCTGCTGAACAATTGTCTTGAAATACCTATGAGTCATTCTGGTAAGCAGATAAAGTGATAATAATTAATGAAACATATATTCAGATATCTAGAAGATAATCTAATAAATCTAAAACATGCATGTTATTTCACACGTATATGAATGTTTAAATACAAACCATTGTACATGAAAGAGAGACAGAAGTACCAGAGATAGATCTCTTATTTTCCAAGTTGCTCTACTGACTGTGGCTACACAGTATTTTTTTTTCTGGGTCACTCTGACCAATACTAAATGTAATGCAAAATATAAAAAATAGACATTCAGCACAAAGTACCTACCTCTGGACAAGCAATACAATACATGCCTAAACACTGGACAAAGCAGATGCTCCTTGTTTGGACTGGTGTGCTCTGAGTGAAATTGATTAGTGCACATGGTATAACCTACAGCAGGCTATGCACTGCACTGCTGGACAGGGTGGGTGATTCAGAGAACACTAGTTTATAACAGTCATGATGGGCCTCTGTTTTTATATGAAAACACAGAAGCGACCCTAACTGCTTTTTGACTTGACAGTTTTGTGTTGGCATGGTTTTAGAAATCAACCTGGATTAAATGTGATTAGCTTCAAACACAGTTACTTGTAAAACAGACTATATCCAAGATGTTAATACAAGTTAGCATAGCTTGATTTGCAATGGATAGATATCTGTGGAATTGCAAACAGTATATGTTTAAGATTAATTATTTTCTTTTCTTTTTTTAAAAACATGTTGAAATGGATGCAGTGACTCAATATTGTTGCCAGTATTTTCTAACTGTGATCCAATTTGTGACAGACAAGATTTGGTAGGACAACATGACAGGTCAGTCTGTGAAAGTCTGATACCATCCAGGGTCATACACAGGTGCCTTTTCAGCAGAAATACTTACCTAGACTTTGGGTTTGTTTGGGTTGGTAAGTAACATTAGAAAAATCTTTGTTACACTTGTAGAAAATAAAGCACCTGTGGATCTGTGGCATGCCTCTATGAAGTCCATCCAACTGTTTGATTTGGATTGATTGGATGACCTACCTGCTTGCCAACCCATGTACCTGGCCTACTTGCACACTGCCCATGCACTCATCGCATTTGCCCAGAAATTTTCACAACAGCAGGTGCTGGTGTCGTATCGCCTTCCTCAAAAGTGGCTGCTAGAATCAACAAAAACTGAAAGTTCTTCCTAGTCACTTTAAGCAAATGAACCAATCTCCCAAGAATGGTTGTACATTTCACAATACTACCATCTAAGCGTGACTAAAGCCATGTTTCTTGTTTACGGTCAATGCACCACCCCTGAGCCTGTTGTTCAACAGCTTTCTCAGTAGCACTGAAATCCTGAGCCAGAGAACAAAAGAACTGCAGAGCAACAGCAGAGACAGACTGTCATTCAGCAACAAACCCAGCTGGATATGTTTCTCCTTTCAAATGATGCCATTGCTGCAGCATTAAGGATGCTGCAACATGGCAGAAAAGGAGGGGGGACTTTTATCCAGCTGATTTTGCATGAGCTGCAGTGCACACCTTTGACCACCAGGGGGCACATGTGAGCAGTCCAGACTACAGTGAATTAGGACAGGTGCGACGCATTGATGTAATTGAATATGGAAATGTGTTGAATTACGTTATGTGCTTTGACGCGGAAGGTGTAAGCAGTACTACCGCCATGCTCGAGCACTTGAAGAAAGAAGCATCCCGGGGCTATTTCTCAAAATGGCGGGGGGGCAAGATGGTATGGGAGTCTCACCATGTCCTACCATGGTCTGTGTGTGTGATGTGTTGTAAACCCCTACTGGTCAGTTTGCCAAAAGACGAAGCTACTTTGTTATTACGCTACTATCATGCTGGTCCGACTAGTGATTGTATGTCCTCATTGACCATGGCATTTTAAGAGAGTTGTTGGTTTATGTATTCATTAGATGATGAACATAGTCAGTGAGCCACTCACACACATCTCCCAGCTGGCTAGCAAGAAGCACGGGCATGTGATGTTGGTGTAGACAGAGTGGGTGTTTTTAGTTTATTTTTAAATATATTTTCCAAATTCTGCTTCCTTTTCTGTTTTTACAGTCTTTCAAACCCCGGCTTAAAGCATGTTGAAAGGAACAAGCAACATTTACTCTTCACTTGACAAGTTCGCCTTGTCACCAATATGATGTCACGCAGACTCAAACTAGTCTTCTCAGTGAAGGAAGAGAGGACCAACTGTAAGAGCCATATATCAAACCTACCTGTGTGAAACATTTGATTGTAAAAATATTGTATGCTTGAGTGCCCCTAACTGAAAAAAAAAAAAAAAAAATGACTTAACTCATGCTCAATTATATACCATACAAAGGGCACAGAGTTTCAGATCATTTCCTTATGCTTATCCTTGTCTGAATCACAGTGGTAACTCGATATGATAGCCCAGATGCCATTCTCTCTAGCTACATCTTCCAGTTTTCTGGATGGTTTGCTTATCAGATGTCTGAACCACCTTAACTGGCTCCTTTCAGTGTGAAAAAGCACAAACTCTGAGCACCTGCTAAATTTCCAAACTCCTTACCCTGTTCTGAAGAGTGAGCCCAGACACCATGCAAAAGTAAACTCATTCTGGTTATCTTTATCCAATATCTCATTCAGGCCAAAGATACTTAAAGATAGAAATGTTTAACAATTGGCCACCTGTCAAAGGTCACCCTCACTCACAAATATGGGGCAACACATCTCTGGACTAACCTCTAGCTGCTGCACACCAAAGTCCTGCACGGATCGGGTGCCCACGGGCACCGGACGGGTGACCTGCACAATTTGGATGAAACGGTTGAAAAATAATGTACTGTGACAGACACAGGTGCGGATCAGGCGGGTCGGATGCCTGGAGAGTGCGGGTCGGGTTTTGCGATTGCAATTTTCAAGGTGTCACGTGTGTGAGACATCTACAGAAATATGCCTGCATTTCACAATGATAAGCATTATATTTCCTATGAGTTTATTTATGTGTGGTCGCGCCTTCCCAGAACTCCCACTCCCCAAACTAGCCTACTTTCATTTTTAAAAATTGCATCCGATCTGCCGACAGTCAGAAAATGGATCCTGGAGAGTTGAAAAAAAGGCTAGCGAGTAGAGATTTTAAAGGAGTTTACAATACCTCAACGAAACTTAAGTCCGATGTTTGGGAGAAATTTGGTGTTATCTCGTGTCTAACTTTCCTTCAAGTTCGGGTCAGGCGTTCCGTATCAATTTATACTGGGTCGTCTCGAGTGCAGAATGTAATTGTGCTACTGTCGGAAAACGGGTCGGATGCAATTTTCTGCTGCACACTATACTCTTTGCTCTTGCTATCGAAGGCTGTAGCCTTTAGGTGCCATTAGCTGTTTAGCTCAGTTAGCTGTGCAGCTAATGGCCCTATTGGCTGACTGAGTTTGCCCAGAGCAAGAGTTGAGAGCACATGGAAATGTGTTACACTGCACACAGCACAACTGGGCTCAGCAGCCTCTTTAGTAACTAATAAGATGTAATAATCCATAATTTGTATAACATTTCACAAAACCTAGAAATACTATTTTCTTTTTTAGAAAAATAAAACACATTGCTATATCCTAACTAATAAGACGTAATAAAGTTGAATTTAATATCAAATTAGACAAAAACTAGAAACAATATATAGCAATATCCTCATTATTAACCACCTAAGCTGTATTTAGAAATTGCATATAATGCATTATTTGACTTACTATACTTACACACTACTATATCAAATTATACTCTAATTAAAAAACAAATAGGACAGGCCCACATAAAAGGCGTCAGGGGTCCAGGGCGATGTTGGCAACCTCTGTCTCATCGAAACACGGACTAAGAAGTCTAACGCATGCATGCGAGTAATGTGACAGGGTTTAGTGAACCAATGGCTTCCCTCTGTGCATCGGTTCAGTGCATCGTTGCTTTGGCGTGGGCTTGACATCGCATGACCACCTGCGTTTGCGTCTTGACGTGGACAGATTGTTTTTAAATACCGTTGGTGTGGATGGGATTTTTCCAATGCCTATGTGTAATGCCTACGATGGCTTGATTAGACAACACAGGCTGTAATTTGACAAATGTAGTGCCATATGAATAATGCTTAGGCAAAGAGCAGAACTCAGAGGATGATGCATTAATTTGGGCTTTATGTATTTGTTTTCTATTTCTTGTTAGTTAATTAGACATAACAATGTCTCTGTTTACTAATACAATTGCATATTACTTATAGGTCTTGTTAAATTTAATACATCTTATGGATTATTATGTTTTTACGGAGCCCCTTAAGGGACATGGGGGAAAAAAAAAATGATGGGTGAAAAAAAAATAAAAAGATGTAATTTAGCGAAATCCCGCAAAGACAATTCTCATCTTTAGCTGACAGAAACTCAAAATAATGACTTTATTTCCAGCTAGAAAACGCGCATCTCTCTCCTCCCTCCATTGTTGTTTGTGTTTGTGTCGCTGCGTGGTGTTACACGTGAGTTGTGCTCGTGCTGATAACGTGACTTGTGGCACACGTGACATCATTCCCCGAGAGAAGAAGAAAGCAGAACTATATATTTTTACAAAGGAAAATGACAAAAATAATGATCAGTAACTTTAATCTGATTACTGGTTTGTAAATGTTGACGTGTTAGATTAGTTACTGAAAAAAGTGGTCAGATACCGGCATCACTGCGCAGATAGTCTTTTTTTAACGGGGTCCGGGGAAATTTCGAAGATTTTGAAAATTGGGCTGTTTAAAGATGCAATTTCAACATAGTTTGAGAAGGAGAGGAATGCCAATCGTTGGGTCCTCATCACAAATTTTAATCACAAATAAAGCTAATTTTCCCTCACTATAGGCCTACTGAGTATTTTTTTGTATATTACAGCCTATAATAAGACCTGCGCTGTGTGCATAGGCTATAAGAGCAGGTAGAACATTCCTTATCATAATTTCTTGGCTTCATTGACTATCTGCATCAGGCCTACAGGAGGCTTTGTAGGTATGAAGAGACAAATATCGTCACTTAACATCATCAATAAACCCACAAACGTAATAAAAATCTGCAGCATTTAATGTTATAAACCCACAAATGTAATATATTTTCCACAAACGCAAGAGCCGCTGCCTACTACAAACGTAACATGCTATTTCCTACACCTGTAATAACTATTACGTTTGCAATGATATATTTGTGGGGACGTGAAAATCTTTATTGTAATAACTTCCCACAAATGTAATAATACAATGAATAATGGTCATGGTGGTTGTTGTTTGTTTGTTTGCCCATACACCTACTAATACTACTGACCGTGGGCACAAAATCCAGCTGCTGACTCTCCGTCTTCACACAGCGGATCCCCTGTGACCAAAGTGTCAGCTGGACTTCAGAAGGGCCAGAATTCCAAACTACTAGTCATTTGGACCACTAGATTTAAACTCTATAATCTGTCATGTAAATACCCAACTGAGTGATGAATGCATTCATTGTGTCATGATATTTAAAAAAAAAAAAAAAAATGAAATAACCCCAAAATGATTTATAATAATAATAATAATAATAATTATACATTTATCAATATTCACATCATTGCACATAGTAAACTGTAATATTTACACAAGATTTTAATAGAGAAAACTCATAGAAAATTAACAACTAAAAGTAACTTACTTGGCTATGAAACATTTTATTTCAACACTTAATATATAATAAAACAATAATAGTAATAATAATCGAAAAAGCTAGAAACGAGCTGATCTAAAACAAACAAAGAGCCGTTGTGATCACTGGTCACATCTCCGCACATTACCTCCCCTCTCGTACAGTTACCACACACGGGCTTGTGGCATTTCAAGTGTCCGGTGTTTGGTTCCATTTGCAGCGGACCAGCACTGCCTCTGTGTCCGTGCCAGCTAGGATGGCCAGTAGCAGTCTTCTATAACAGCCTCGACCTGGCTGGGATCAATGCCCGCATCTTATTCAAGGAGTGCTCAAAGTGATCGAAACAGCTCTTTTTGTTTGTTTGTTTGTTGTAGATCAGCTCGTTTCCAGCTTTTTCGATTATCATTATTTATTTCAATTATATATTAAGTGTTGAAATGAAATGCTTCATAATCAAATAAGTTACTTTTTATTGTTTTTTCTTGTTTTGGGTTTTCTCTATTAAAACCTTGTGTACATAGCAATAATTACGGTTTACTATGATATCAATAAATTTATAATTAAACTTGTTAAAATGTACACTTTGGTGTTATTTCGTTTTTTTTTTTAAATATCATGACACAATGAATGCATTCATCACTCAGTTGGGTATTTATATGAGACATTATAGGGTTTAAATCCAGCGGTCCAAATGACCGCTTACGGCCGTTCCCTGCGCACTTGCCCGGCTGCCGGCTGCGCATAGAGATCGATGTTGTCCGTTGAGCTCGGAGGATGGCTTATTTTAGTAAAAAATCAGGGTTTTGGTCCTCGTAGCTCGTAGTCTATGCTATTATGGTGGGACAGAGGCATCATTTGTGTTTGAAAAACGTTTCACTTCAGATTTAATGATCCCGGAAGTTCGAATTTGTGAATATCTTTCCAACTTCACCAAATGACCAGCAAAGTGTTACAGCTTTTGCGGGATCTCGCAAAATCTTTGCGAGATCCCGCAAAAATGACATCTTTTTTTTTTTTTTTCACCCATCATTTTTTTTTTTCCCCCATGTCCCTTAAAGCCCCTGTACGGAGTTTTTAACTGGATATGCAAAAGTCTCTGGTTTCTGCTGATGTGTCTCTGTTACCTACAACAGCAAATGAGCCCATCAGTGTGAAGATACGCTTTTTCTAAGTAGTCTAATTCTATACCTCTGAAAGGCCTTGGTCGGGTCGGACCACTGACGAAACGATTTACGGCAGTCAGACCGGAACTGACGATACTCAGCATATCTGTTTTGTTGCTACGCTAGCCAGTGCTAACCGAGCTAAAACTTTTGTCATGGCTGATAATGAGACAAAGAAAAGAAAAATAATTCGAATCGAAGACCAACGAAAGGCCGAGAGGGAATCCGATCGAGCTAGGGCTAAACACGGATAAACACTGGCGATTCCTTCAAGAGATGGAGAGAGTTGCGGGGCTTGAAGGGATTCAAGTCGGATCCAGAATTTGCCCGATTCCTTCTAGACAGGTATGTAAGTTTTATTTCATTTATGAAATGTATTGCGGGACGTAGTTTACAGCAATACATGAATTTATATTGTTACAACAAAGCTGGCTAACGTTACCACTAGATTAGCTCTTGATTCTACACTCGTAAAAACGACAACAAACGTCTTAGATCACGCATCCATTTCAGCTGTGTGTATCAGCCCAGCCGACCTGCAACGATGCATCGGTAATATCCTCTGTCATTATAAATGATTCAGTTTCTTAATTAGAGCAAAACATCCATCACAATCACTGTGACTTTGCTGTAACGCTAGCTCTGTAGCACCATGGGTAATATATATAGCTGGGAAATTGCAGTGCAACAGCAGCATTACACACAGTGACAATAGTGCAGTCTTTGCATCTTTAGCCTATGCCACAGACATCACGGTAATACAGTTAGCTTACAACGTAAGGTATTATGTTGGCAATGCTACTGCAGTTTTTTCCAATGCTGGGTTATTGCACTGACAATAAAATATTACTAAGGTAAGTTGACAACTCAACTAAACAGTTCTCGTACCGAGTTATCTAAACTGTTGGTTGTAGGCTTACTGAACTTAGATGTATGTCTGTGTAAATTCTCATTTGTCCAGGTCAAGGCATGATTCAATTACTTAGAGAGAACTTAGATACAAGTTTTAACATTACTTTGTTTCACCGGCGGCATATTATATTACATAGAAATACAAATAGACATATTACCTCATCCATATGCACGCTGTAGAAAAAAAAAAAAGTTTTCAAAGCAAGTCCCGTCTTCTTCCCGACGTTTCCAAAACAAATCTACACGCGCCGGCCAGACAAACGTCTTCACGACAGTGGGCGCTAATAAAATAAAGACCTTACTATTTCTACTATTGCCTAATTTGGTACAATCTATGGCTGATTACATGTTATTAGATCATGTAGATCAGTCTATGCTTACTGTCTAATAAATACAACATTATTTAGAGTCTTTGTCTTATTTGAGAAGTATAGCTAATGACATGTGACCATGACTTTATAGTGTACATTCTCACATATGTTGGTTCAATATACACCAACGAGCCACAACATTAAAACCAATGACAGGTGATGTGAATAACATTGATCTTTTTATCACCATGCAATGTTCTGCTGGGAAACCTTGGTATGGGTGCTGGCATTCATGTAATGCCACTTGACACGAACCACCCATCCAAACACTGTTGTGGACCAAGTACACCCCCCTCATCACAACAACACGACCCGATGGAAGTGGCTCAGGAACGGCAAAAAAGGGCCCAAGGTGCTGACCAGGCCTCCAAATTCCCCAGATCCCAATCTGACAGAACATCTGTAAAATGTGCTGGAGCAGGTCTGATCCATGGAGGCCCCAACCCCCAACATACAGGACCCAGAGGATCCACTATGAAACGCCCTGGTGCCATACAGCACATGACACCCTCAGAGGTCTTAAGTCCATGTCTTGACAGATCAGAGCTGTTTTGGCTGCATAAAGGGAACCTTCACAATCTCAGGCAGGTGGTCATAATGTTATGCCTGATCGGTGTATGTTCCTTTTTTAATTTCCCTGTTACTTTCCCTACCTGTGAATAATTCTTTCAATGTCTAAACTCCTTTTTCTCACTGTGTGTATGCTTTCAAAACATACTGGATAAATTAACAATTGGTTTATCGCTTCGTTATGATTCTTTGGGTTCCTCACATCACATTTGAAGCTTTCCTGGACCATGATAATTGGGTTCAATAGGACGCTTTTCAATACGTGTCTTCAAGAAAGGACAACACTGTCCCTGTACTGCTGCATTCGACAGAAACAATTTCCATGTGACTGTAGAGTCTAAAAGACTATGCTTAGAGCATTGGGCTCAATTGGACTGACCTGAAATGTATTTCCCATCTGAGTTGCTGACTGGCTGCTTGCTGTGTGTCCCCGAACTATAGGGGGAAAGGAGAACTCTCACTCCAAAGCTAGCGTGGTATAATGAGGCAACCCGGGACTGCTGGTCTTATTTCACAGCTAGCCTCTGAAAGGTTAGCCCGGCCCAATTAATTCTGCTAGTTAAAAAGGTCAGGGCCCTGTGTTAAAGGGCTTGGGAAAAGCTATACAAGGGCCTTTCACTGCCACCTCATTACTTAGGCTTCATCATGCCTCATTATAAAGTCGTAGACATTGTTTAAACATGATTGGAGGGAGCCAAGCAGGGCGCCCAGACTTCGGCCAAAAGCTAAGACAAACTAAGATTTAGTCATAGTTGTGGTAGAGCTTTCTTTCTTGATAGGGCAAAGGTCCTGTGGTAAGTTGGGCCTGATCCTGACTTCAAAAGCAGCAATGTCCTACCAGAGGGAGATCATTATCTGTGAAAGTATGGACGTATGGCAAAATTTAACATAGTGAGAAAAGTGTTATGGTACTGCCGCAGACGACTGTCATGGTCAGATTCATCGAAGCAAAATCTTTCTAGCTTTCCCCAATGTCCTATTTGTGTTTGACATGTGTAGTGTATGAGGAATCAAAAGTCCAATCAGCTCTGCTACACTTTTGGCTCAACAGATAGACATGGCACAAAATATGTCACACTTCAGTACGGGCAAATTTTTGAGTTTTAGCAGGGATCGGGAGCCCTCATACATAAGCCCATGTATTTCCAAGTAATTTGCATGTGATTGCCATTGTATGATTTATTTTTGCATTAAGACAAACTGTTAATCCAATACAATCATTGCTCCTTGCTTTGTTGAACGGGGAGGCATTAATATCAGATTTATACCCTGGGGCTGATATGGTTCTTTTACTTATTATCAGCTGTTTTCAGCTCCCTAAAGTCTAAACTTAACCCTAGCCCTAAATATTACATAAGGGCTAGACCTCACTGGCAGTCCTGCAATAACCCAGAATTAACCTGGAGAGAAAAACTTTTTCCTCATTTTACTATTATTGTGAGGACTTCGGGTCCTCAAATAGACCCTAGCCCAATAGCACACATTCTCACATTTATGATGTATGATATGAGATGCTTTAAGGAACAACATGGGGAAGAATCAGATCAAAGTCCAGAACCTGAGATAATTAAGACTGATCCTTCAACTGCCTGTGAAAATGAATCCATCACTTTTTCCACCCTGCTGTGCACACTCACAGAGCTTTGTCATCAAAGACCATATTACAAAATGTGATGTGAGGAGAAATTGAAAGGAAATTGGTGCAAACTGTACATTGTTCCAAATCAGAATAAATTTACATCTCCAAAAAGTAATATACTGCTCCAGCACATGTTTAGATAGCGCAGTACTTTCAGAAATGATTCAGAACCTTTTTGCACCCAGTATAGTATGGATAGATGAATGGAGCACTTCTTAGGTGTGTGTGTGTGTATGTATATATATATATATATATATATATAAATAAATAAATAAATAAACTACTGTGTCACAATAAAGTGCCCAGCAGCAAATGGCTGAGTTAACCAGATTAAAGGCAGATGGGAGGTACAATCCAAAACACTTAATTACACAAGCTGTCTGACGAAGGTGAGTCGGAAGGGGCAATGCCAAGTGCTGTGTGCTGCTTGACAGCTACCGGCTTACGATAATTAGCAAGCACTGCTTAAGGACACAGACAGTGGAGTGAAGACTGTACAATATAAGACCAATGAGATGCTGAAGGAAGCGAAAGCTCCTTCTGCGAGAAACAAAACAGGAGTTTGAATTCCTGTTACTGACAGTGCAGATTGTGTGTAAAGCACCAAAGATTCTCTCATTAAAGCCCCACATTCTCAATCAACAATCACCGATTTTGGATAGTGTGATTTTATCACAGTAGTGCCCTGTCACAGATCGGCTGGGGAGGGGTTTGCAGTCGCACATAAAATGTGTTAGAGGGTTGAAAACAAAAGATTGACATTAATTATCATCCTTCTCCTCTCCAAAAAGCTATGATAATACAGATTTTTCGATCTGTAATAAGATGCTTGAATTATTAATAGGGAGACAATATCACAGAGGAAACACTGACTATACTGCTATTGTTAACTTCACTCCTCCCTTGTTTGTGTCAACAATGACTAGCAATCAGTGTCTAGAAATTTTTACACAGGCATCCACTGTGCACATTTCTTCCACTACTACTGATTCCACCAAGTACTGATAGCAGTTTTGGCTGTTGATTTCCAATGAATTAAACAGGAAATTGTCTTTGATCAAACTGTGATGGTAAATTATCTTATTTCATAACCTGTCATATTTTTTAACTCAGCATCCAGGATCAACAAGTGAACAGTGACATTGCTGAGGATGTTTTCCCAAAGATTTGGTATGAAATTTTAAAGTAGGCCACTACAGTGAAATGAAGCCGGTGTTTATCTGGAAAGTCTTTGTTTAAACTAAAATGCTCCAGAGAATGCAGTTTGAAGACATTAAAGCCGTATTAGGTGTTAGTAATTCTTTTTTTGTGCAATTTGTCAACCCCCCAGCATTTGCGACACAACTGTTGTGAATACAAATCCTAGGTTTCAGTATGTCAGATTTGTCAGATTTAATGTAACTAATCAGTTTTGGTTTCCGTCTTCTACATTGTGCCCACATATTTTGGATTTCATCAATGATAAGAGTTGTCTTAAAACATTCCACTGATTTGAACACATGTAAGCCTTCTCTTTGCTTCTCCTCTGCTGTGCTGGTGTCCTGTCGTGTGAACAATGTGCATGCTGCTCACCCCGTTGCGCACCCTGAACACTGGTTTAATCCCACATTCCGCAATGATGGCTGAGCAAAATTGGAGCAGTTAATGTCCACGTTGCATCTATGATGTGTATATAGCATACTTTATTCAGACATCCATATATTAAGCACATTGAAACTTGTTTTCTAAGACCCTAACCCTAACCCACTATCAACCACATGCTGATTTGGACTGGATTGGAGGACATCATCCCAAGGACAACAAAAAAACTACCTTTCAATTATATAAACCCCAACATACACTGATAATGATTTAATAAGAGTTAAGTTAATTGAAAGTTTGCTAACAGAAAGGGACACAGGGGAGGACTGAAGTGTCACCTCTGATGACATCACATATCAGCTACCAATTCAAGTCTCCTTTGAAGAAAGGATAATGCTCTATTCAAGTCAGTATTTACTCTTCACCTCTGGATGCCAGCCGGGACACACTTCTGCTGGATGATGGGGCCACTGGCTAAGGTGTTGACCTCAACTGCATCCTCAAAATCAGCTTTTTATCATCTAAAAAATATTTCAAAATTAAGAGGCTTCCTGTCAAAAGCAGACTCTGAAAAATTAATCCACACATTCCTAACAAGTAGACTAGACTACTGTAATGGTCTATTCACTGGCCTCCCTAAATCTGCTGTACAGCGATTAGAGTTATTTCAAAATGCGGCTGCACGCGTTCTTAATGGAACAAAAAAAATTGAACACATTACACCTGTTCTTTGATCTGTACATTGGCTCCCTGTCAAAACTAGAATTGATTTTACGATTCTGCTACTTGTCTACAAAGCTCTAAATGGCCTTGCACCTCAGTATATAAAAGACATGCTCATTAGATATGAGCCAGCAAGAACTCTCAGGTCCACCGGCAGTGGTCTTTTAACCATCCCTCATACTAACTCTAGAGCAGGGGAGGCTGCCTTCTGTATCTATGCCCCAAGTAGATGGAACACCCTGCCTGAGGACTTGAGACGCTCCTACACTGAGCACTTTTAAAAGCAGGTTAAAAACTTTACTTTTTTCTAAAGTTTATGACTTAGTATTTATGACTAAGTATGTGTGTGTGTGTGTGTGTGTGTGTGCGTGCATGTGTCTGTTCTGTGTATTGTAAGATTTGTATAGGCTGCATGCACTGGTTCTTTGTATAGTTGCACAAACTTTCTGCACTTGTCCTTTAATCATGTTGTTGTTTATGTGTAAAGCACATTGTGTTACATTGATTTGTATGAAATGTGCTATAGAAATAAAAGTTGATTTGATTTCCTGCTTTATCCCTCCTACACTCAATATTCTTTACTTTGAAGAAGTACCATCTGTTTTGAGGTTTGTCCATTCAGAGTTCTACTGTGTTGCTGAACATTGATTATCGATTATGATTTACCTGGTCCAAAACCCCCTATCCTCTTTTTTCTTTGTTTAGTGTCATGGCCAAGAAAGCTGGTTGTGTGTACTTGTCTTGTGTCAATGTTGTCTTACGGTTTCCTGTTTTATTTTGAAATTTTACTATCCTCTCATTTCAGGTAACTTGCCCTTTCCCCTTGTGTTTTTCCCGCCAGTCTGATTGTCTTCCCCGCCTGATTGTTGCTACCTGCGATATTTTGCTATTTTTTTGCTTTTGTCGTGTATGACCTCTGGACTTTAAAGCCATCTGTTAGATTCGACTTGTTCAATCTAACACTCTGCGGCACTGAAACACCAGTTAAAACTGTCTTTACCTGTCTGCTGATACTGCCTCGCCACTGGTTAGCCTCTGGGCTAGCTTCACCGGTACAAGGCTCACCTGCACGGGACTCCTGGGACTCCTTTCCGCACTCTGTGGCTGGATAGCCTGCTCTGACGTGCCCCACGAAGCACGCCCGAGCCATCTGGTCCGCTGCCACCCTGCCAGCTCTCCTGGATGCTTACCTGCACCCACGGATTGCGGTCAAAGCGGAGGACCCGACACACCAATGCCCCAAGGTTGTTTGCTTGCCAGTCGGCTAGCCTGCTGCTAATCCCCGGCGTCGCTCAGTTGTTTCCCCGTCTCCAGTGAAGCTACAACCTACACACTTCATTCCTCTGCCTCTATTGCACTGGCTCTGTGGCTTTATCACCTGGATCATCTACCGCTGGACTACGTCGCTGACCATCTTACACCATGTGGATTTTTTATCCTGTTCCTCTGGATTGCGCTAACCAAAATACATCCACAGAGGCACTGCACGGAACTTTCAGTACAGTCAACACAACAGCAACACAAACATCCGCTCTTTTAAGTCCACTGAGCCCCACCCTCCTACCTGCACTGTCCGTCCTGTCAATCACAATGTACTATCCCCCTTGCTCAAAGCAACCACATACACACCACTCACCTGTCTGAAACTCTGTCTGCTGAATATCCCTCACTAACAAGGCACTGCTGATCTCCCAGCTAAATGAGGCTGCTCCACCGGGTTTTTCTTTTATATGTAAACCCTGTGCAACAGGGAGGGAGGGAGCGGTCTCGCTCTCCTTCACCGTGATAACATCAAAGTTACTGCTGTCAATGTCCCCCATCACTCCTCTTTTGAATGTTTAGCTGCAAAACTCACAGGCCCAAAACCCACCATCATTGTTATCATGTACAGGCCAACCAAAACCCTCCGCTGTTTTCCTCCATGAATTCTCATCACTACTAACAACTGTATGTGCCATGTCCCCCACTGTTATCCTTCTCGGCAATTTCAACATCCATATTGACAATCCATCCTGTATCTTTGCCAACGACTACACATCACTTCTGGACTGTGTCAGTATCACACAACATGTCATCCTCCCAACCTATAACAAAGGCCACATACTGGACTTAATTTGCTGCACTGACATCACTCCCACCAACCTTGACATCACAGATTTCCCCATTTCTGACCACAAAGCTGTACTTTTTGACATTCACACCCAACTACAAAGTCAAAGAACCACAGACTATCTCCTTCAGAAACATCAATTATATCAACACCACAGATCTCTCCACCCTGATCAGCTCTTACCCCAGCCGCACAACTACAGTCCCACCTTGACACAAACAACCTCCATGAACCTTTCCAATCCAGTTTCTGTCCAAAACACAGCACTGAAACAGCCCTGGTCAAAATCAATGACAACCTCCTCCGTGCAGCTGACTCCAGACTTCTTACCATTCTCATCCTCCTCGACCTCAGTGCAGCATTTGACACTCTCTTCCACACAATACTCCTGGACCGCCTGGCTGACATTGGGATCACTGGTGCTGCACTTTGCTGGTTCACATCATACCTCACTGACCGCCAACACTTCCTGCAAATAAGGGACCACAAGTCTGGGTGTTCGGGTGTTTCACTGGGTGTTCCGCAGGGGTCAGTCTTGGGTCCACTCTTCTTTATCATCTACCTCCTTCCCCTGGGCACAATCCTCCGTCATCATGGGATCCACTTTCACTGCTATGCCGAGGACACACAGGTCTACATCTCCTCCAAACCCACCGCCGCCATCCTTCCCACCTCCCTCATCACCTGCATGGAAGACATTCGTGGCTGTGGGAGCAGGAACTTCCTGAAGGTTAACAGCAATAAAAACCGAGGCCCTGCACATCGGCTCCAATTCCACCCTCACCATATCACAACATACCCAATGCCCGGATCATCACCTGCATCGAATAACCACATCACCCCTATTCTCATCCAACTTCACTGGCTCCCAGTACGATACCTCATCCACTACAAAAACCTCCTCCTCACATACCAAGCTCTCCACCATCTAGCCCCCACTTACTTCTGCGACCTCCTCGAAGAATTACAGCCCCTCTCACATCCTCTGCTCAACCTCTGCTGGACTGCTAACTATCCCCACATCACGCCTCAGTAACATGGGCGCCCGAGCCTTCAGCTGCTCGGCAACCAGACTATGGAACTCCCTCCCACCACACATAAGTCAGTCAGACTCGCAACATTAAAATCCAAACTCAAAACCCACCTGCTCAAATTGGCATACTCACTCTGACTGGTCACTGTGCACTACACTTTTTTCTAGGTCAATGTTAGGTTTTGATAATGTTTGATTTTGTTATTTTATGCTTTTATTCTATGTAAGGTGACCTTGGGTGACTTTAAAGGCCCCATCAAATAAAATGTATTATTATAATTAGTATCATCTTTTATTTATTAGCTGATATTTCCTCCTTGTGAGTGATTTTCAGTTGCACTTTAATAATAAAAGATTTGTTTATTTTATCATTTTGTCTCCCGAGTCGTGCATTTGGGTTCAAGTCCTAGTTCAGTTGTGACAGTTTAGTGTCTCATAGCTGTACTTAAGCCAGTGTTTTGTGTTTTTATCCGTAGATTAGTGAATAAATGTTAATTATAAGGGGCCATTTGTGGTTTCTATACATTTTACAGTTTGGTAACTGAATGCATTCCAATTTTGCTTATGTTTAACTTTGAATTACAATAAATTATTTCCCCTTAATTAATATGTGTGTTAATGGGCCTATTCTTGACTTGGCAAGAGTGGTTTATTACTTCCAGGAAAAAAATTCACTCCATTGAAAATCAGCTTGCCCGAAAACGAAACTACGGTAAATCTTAAAAGTGCCTCTTTTGTCGTAATTATGCATTTACATGAAGGTTTGACTCATATTCAATCACAAATAAAGCCTCGGTTGCTTTTTGGCGCGAGTTTCACTTTAAGACAGGGGACTGGGAAGAGCCTAGCAGATTCCCCTTCTATAAGTTTGATTGTGAAGTTTGTGTCAGCACCTGTCCAAAACACTTAAAAGCGTTGAGATGTAATGACAAAATGTGTCAGTGGAGTAGGTGCTACAATTCATTATAAAGGTCTTTAAAAGCTTTTCGACAGCACAGTTGCATTAATATTTATACTTGCATATGAATACCAGAAGCAGGTTTCACTGACGGATGTCACTTTATGCTCACAGTGTATTTTCCAAGCTTGGACACAAAGCTTATCAAATTGTTCTTCTTCTTTTATGATCAGTTACTGTGACATATTTGTACACACACACACACACACACACACACACACACACACACACACAGGTATTTACAGTATGTACACAAATCATTCTTTGCTATTTTTTGCTTCAGTGAATACACACACAGGCCTGTCTTAAGTACTACAGTGAACCAAATGCTTTTCCTTTTCTTGAAGGGGGTGGGGGCTTTTAAATGAATTGGCTTGTGAAAAAAATTGGATGATGAGAAATTGAAAAATGGAAATTCCCGCTCCTTGGCTCCAGCTGCTTCCTCAGCCCAGCAGCAATTGCCACTTTAATCTCATTCTTAGTCTTAGCCCTCCTAGTCAAAAGAGCTGTTAGCATTTAAACAAGATCTACACTCACCAGGAAGGGGGGGGGGGGCTTTGATAAACAAACAAACAAACACAGTCAGAGGAACTGTGGAAAGGCAGACCTTGTTCTAGTCAATGGCTGTTGCCAGGGCTGAGTTTATGTAGCTTTTGCTCAGCCCTGGATTTTTATTGTTTAATTTGCATGGAATCTTTTGTAGTAAACCCAGATCCTGCTGCGTATGGAGCAATATGTTCCAGTAGGTATGGTCACAGTGAAGCACTGACGCAACAGCAAACACACTTCCTACTCTCCCGTGTAGTCTTTGTGCTCAGCCCCAGGGGCACATCTAAGCAGTGTAGACAGTGCAACCACACTGGGGCCCGGGCTGCATCAGGCCCTCTGACGTGAGCGGGCCCGCCTGACATAAAGCGGGCCCCTAATGGGCATGTGACGAAGATGCTTCAAAACAGTACTGAATCACTGAATCCCAACAAATCCTTTTTTTTTTATCCACAATAGCATTTAGTATAGACAATATTTCAAAAATGCATCTGAAGAGAAAAGATTAGTTTATGTGACCACTGGGTGTAACATTATATTAACATATAAAGCTAGTGATGGTGAAACCAGCCAATAATAGCACATAAGCCACATCAGAGCCAGCGGTAGAGGACACATTCAGATCCTTTACTTAAGCATCACTAGCAAAATGCTGTTAAAGTATTAACCCGCCGTCTGACTGACATAGTATGATGTAATAAGAGTATTAATAATGTGTGTAACCAGCATTACATTGTTGCAGCTGTTAGAGTAAAGTACTTCTAAATCATGCTTTAGTGTAGTAGTTGAGTAAATGTAGCTTATTTAGTTAAACAGTCTAACCACAAACCACAAGAGTAATTACACCTGCATTCTTAAACAACACATGTATTTAATTAACAGTTTTTAATGATTTTAAACTATTAATTACAAAAGGGGATGGGAATGGGAGAGCATTTTAACATTACATTTTTCCAGGGGGGTAACATGGCTAACTTTACTAAGATGTTAATAAAAACATGAAACAGCTTTCTTGTGTATTTAAACTTTTGACCACACCAGTATTTGATTAGCTTACCTGATGGTCTTTACTATTTTCATGCAGAATATGAACAGGCTTCCAGCTGTGTTCCAGTCTTGTAATTCAATTTTGTATACAGGCTATTACCAAAAGTGTTTGACTGATGAAATGTATTCCATTCATCATAAGCGACATCAGCTCGCTTTAAAAAGCAAAACAACAAAATCCTGATTTGGATGGATTTGTAGACCTGTCAAAATGAGTTAGTAATACATTTAGACCTATTTTTTTCTTGTGATGATCACATTTCAATAATTTTCCCAAACATATGGTAACATTAAGCCTCTGGTGGGATACTTGAACATTTCTCCTTTGGATAATATTTATAATATATAATAATCATTGAATGATCATGAAAAGATTTCTGGGCTGTGTCTCATTCTGACCGACTCTAGAGCCGTCTCTGATCTCGTCTTTGTTATTCTGCTCTCTCAGTCGTACACCCCTGCCGCAGAAGGACAATCCCAATAATATTGCTGTCCATGGGGGGTTTCCCTTTCTTTTTGTTTTGGTGTGTCTCTTTTTTTTCTCCTTTGCCCCTTCCTCTCAAACTCTCCCTGTCTTTCTCTCTAAGACAGGAGGAAGAATCTTAGAGAGAGGTGCACCGCGTCTCCCTCGCTCGCTCAAGCAGCCACTATGAGGTGCTTTCCATTGCACAACAGCATTTCACATCAATTATTCAGATGCACTGAAATAAAGCAGTTTGCCTCTTCTATCTCTTAAGGAGGAAAGAGAGAATTGTAAATGAAAAAGCACAGAAGTGGTGGTGATTCTGTTGCTTGTGCAATTAAAAAGTATAGTCTCCTGGCTTTTTCGGAGGATCTGACATAAGACTTGAATTATTCCTCTTCATGTTACACTTTGTCTTTAAATTAATAATTCATTTTCTCCCTATCAATGCATCAGCTGGTGTTAGAAATGCTATCATGAGTGCTAAGAGCACTTCTTAAAGTAAAAGCTATTTTATAATGATCTTAATCTGAATGGCACAATTTGATGACAGAGTTTTAAAATGGATATCCATTAACTTAAAGCTATATTGATTGTTTTTTAACCACCTGTCTCTAGCTAATTGCTAACTTTTTCTTGCTGCTGTTTAATGCTGGGCTATTAGCATGCAGTGGGTTTGTGTACGCTTTTTTTGCTGAAAACAGCTACCGATGGTGGCTGGGAGAGGCTGGTAAAAGGGTAGTTGAAAGGTTGTAAAACCAAAACAATTAGTTTAAAGAGGATAAAACAATCCATAGCTGATGGGAACTGTAGAGTTGGATGACAATTCCTGGGGGGTTCTCCACTATGTGCAACCCATTTCACATACACAAAGACATTTAATTGATAATTTGAAAAGGTTGATGAAACTTGAAGTTGATAATCCTACAATTTGCCTTGCGTTACTCATGCAAGTTTGACCATGGGATCAACTGTGTTTATTGAGGTTACACATACCATCAGTACTCAGCACCAGCTCTATTCAGCAGTCAGCATCACAATACATCAACTATTTTCAATGGCACAGATTGCTGCTACAGTCAGGTTGATAAACATGAGTGGAGATACTGTATTTTATCAAAGTTTTTATCCCAAAGAAAAATGGGAACTCCTTTCCCTTCGTGAAGAGCTCCAGATTAGATCAGAATCAGATGTGATTGCAGGTTTTTATTCTTCTAAAATGACCCTGCACCCGACTCTCTCCCCCTAGAAGTGGACAGTTCATGGCAGCTGAGCAGCAGTCCAACCTTTAACCTTTTTAACAATAATGTGAGAGATTAAGCTACTAGCTCAATGTTTCAAGTTGGCTTTTCTGATACAAACATGGGGAACAATAGGATCCATTCTTTTAGGATTAGAAGTAAGGATTTTTGCATCTGACCTTCTTTTGTCTCTTGCAAGTTTCCAAAATCTATAGATCTACTTGATTTGCTGAAGTGATGCACTGAATCAAAAGTTTTACCATGTCACTTCAAAGTATTAGGTCTAGAGCAGGGGTACTCAAATACAAATCTTAAAGGGCCACAAAGATTTTTTTGAATGACTCAGAGGTCCATGTATTGAGGTCGGTCAGGCCACATGCAATAATACTGTAATATTCAAAACAAAATGTCCTTTTCATTCTAAACAACAAAATATAAGCTAAAATAAAATGTAATTTCCATTTTAACATAAATTAAAATACGTCGTTGAATATTTCCTCTTTTGGTTTGCCTTCAAACATTGTGTCCATCACTTCAGTCATGCATTATTTTTATTTCATTGTGTACATAGATGTGTACAAGAATCCTGCTTGCAGCTTGATATGACGATTTCAGTGCATTTATTTGTGTTGTGCTTATCTCTGAATTTTGAGGAAATGTCTCTTCAAAATTCCTATGCTTCGTCTCATAATGCCGTTTCAAATTGGAAATATTCATCACAGCTTCTCCTGGCATATTGTAACGCCCCTTGTGGACTGTGGCGCAATGGATCTTGGGTATTCTGTTGTTGTTGGTGTAATTATGGTTCGTGAATGTGTTTTTGAATAAGATGATATGTAAGATGGTTGTGGGTTATTTCACGTCATTTGTTCTGTGATTAAATGGTGTTTTAACAAGGATGATACAAATTTTGGCACCGTGAGTGAAAGGGTGTTTGCCGGGAGAAACTCCCCGTCCGTTACACTCTATGCAACATTGCATATACATGAGATCGCTAACATTAGCTAAAATTTGTCAAACTACGCGAGTGGTAAAGTAAGACGAAGGATTTTAAACCGCTGCACTGTCAGGTACGTGGAGATTGTCCCGGTTGGAGGCAGAATAAATGCAACTTTGAAGATCGTATTTCTGCGAGTTGCGGATATCATTGTCCACTTTGTCATAACAGTTTACTTGGAAACACGCCATATTCAATCTCTTACCACCAGCAAAATGTGAATACGCGAAGTGCTCCGAAAACGAAATTGAAAGTTAAAAGTTGCGCTCTGTCTGTGTATCGTTGGCATGGAGACAAGTCCCGGTATACACGTGCTGACCCAACCAAAACTCATAGTGAAGGAATAATAGTTCGGGGGCCACAAACAGGAGGCCGGCGGGCCGGATGCGGCCCGGGGGCCGCCTATTGAGGACCGCTGGTCTAGAGTAAAAAGTTATCACAATTATTTTATCACAATGAAATTCTTGCAGTATCACTGATGGCTGACATGTTTCTGTGATTCAGTGATTATACTACTTCATTGTTGAAATAACAGTGAATAACCTGCCGAAAGCTACAAACAGTAGCTCACTTTGTTCAGTGAGTCTATAAAGAAGTAGAAAAGTAAAACGGTAATGAAACTAAATAGTTTTATACATCGAACAAATGTCAGAACTGTTCACTAATCATTTCACTTCTTTAGACAACAGTTTGAGATGCCTCCTGGAACTGTAAAAAAACAAAACAAAATGCACCTGTGCAACCAGACTACTCCGTAATGCAATATCTGTGTTTCAGAGTGCCAAAAAAATGCAGACAGAAGAAAAGCCTTTGTCTTTTCATTCTTGTATCCGTAACACATGGCACTTGGATTCATGGCATCAGCCTGGAACTCACTCACAAACTCATCCCGTTTAGCAGGCTTTTTCTCAGACACGCTGCTATGAACACATTTAAAAAGTGTGAAATCCAACACACAGCACACAAGCAGATGCTATGTTTCATGAACTGACAGCAAACATCAAACAAAGCATTTACCTGGGGCTGGGGAATATATAGAGACACATCCTATATCTTTATGCACATACAATAGAAAACAGTCTTGTACTGTAATATAACAATCATGCTTTTCAGACAAAAATTGTACAATAGTTGTTTATTTACTGTACTGAATCTGTTAAGAAATACTAAGGCAAAACCAATTGTAAACTAGACAGACTCCTTATTTGTGTCATGGTCCTGTCATCTCAGTGTCATTGTATGTCTGTTTGTGTGTTTTCTTTGTGGTTTACTTTTTCCTCTTTTTCTAGTGTTCAGTTTTCCCTTTCTGCTTTTCTCACCAGCCTGATTTTCCTTCCCGTTTTTCTCTTGATTTTCCCTCCTTCCCTCTGTCTGGTATCCACTTAATTAGCCCAGCCCTGTTACCTGAGTTCCTTCCCAGTCTGCTTTCCCTCCACACCTGCACTGCATCTCCCTCATTAGCCCTTCCCTCATTCCAGTGTTTTTCCAGCCCATCAGCCCCTTCCCCGTTTCCAGCGTTTAACCGTTCATTTCCCTCACTTTTTTTCCCTTGTTAGTTTAGAGTGTATTTAAGTCCAGTGTTTTGTTCCCATTCCTGTTGCTGAGCATCTGTTATCCTGCTCCTGTCCAGTTTCTGTTATCCTGCTGTTCTGCTTCCCTGATGTTCCTCTATGCTCCTGGTTTTGCGGAGATCACCATTAAACCTCATCCATCACATTTCTTGCCTACTGTCTCATGCATCTGGGCTCACCTTCCCTGCTCCATCGTAACAGTTTGTCTTATTAGCTCCCTGTCTATACAAGTTGGAATGTCGTGTTTGTGTAGATTGACATCTGCTGCGTTTGATGACACTGGACCTGCATTTAGCAAATATCTTATCTGTTTTATATATTAACAGACAGCATGAAGGACTGGCGAGCTGGAAGAACTTCCCTAACTTTCCACTACAGCATTCAGACAAATATCCACTGCCATTTATATAGGAGCACTAATTAGTTCAGTTATCCCACTCAGCTGTGTATTCAGCTGGTAATGTTACTGATCAGTCTCTGTTGGTTTTTGTATTTTATAATCTGGTACCGCCATCGCTGAGAGCAAAATAAATCATTGATAAATAGCAGCTGTGATCCTCAGATGAGGGCTTGACAATTGTGTCTATTTTTTTTATGTTTTATTTTATCGACGGTGAGATGTCGTGGTTTCTCTCTGTGACAAATGTACTAATTGTAAGTCGCTTTGGACAAAAACATCTGCTAAATGCCCTAAATGTAAATGTTAATGTAAATGTAGTATAACAGTGTGATATCATGACAGAGGCTGTTTGAGTCTGTCCACAAATTGTCCTTATTTCTTCATTCAAAACTACGGAGCCCCAGACATGACATGGTCAAAAAAAAAATTTAATTGTGGCCACAATATAGCTATAATCGTGCACACGAAATACTCATTCGTGGCCACAAAATACTAATTCGTGGCCACGAAGTAGGTATAATGTGTGCACGAAATACAAATTAATAATATTAATATCATTCCTGGACAGCTGGGTAAGCAAATTGAGTGCACCTTCTCTACAAACTGCAATAGCCTACGTAATGTCCTTAAGGTGAGTGTCTTATCTTATTCTGTTCTAGTCAATATCTTGTTATCCCGCATTTAGGCAGTGCCTTTCACTGATCATCTCCTTTTAAAGTAACATCATGTGTGTCAGACTCTCAGCTGAGGGAATACATAGGCTATATAAGCCGCAGCGTTTAATGATGCCACTGGACGCAGCCGTGCAGTTACAGTAGCACTCACTGTATGTATCGCGTTGCCAAGGGAACCTGTAGCCTATTGATCAGAATCTAGTTTGTATTGGTTTGCAGGTTGTTGTTGCTCTGACTGAACTACTGAAGGTGTCTGTAGAGTTCTCTGGACATTTGTTCTTCAATAAAATCACAGACGATTAAAAGCTCATTATATTATAGGCCTACTTAAATAACTGCCTAAATGCGGGATAAAAAGATGTCGACTAGAACAGAATAAGAAAGACACTCACAGCGGTTTCTAGAGAAGGTGCGCTCAATTTGCTTACCCAGTTGTCCAGGAATTATATTAATATCATTAATTAGTTACCACAAATTAGTATTTTCATGCTCATGTTATCCTTATTGTGGACACAATTTAGTATTTCGTGGCCACAAATTAATATTTTGTGGCCACGAAGTAGTATTTTGTGTGCACGCTATAGCTACATTGTGGCCACAATTTAAATTTTTTTGACCATGTCATGTCTGGGGCTCCGTACAAAACAGAGTCACAGTGAAGACTTCTTTGGATAGTTACACCGGTAGGGCTAAATGGAAATATTTTTTTTCTTTATCTAAGTGTTGTTTTGCTGGTGGCACTGTTGCTTCTTTTCAGGCGACCAGACATTATTAGATACAGAAACCACAACTCATTGTAGGCTATGCAAAGACTCTGCTAACCAGACCTTCTCCCTAAATGTGTCTGTTTTCTGGAGAAAATATTGCCAACCTTCTAGTACTAGATCAAGTTGTCCCTTAGTTAGCCTGAAATAGGCCTGCATCAGTTGCTCTTGGACATGGCAATGATTATCTTTTTAAACATTGTATTATTTATTATATGTATTTGTCTAATTATTTTACTATTTGACAAGAAGATTAAACAAGCTCATTGTTCCAATTTATACTACTAATACAACTGATGTTACACAACATTGTTGGGTAAAATTGGGTATTTTGATTTCAATAATCATAGTCATACATTAGCTTCTAGACTAACTAAAGTCAGTGATTGTGATACATTGTGGCAAATGAAAAAAAAAACTGTCACCAAACTAACCCTATCTGAAACTGTCAGGACAGTGACTTTTGACTAGAGTTCAATAAAGCCAGCAATAACAACCAGAAGTTAGAATACTAAATTGGAAAAGGAACAGGCAAAACAATGGATGACTGTAAGTATATCTGGAAAGACAGCACAATAGGTAATTTCTGCCACTTTGTGTCTCTCTATCATAACTATCATGTGATTACAAAAGTGATACATCTTCACTCCTGTTTATCAACCTGACTATAGCAGCATGACCTCCAGTGTTCATGTGCTGTATTGTTGACTGCTGAGTGGAGCTAGATGGGACATTCATTTTATTTTCACAAATGTTATGTTACAGAGAGGAGAAGGGAAAAGAAGAAAAAAAGCATCTCTGGTGAGTGCTAAATCTATTGAGAGGTTGACCTGAATTCAAACACACAGACACACATACCCTTGACCTTAATGCTAATGTACAGTAAAGTTATCAGGCTGTCTGGGGTGATAAAAGCAAATGATCGTGTAGTCAAACTCCAACAGTGGGGAACAAACTTTCAAAGCACAACTATATGACAGTCTGAAGAAAGATAGTTGATAATAGAATGTCTTTCCCAGTTTTTCAAATACTGATGCTTTGGGTTGGTGACTAAAGCGGCTGTGGCTCAAGGGTAGAGCCAGAGCCTTTTTGGGTCGCTGGTTCGATTCCACTGGTCTGCATGTTGAAGTGTCCTTGGGCAAGATACTGAACCCCAAAACTGCTCCTGATACACTAGTCGGCACCTTCCATTGCAGCCACCACCATCAGTGTATGAATGTATGTATGAACTACTGTTGCTTTGGATAAAAGTGTCTGCAAAATGCCCTAAATATGAATGTAACTGTTGCTAATATCAGTTAACTTTCCATTATTCCTCAAAGCCAACCCCCTACCCAAATGATCTAAGGTCTATTTAGTTACATCAGTGCAAGCGAGTAGTGATTTGCTCAAAGAAACTTCAGCAGGGGTGAGTCAAGCATGGCTTACAAAGTGGTTACGATTCAACTTTACGGACTTCCTGAGACCACATTGCAAGCTCTATAACAAAATGCCTCGTCTTTGTTCCTGAAATTTCATATTGAACGCACCACATACGTAGTTACGTGACATGTTTCTAGACATAGTGACTAATCCATAAAAATGATCACACACAGATAAGTGGCTTTGATAAGTTCAAAGCATTGCCCCCGAGTTTCCTGCTCACCACAAATGTCCCTGAAGTATGGCTAAATAATGCATCCAGAGAGAGGGTGGTTACCTGAAATGCCCTGCTTAGATTCAGCAAAGTTGGCCATTTGGGAGAGCAGCTGCCTACTGAGGACCCTGAGGTGTGAAGATGGATATCCTTATCCACTGATAGAGGAACAAACCTGCCACTGGCAAGCACAGCTGTGACAGCGACAAGGCACTGACTCAGCCATTGGAGGATCCAGTGGCTGCCCGAACTGTCAGTCTCTATTTAGAATTAAAGCAGTAATCGATACAGCAACCATTCACCCTGCCCCTCATGCTTTCCGCAGCTAAATGGAAGGCTTTAAAATACTTCAAAACTACTGCGTTTATTAAGTTCTTGCATCCATAGTCATTAACAAATGACATTCTCAGCAATGTTGCCACAAGGCTGTTAAAATTAGTGACATAAAATCGCACTGTTCAGGACTAGATTTATCACCTCTGCTTCTCTTGAAGAAAAATAACTCACAAAAGCAATACAAGTAATTAGGCTGCCAGGTGTGATGTGTGCAAAGAACAAACAATTAGTGGTAGTCTGATCAAGTAATAATTGAACAAGCATAAATTAACAATATACTCTATGTGCTGGGCTAGATGTTCAGAGATGAGATATGCATCTACCTTCACTTTCATGTTCACTGATTACGTTTAATTTACAGTGCACAAAGAGGCTATTACAGTCTTCCCCAAATCAGCCATACAAATTGTTATAGCTGTTGCATGTCTTGTTGAGAACTGAGACTGTACATGCTTAAAAGCTACAGGTGGTAGCAGCCAACTGGTGTGACTCTATATGAGATTTGGTGTCTAGCTTGGTCATGCTATCAAAAGTTGTTCAATACATTGAATAAACTATCTCTTGTTGTCTTCAATCAATTGGAAAAGAAAATAACATTTTTATTCTTCATTGCAGTATTGGTCTCAACAAGCATGCAATGTGAAATCAGAGTCCAGTAAATCATGTCTGTCCTAGTCTAACACTTAGGGCATATATTTTATAACTTGTATTATTCTAATATATGTATTTGTTCTGTTCAAATTAGAGCTAAGATTACTGTCAGTGTTTCCCACCTGAAGACTTTATTGGGGCAGGCCATCCAGTTATATTAACGGCTGCCCTAGTATATTTGATGAGTATATATCTCAGCATTAATTCCGCGATAGATGTTATCCAGAGAAAAGACAGAGAGAGAGAGCGAGTGAAAGAGATGCTATTGGGTATTCAATCCCTTCAGTAAATGCACATATTGTGATGACATCTCTCCTGTTTAATGTAGGCTTACGTATGCCATTGTTTTGTACAAACTTGTAAATGCACCTGGTTCCTGTGATGTCCACCGTCCTTCAGTACCACGTTGGCCAAAATTCTTTTTGGGCGACTTTATAAAACATACTGTTGACGAGGAAAGTCGCCAAAGGATCAGACACATAGTGGGGGAGAGACACAGAAAGGCAACGCGGCCAGTGTAGCTGATTTTTGAGTCTCATTCTCAGGTCATCAATTACCGACTGATGTCCAATACCCCCTCTTTGCTTTTGCCTGTGACACTGTTGTTTGTGGTCAGAAAAACCCTTGAAAATGAATCATAGTATGTTGAAAAGCACATTAGTCTGCCAAAGCTGCAAATTAATAGATAGAGTCTATGTGTGAACTATGTGTGTAAAATATGCAAAAGATTGCTCCCTATCAGTGTTATACATGGTTGGTCCCATATGTTTCCATATTTTCCTTACTGAATGCCTGTCCCCACCCTGCTGTCTGCACAGACAGGGATTACATAGGATGAACAAAAACCAGAATGGCATAAAAGGCCAAACAGTCCCTTTTTATACTCACTCACAGATAATAGCCACTTAAGCTATTTTTGTTTTGTATTATTATTGGCAAAAATGTTAGTTGTAAACAAAGTGAGATGAATTACTGAATCCGAGCCATATGTCTGTAATTTCTGAAATTAGTTCAGTAGTTTTTTATAACCCTGCTGACAAACCAACTGAACAAACAAACAAATAGACACAGGTGAAAACATAACCCTATTTGGCATAACCCTATGTGGTAATAATATTGTTATATTGTTATTGCTGGTGCAGTTATGGTGAAGGTTGAGCAAACAGTTGCCAATTAACACATTTAGTTGATACCAAGCAACCATAAGTCCAATTTTCACTTACCTTTTAGCTCACGGTTGTCCCCACCAACTCCAGAAGGGAATATTTAGCTGTAAAATGCCCCACTATTTTTCGTCAGCTAGTAGATCACTCTGTCTTTCTGGTGATTGGTGTTAGCTGTTCAGCATTCAGTGGGGTTATGACAGCTCTTTGCTATAAACAGGTGTATGTTGCTTAAAATCAGATTAATAGGAGTTGAGAGTGAACTAAAACAATAATCGTTTGAGCCGTAAAACCAAAATGATGAGCTGAAAGATGAGATGCAAACAATCTTTGTAGGGGTGAGGGTAAGTGCAAAGCAAGATTATTCTCTATGGGTATATCACTTCAAGTGACCAATTTCACAGTATATTACACACAGTCTCTTGCTCCAATGTCAATTTAAATATATTAATGAATGCAGCTTTAAAGTAGTGCTATGCCTAGTCCAGAAATTTTAAATGGCCCAGAAGCATACAGAAATACACAACCACTCATACTTAAACATGTAAAACAGAACTGAAGCACACGCTGTTACATGGCTAATGATGATTAAAGCAGATTTGTTCCATCGGATGGATGACTCAAAGATGCAGCCAAAACACTTCTGTAGTAGACTAACTTGTAGTTAGTCTAAGACTTGTTAAAGCAGTGGGTGCCTAGGTACATTTGTTTTGCCCCAAGGCCTTTAAGCTAGTTAACCTGTCCACAGAATTTCATATGTGATATTTGTGAAAATAAAATGCTGCGTCACTTCCACAGAGACTCTTACGAGGTTTTTTTTTATCCGTGTCCACAGTCACAATCTCTCCGCCTCCATTATGACATCAAACATGATCTGAATAGAACTTGTCTGTGAGCTGTGGCTGATGTACATACAAGATGTGCCAGACAGCCTCTGACTCTGACTGGCACTGCATGAACGGAAAGACATGAAGTCCTTCATTAATCAACATCCACAGCTAATTTGAGGCTCATTCAGGTATTCAAAGCTATTAGATGTGACAAAGCTGCTATGATTTATTTTCACACAGTTGAAGTTTAATAAAGCTGGTTAGGCTTCATGATCATCAAGCTGATGGCTGTTGATAAGGTTGCCTGGTTACAGGAATCAAAAGGTAAATAAGACAGATACGTATAAAGATACCGTTGAAGTGCTGGATTATGAGCAGTCAATAGAGCACCTGTTAACTAATCACAATGTGAGGATGGGAGTCATTGTAATATAATTATTGATGTTGTTATTTTACAGAGGCTAAGAGAATTGTTGTGTTGATTGAGTCATCCATTCACCTTGCTTTTCTCATACCAGAAGATTAAAGCCTTGGAGTCATGTTATGACTACATCATGAATTTTTAAAAGATCAACTTTTGGAAGCATAAGCAAACCTCGGCAACAGTCATAACATTAGACACAGAACACATCACACCAATGATGTGAGAATGATCTTGAGAAAAGCCATAGTATTTTCCTTCCATCGCTCCTCCTAAACCTCTAAGCTTATTAGTTGCTGTACCTAATGACTCCCTGAGCAACTTAACTAATTATATTTGTACAGCAGTGGATAAAGCTTGGCCCCTATAGATGCATATGTCAATGCGTGCCCTACTATCAAAGGAAAAGGTCAATTACAGTCGCGTGTCCAAGGACTCTCTATCATAGTGTGACCTTTTAGCTTCATGTGCCAGGAAACTCACAAGAGCCTCATCCAAATGTCACATTTCCTGACAATGTTTGATTCCCTAGGTTTTGGAGTGTTTACCGTGTTTCTGTCTGTATTGATTCAGTATGTGTGACCTCCTACTGATGAAATAAAATGAATGGTTGTGCCACATATACATTTGTGTCTTTTGTAATACCTCCTCAAGATATGACATAGTTTTCCTATAGTTACCAGCTTGGAAAGAGTGTTTTTACTTTGTGAGTCTGTGTGAGTATGCTTGTCATCATGGCAAATGTGTACTTTGTAACACCTTTTGTAATAGGAACTAACACAGAAGTGGTTGTAAGTATTTTGCCAGGTGTAAGCATACCCAGTATATTTGTCTGTCTGTCTGTCGTTGAGACGTTGAGTTCACAATGAAGGCTGAGATGGGTATGGGCTTATGAAGTAATGTTGTAATCACTACTGAGTAGTCAGTGGTTGGAACAGGAACATGTTGGCATTGCTGTTTCTGTGATCCCATCACAAGACTGTCTCTAGTTTGTTCCTCTCAGTGATTTGTTATTAAATCTTGTACTGATAATTCAAATTATTATTGTTACACACACTCTACTGTACATTACCACTCCTCCATATTACAGAACATGACTCCGCTTTTTCATCCTGTTTCAATATATTTGTCATTATTCATAACATAAATGATGATTTAGGTTCAGTTGCAGTCCCATAATCAGTAGTCTCTCTTAGATATGTGTTACCAGAGAACAAACATATACAGGTAATGGTAGTAAAGTGCTGCATGACCTGCTGTTAAAGAAAAGTTGATTTCCCCATGAGTCCAGGCGGGAGATGACCAGCGCTTGGACCAGGAGTTGTGTTGCGTCTTTTGTTAGGAAAATCCAGATCCTTTGGATGTTGTAGAGGGCAAATCTGCAGGATCGGGCCACAGCAGTGATGTTGGGGGCGCAGGACAGTCTGTTGTTGAGGAATACGCCCAAGTTCCTCGCCGTCGACGAAGGCGAGGTCGTGATGACCTCGACAGTGAATGACAGGTCCATGTGAAGGCAGTCTTTCCACGGATGAAGAGAAGTTTAGTTGGGTGTTGTCTGCATAACATTGGTAAAATAACCATATGATGTGATTGCGAGCCTAGTAATCTAGTGTATAGTGAAAACAGAAGCAGTTCTAATACTGAGCCTTGAAGGACACCAGTTTCCAGAAACCATGGTTTGGACAAGGAGCCGTTCCATGTGACCTAAAAGGTGCGATTTGTCAGGTATGATGTAAACCAACTCAGAGCAGAGTCAGTGATGCCAAGTTCAGCCAGAGTGGAGAGAAGGATTTGGTGGTTGACTGTATCAAACGCAGAGGATAAGTCAAATAGAATGAGGGCTGATGAGTGGGACAAGGCTCTGGCGGCACCAAGTGACTCAGTCACCGTGAGGAGGGCCGTCTCAGTGGAGTGAGCAGCCCTGAAGTCTGACTGATCAGGGTCAAGGAGGTCGTTTTGTGAAAGATAGGAGGACAGTTGGTTGTAGACTGCGTGTTCCAGGGTTTTAGAGAGGAATGAAAGAAGAGATACAGGTCTGTAGTTTTGGATGTCAGCTTAGTCTAGGGTGGGTTTCTTTAGAAGTGGCTTTACTGTGGCTGTCTTGAAAGGAGCTGCAATAATGCTTGAAGTGAGGGAGGAGGTTATCATGGTGGTGATGTCGTAAGATATGTCTTGGAAAAGGGAGGAAGGAATCGGGTCCAGGGAACAGGAAGTGGCACAGTTAGACGTCACTAGTGTGAGAACATCTTCAGAGGAGAGAGGGCTGAAGCAGGTAAGGCCATCAGAGGTGAGGTTCTTTGGAGGTGCTTTCTGGTTGGGCGTAGTAGTAAATGAGCTGATGGCTTTAACTTACTTGGTAAAGTAAGTTAACAAGTCATCAGCAGTGAGGGGTGAGGACGGAAGAGAAAAAGGATACTAGTTTCCTGGGGTTGGAGGCAGAGGAGTTGATATTTGACAGGTAGAAGGCAGATTTGGCTGCTGAGACCGTTGAGGTGAAGTCAGAGAGGAGGTGGTGGTAGTGAGCAGGGTCATAATGATGATGATGTGATTTCCTCCATTTTCTCTCTGCTGCTCTCGCTGGTTCATATATTGGTGGAGAGGTATGTCCTTTCATGGAGGCACAAAATGTACAAACTTGTACCATCAGTCTCTGCGGTGTGCTCAAGTGTAGTATTTTGGTAAAGGCATGGACAAGAAGCGATGCATCGGTCGGCCTTCATCGCAGCTAGTTCTTTGATGCCAGTTTGATGTGTCAGGGCCTTTAGACTCAATATATTTATTTTGACCAGGTCTCCCATGAATTACTAAATGTATGATTCAGTAATTTAGTTTCAGCATTCCTTACTAGAATGCTGATGGAACATGGCCTTGATAGAGCTGTTAGACCTTCATGTCCACAGATAAAGTCGACAGAGAAAAATAAATACAAATAAATGAAGTATAAATAAAATATGCAATATATCTTTCTTTTAACAGGATTTGTTGTTGAAGCAATATAAAGCAATAACTCCTTGGTTTTACAATCAATTAACCCACAAAATGTTATATCACAAAAGGTTATCAAGAAATGTGACATTTGCAGCCAAATGAATTATTATTCTTTTTTAATTTCATAGTAAATATAATGTGCTTCTTTATTTGGTGTTGGCATCTGTACTGTTTTCAGCTACCTCACTGCAGGGAGGACAGAGGGCAGGGCCAGCTACAGATCAGAACCCCTGGTTCAGGGATGAATTCAGTGTCTTGCTCAAGGACACCTCCTCCTGGTAAATGATGGTCTCTGAGCAGCAGGCCACCCTGTCCATGAAGTCAACTCCCTACAGCTGTGAGATAAGTGTGTGAAACATTAAATGTACTGGTTCCATTTTAGTGCAGTGCCCCTCCAAGTCTTGAAATACATTTTACTTGGATGTTGATTGATTTGAAGAATCCCATCAGATTTATCGTTAAAATGGATTAATAATTTCCACTCCATTAGTAAGCTATGGTAATTGATAAATGGCAGCATCGCAAGAAATGACAAGTTTCATTCACTTTCATTAAAATCTCATTACACGTCTCTCTTTGAAACAATTCAATTTTGGCACATGTTGATCTGTATTTAGAGTTTTTTCTTGCTTGGTCACAGCCCTTAGGGTAGAGAGGGAAGGAAAACATGGCCAATATAGGGCAGTGGTTCCCAATTTTTTTTGTTAATCCTGAGCCATTAAAGGAATAGTACATTTAGCACATTTGTTTGTTCGTCTTAATTATGAGAGTTAGATGAGAAGACTGATGTTTCTACATTATTCAGCAAGCAACAGGTTGACTAAGTAAAAAATGTAAGTTACAACGTACTTCGGCAAATAAAATACCACACAACATGGGTGCAATAATAAGCTCATCATTGCAAACTAATACAAACAAAATGCAATAAGAAACTGTGACGGTACCCATAGATTCCTGAAGTGCCAAAATGAAGCTGAAAGAGGGTGGTACCGGCCGTCGCCATCTTTGCAGTATCTAGTGACTCAAACAATGGCAGGGTTTGAGCTTAAGTGTGTCGAGTTAGCTAAACAACCCCACCTGCCTGAATGATACCAAGCTAGCTAAAACTTAAAAACTGTGTTAAGAGAAGCAAATTTAGCCTCACACTATTCATGTGAGATGGAATCATTGATGTTTATTTGAAATAATCCAATGAGTCTGACTCTCTACACATGAACACGAGCATTAAGAACATTGTTTGTGTACACAGAGTTTACTAAAAAGAAGGTTCTGTACATGTGCTGTATATAACTTGACAGCCGGATAAACTTCTTCCTAACGTCTGAGACTCTGCAGACTCAGTTGCCTCGTCCACAGGTTTTTTGACACTGCATGGAAAACCTTAAACTGAAATACTGCATTTTAGATGTACAACTATATACAATGTAAATGCACCAATGAGCCACAACATTAAAACCACTGACAGCAGATGTGAATAACATTGATCTTCTCATCACCATGCGATGTTCTGCTCAGAAAACCGAACCACTCATCCAAACACTGTTGTGGACCAATTACACCCCCTCCTCACAACAACACTGCCTGATGGCAGTGGCCCCCCAGCAGGACAATGTAACCTGCCACACCGCAAACACTGCTCAGGAACAGCTTGAGGGACACAGTAAAGGGCCCAAGGTGTTGACCATGCCTCCAAATTCCCCAGATCCCAATCTGATAGAACATCTGTAAGATGTACTGGAGCAGGTCTGATCCATGGAGGTGCCAACTCCCAACATACAGGACCCGGAGGATCCACTATAAAACACCCTGGTGCCATACAGCACAGGACATTCTCAGAGGTCTTAAGTCCATGTGTTGACAGGTCAGAGCTGTTTTGGCTGCAAAAAGGGAACCTGTACATAATGTGTATATTTTTCATGTATTTTTTACATTTACGTCTTCCTACGAACATTCAATAGTAGTAACTTAAGTAGTAAATATTTACTGTCAAACTTAGCAGAATGTAACATTGCTCTCAAAACAATCAACTGTAATCCTAGATAACCATAAAAAACATCCCATACCCATGATGCTTCCAACGGGTTAAGATGTATGCAAATGTGTTGCAGATTGTTTAACAGAACACATTATATAAATCATTACATAGTTTGTGTTTTGTGACACATTCATGCTGTAACCATTTTGGCTGGTTGACAAGAGAGCACACAAAGGTCTAAGACATTCAGACCTGATTTCAACCAGTTCTCACAGAGATATTAAGAGTGAAATCCCTGCAGGTGCTCACTGGAAAAAAAAAAAGTGTCTCTGGTTGCTCTGTTGCTTTTGTATGACTTTTTTTTATGCTGATATGATTGGCAATGTGTTGAGTCCCCTGAGTATTCTCTGATGGGCAATTGATGGGCAGTCAAGTTGATGGACAAGGACACAACATGCAAGTTCATTAATGAGAAACCCTGCTGCACTGTGGCATACAAACAAACACTCATTCATATATACATAGCTCTCTCTCTTACACCCACAACACACACACATGCACACCACCTTCCATCCTTGATGGAATGGCGCATTAAGTCCTTGACGCTCGCAGCACTGTATCCCAGCACTCACTCCCCTCACTCTCTCTCATACGCCTCAAGGCGCTGCTTTACTTCCCCTTAGGAGTGGTGCAACTCCCTGCCAATTCTTCCCAATCCATCAGTGAGTGTCCTGCCCCCCAGGGGCTCCTCGTGCACCAGCGCCGTGTTTTTTTTCTCTCTCTTTTCCCACACTGGTAGACTGACCGGGTGTTCTTACAGTGAAGGAGCTGCTTCTGCTTTACATTATGTTTGGTGTCATGGTGAGATATTAGCATGTTGTTGATGTACAAACTATACTGACAGAATCCACAAAGCCAAAAATATAACTGAAAGAATGTGTTATTCTTAACTTAACCTTATTGAACCACTGTATTAAGTCTGTTGCAGTATTTTAGCCTCAGAAATCCCTAGGTGACAGTGTGGTTAGCATGTTTTTTGGTAATGTAGTTAAATGCCACAGGACTTTCTGAACAGAATGATGAAAAAAAGACAAAAAAAAAAAACAAAACTCACGTTTGAATGTTGAATTCTACAAAGAGTGCGCTGCACATTATAAGGCCATTTGTTATTTTTATGTGAACAAGCAACCCAGTCTCCAGAATAAATGACAGCGGTAAACATTTCTGCAAACACCAGATACTTTAACATTTGTACAAGTCATTGGAGACAAGGCTGCCAAGCCAGTGCAGTTTGAGTCTGTGTTTAAGCATTTAAGTGTGAAACCACACTATTTTTAAGGAGACCTCAAGTAAATTTCCAGCCGTTTTGTGGCGACAAAACCAGATGTTTTTCAGTAGAGCTCAGGCCATCTCCAGCTGTTGTAGCCAAGCATGATGTTTTCTTAACCCTGACCAAATATTTTTCTGTGCCTAAACCTAACCTAACCAAACCATACGCACAGCATTGAGACAAGAAAAGAAAAAAAAAAAAAACATAGAGAAACATTACGTTTTATCTTATCTGTGGTTTTGCTGATAGTATGTTAGCGGCATTCATTCTGGCATCCGGGGTCATGAAAATTCAGCTGTATTATTTATCCATTCAACAACTGTGTCACTATTGATAAATATAAGATGTCACTGTTTATACTGGTAAATTCAATAGAAAACTGCGGGGAAAAAAGTATGAATTATAGCATATTTGAAAGATGGCATATTTGCCGTTATGTTATATTTATTTTATATATTTATATATACATTTATATATGTGTAAACACTTTTTGCGTTGCTAAAATATAAAGAATTTCTAGAATAGGAGAAGGCTCAGCACCACGGACAGCTCCTCTCTCCCTTTCTCTCTCTCTCGCTCTCACCCCCCTCCCTCTCTCTCTCTCTCTCCCTCTCTCAGTCTCTCTCTCTCTCTCTCTCTCTGTCTGTGTCTCTCTCTCTAACTGTCTCTTCCGGGCGCACACTCGGCAGCTGGCTGCGATACAGCTCCTCCCTCCTGTGTGGTGGCTTTCCCGACCAGAGATCCTTGGACGTGAACAGTTTCGCTGAAGAGCACTTTTATCCCCCCCAAACAACCAGGCGGACAATCGAGTCGTCAGTTATTCCATATCGACCTGAGCGAAGGGAGTTTAGGTGTCGGATAAGGTCTCCAACGGTCCTTCACCCCTAAAATCTCTGTCAGCGATGGAGACTTGGGCTGGCTTCTGCCCAGGTTTGCACTTATCTCTGAGTATCTGGCTGATGATAGCCGCTCATACCCTGCAAAATACCAAGGCGGAGATAACTTGCGCATCTTGCCCGTCGCCAGTTCAACTTCACCTGGAGAATTTGCAGCTGGGGATGCGCGCTGAACCGACGGAGCAACCGAGCACTCTGAAAAGCATCCGAGTAGAGTTTAGGGAACTCGGGGTTACCGACCAAATTAATGGAGTGGACGACGAGCACGAGACAGGCGTTTCTGTCGAGGATGTCCCCCAGTTGCCTCAAGATATCAGTTTGGATGGAGTTAGTGCAAAGGGAGATGCACCAGGGTCCAATGAGGAATGTCACCAAGGCAGTGATAATGCAGGGGACCCCGAGCAGGGTGAGGATGCTGCGCTCCAGAGGGCGAAAAGAAGCGGTCCTGAGTTTGCTGAGTTCGGCGTGAACGGGTGGACCGGCGTGACCGGCATGGATGCGGACGCTTCCGAGGATCGGGGCTCGTTGTTGGACGCACACAGGCAGGGAAGGTCCGAGTTCAGATGGAACAGGGACGAAGGGAGAGGGAATAACCGGCAGGGTGAGCCACGGCTCACCAGCAGCACCTTCGCTCTGACGGGGGACTCTGCGCATAACCACGCGGTGGTCTACTGGTCAGGGCAAAACAGCAGCGTGAGTAACCATTAATTGTTTTTAAAGATATTGTTCGCTCCACACAATCTCTTCCATTTCACATGAACTCTTGGCTGAGAGTGGCATATTTCTACCAGCTGGGAGCACACACTCCGTGACGCACAGAGCAGAGACTCGGTGCTCTGTCGTGCCGCTGAGTTGTGGTTCACTGTTAACAGGTGCACTGGAAACTACAGATGCGCACCGACGCACACTGTTCCCTAAATGCCAGACTTGTGCAGCGACTGTGAATTGTATTCGGCCGCGACCTTTGACTCACCCAGCAATTACGCACGAAACTCCTCTCGGTGTGAGCATTCCTTGTGCTATTTTTATGACATTACCCGAACATGTCCACTGCCCTTTTTTATGCACGGTCTGTAAGTCGAGCATTTTGAGGTTATTTCGTGATTTATTGCCCCAGTGTTGGAAAAAAAATATATATTTATGATTTATTTGCAGCAAATTTGAGATATGCTTATGCATGATTCATTCCTCCCAGATGACGCGGGGCTTTTCATCCAAACTAATTGATTGGGGAAGTAGGGAGTCATAAATTATTGCTAAATCTCAAATAAGGCCTTAAATTCTTTAGATTGTTAAATTTCTTCTCTGTATGACTGCTCATGCGTCCCTGGAATTTTTAGATCTACTGAACTGGATACCTGAAAACGAGTGAATTAAATTGGTTTCTATGACTGTCTTTCTCTCTCTCTCTCTCTCTTTTCAAATAAAAAGGTGACTAGCAGTGAGGTGTAATACAGTATTTATATTGCAAATAAAAAGTAGTCAGCATTTCAATGCATTTCAACAGTCTTTCCAAAGGGGGGTGTTCAGTGTTTGATGTTTGGGTCTCAGCCCCATCTGCATTAGTTCTAAAGAGGAGATATGATGTAGGCTCATGGCAGTACCGACATACAAGTGAGAAAGTGAGGTAAACATTTATTTATTTATTTATTTATTTATTTTTTTTGTAATTCTCACCACTCAATTTATCATTCAAAATCGTTTAATGTCATTCAAACATTTATTTACCACATTTCTGAAACAACATTCAAAAAGAATACTAGATGTTCAACTTAGGACTCATAAATCATCAAAATTATCCATTTATTATTATTACTGCTATTAAAGTTATCTTAATGAAAATAAGTTGCCTTACTCTGTGGGTGGGAAAGGACAACATGCATCTTTTAAATGGCACAACTTAACTGTCCACCTCAAACACAGGAGCAACCTGGTGCTTTAACCTGCCATAAAGTTCTACTAATTTGTCTTTTAAATGACACCGACCATATTCATGCCCTTTCTGCTATGAATGGGATGGAAATCCGGCCTCTCTTGCACAAGGGGACCCTCATAGGAAGAGAATAATGAGACAAAATGAATCAAAGTAATTTACACAACCATGTAAGCTCACATGGAGCCGATGGGCTCTTCTTTGTGCTTTCACAGGCTTAATTTGTTGTTGTGGCTGCTCCCCACGCTTTATTCCATTTGAAAAAAAATCCCACATATTCAGTCTTGTCTGAGCTGATTATGACACGGTGCATGAACTTGTTTTTTAACCCGCAGTGAAGACTGAGGCGCTGTGCGGGGAACATGTTTGTGCATGTGTGCGTAGTTGTGTATGTGTGACTGTATGAGTTAGTGCTGGATGGAGAGGATGAGGAGGTTATTGAATACCGCTACCCTTCAGCTTTAAATCTTTAACAATTATCTAGAAGACCAAGGCCTCTTTTTTAACGAACGAACGAAGAGAAAGCCAGGCGTGGCCTCACAAGCGGGGATATGCCACTTAATCTTCATTTGCCACTGGTGCTTGTTCTGGTGATGAATGGAGTGGTAGGTCAAAGAAATTGAGCTTAAAGTTCTCTAACTTGACTGCAGTAGTAGTCAAGTTAGAGAATGACCATCTCAATCTTGACTGTATATTCACTGCCCCGTGAACATTTTGTGGATTTCATTTTTCACCTGACTGGACTTCAGAGACTGCCCTCAAATGTGGCAGCCTGGTCAGTGGCCCTAAGCTTCAAACTATGACGCTCTGCCTACCCATCTACTGTCAGTTTTGCACAAGAAGCACAGTTACTTAGCAATCATATAATATACAGTTTTCTGTTTTCATATCATGACATACAGATTTATTACATTTGGACTTTGTTAAGCTTAGGAAAAGATTGTTCTTTAAAATAAACTGAATTTAGTCTTTTAACGTAAGTGACATATCTCATATCACACAAGGTCAGTGGTGTAACCACGTCACACTAGTACCTCACAAATGTAGGTCACGTAAACTATGTCATATGCGTAACTTTCTTTCTTCTTTCTGCAAAATACATTAAAACAAAATCACTCCTGGCTATTGGGCATAAACAGGACACAAACCCTATTCTGCGGAAGGAAAGTAGAGCAACTAACCAGGTTGCTGTATTTCATTGGGAGTGTGAACAGGCTGACACTTCAAAGCACCTGAGGCGTCTTTATGATTTGGTGGTTAGGACCTACACCGTAGAACAAAATACCCCCGGTTCTATAACAGCTAGGAGCATACGTTGTACAGCAAACCCTCCCAGTGTCTCCTGCCTGTTTCAACGCTTCAACTTATCTCCAATGAAAGCAAAAAATGCAAAACAATATATAAATAAAGCAAATGATGATGCAACATTAGCATGACAGTGTTATTATGCTGCAAACATCTTAAGAAGGAAAAATATATTTCCACCCAGTCTCAATAGTCAACACTGGATCTTTTCACCTTGACCACAGCATTACCTGAAACGTACAATTTTCTGGGTCTTCAACAGGCGGCTCGCAACCCCATTTTATTTATTTTTTTTGTCAAAGATTAATTTAAAAAAAAGCAAGGTAACCTAAACATAACCTCAATTTATGTCAGTACCTAATCATATATGAAGTATTGAAACAAATTTGGCCAGTTATCTGTATCATTATCCTAGGTGTAAGGATATTCTTCTGAGCCACAATGTTTTGTAAGGTTTCTCAGTCTGATATACTCTACACCTCAGAAACACATTTCAGAAGCTGAGGCTAATGTGCCTAACACATAGCCATGTAGCCATGCTACAAGTGCTGCTGACTTTTTTTTTAACATGTTACTATAGCTCATTCTACACGTGATTGTACATCCAGCTGAATATCCATTATTATTTTATACAATATACAGTAAGTAGTAGAGGGTTCCTGCTCTGTCTCTCTATCAGCTTAAAGGCCCCCACACACCGCCCAGACGTCCAACTGCCTTATCCGACCACTCCGTTGCCTCTTGTCTGACCCGTTCGGCAGAAAAGTGGCATTGAACACACCGCTTCGACGTGCTGCCTACGCCACAGTAGCGTGTACGTTCTGCGCTTGCGCGAGATGCAATAAGCGGGTGGGGCTTGTGTTGTAAGTTGTAAACGAGAACCTTATGCACTCAACTCTCTCTACTTTCGATCAAAACGAAACTTAACTATTTCCGATAAAAAAAACAGCTGCATACTAAACATGCAGCGAGGCATTACCAAACTTACACAAATTAATTCGTCCTGAACGGACGTAACAACTAGTCTGATGCCACTACTGCAAAACATGAAAACGGGGAATGACGGAACGGAGTGCATAGAAAAACACACAGCGCACACAGTATTCCGTCCCTCCCACACACCGCGCTGATTCGCCAGCACACCGCCAATCAGAACGGCCATTCAGCTGGCACACAACCAATCAGAGGATCCAATGGCTCAGACGTCCGACGGCCCTCCTCCTCAGACTTCGCATGCACAGTCGGATCCGACAACGTCCGCGCGGCTCCGAAAGCTTCCGAAGCAGCTGAACACACCAAACATATTAGTTCCCGACCTCGTCCGAGTCTCTCCAAACGCTTCAGACGTCCAACGGTTGGGCTGGTGTGTTCCTGCCTTAAGAGGTCTGTGGCCTAAAATATAAGGACAACCTCTGATATAATTCTTATTTTAAAAGTATCCCTCACTGAGATGTTATTTTGAACACGATGACGCTTGTTTGATGATTGTATTTTTTTTCCTGTAACCTACAGGAAAAAAGACTTAACATTGGTTTATTTTTAACTATGACTACGATCTTACACAAACCTTAACGATAAAGTCCTTGACAACAACTCCCCCAAGACCCAGCACTTTTTTTCAACCATAACCATGATTGTTCGCTGACCTTAACCAAGTAGCCGCCTCTTGTGTCAAAGTGGAACACTGGAGGACACTACTTTGTAAAGGTTAGAGATGACAGTATCTCATCTGCTAGCCTTAAGTCTGTGTTTGTTTCTTTTAACTTTGAGCCCAATGTTCCCCTCATCTTGACCATAACAACAATTGTCCAGTCTTAAGCAATTACCGCATAGTTTCCAGTGTTGTTTGCATCCTGTTTTCTACCAACAGTCGACTTTGGTTTGTGAACATTTGGTGGCTCAAACTCAAATTATCTTGGGGCCACTGCCAGTATTGTCCTCTTGTCAGAGGGCCACTACAGCATTTTAGTACTACAAGTAGGTGCAATATTTTAGTTTTTTTCATTTTCCCTTTATTAACATAATAATAAAAAAAATGCAAACAGCAGCTTGTATAGATTTTTATCATTAGTTTTTAACAGTCAATGCACATCTTTTTTCCCTACTCTTGAATTACTTACTGAAACCTTGCGCTGAACAAACAAATGGCCAGACACCTGGCAGCACCTTTAGCTCATATTTTCTTCATATTTAACAAGAAAAATGAGACGACAGAAGTAACTGTATGCACACTAGTCTTTAACATTGCAAAACTCATTTCCTAATAAGTAACTAATTTAAACCTTGCGCTTGGCTTGCTGTGGTAGTCTTTTATTACAACGTTAGAATGTGGGTTGGGCTTGCACCCTTAATATTACTTGGCAACTGCCCCGACCTTGGTTTAGCTTTTTAATTTTTATTGTATTGGTGATAACGTTTACCAAACAAAAAATGCACGCAGAACAGAACAACAACAACAACAATAAACAACGAGGAAGACAAAATGGTCAAACACGGTCAGATAATACGGACAATAACATTATATAACAATGTCATAACAGTGTATGTGAATTAAGTGTGTTTAAGTATGTTTGGATATGTGTAAGAGTGGCAGTGACGTGTTTCTAATGCATGCAGTCCGGAGTATGGCTTCTGAGTGGTGGGGACATTAAAGGTGAAAAGGGGTGAGAGACAAAGAGAGAGAGAGAGAGAAAAGAAGGAGAAAGATAAAAAAGCATGTATATATATATATATATATATATATATATATATATATATATATATTTATTACACATACACATACATACTGTACGTACATACATATACACATACATACACACATGGTTGTGCTTTTTAATAAATCAATAGTCCAATGACAGACGTTACAACCGACGGCGTCTATTGGGTCTGGCAACAGAGTTTGCAACGTGACAGGTGTCATATTTAACATTTAGCGTGGAGAGAGTTAGGAGAGCTGATTGACAAGACGATGGCAGAGGATTGTTGTCAAAGCGAAAGGGTAACGCGCCTGTTTGGCAATATGTCGGATTTCAACTCATAACAAGTAATCTCATCATATTAATGAGGGAAAAGGAGTTGCTACCGCTCTGATAAGTCAGATGTGTGCATCCTGTCACCTGCATCTGTTCATCAAACAGCTCCTTCCTGTCCATTACTCCCACAGACTGAATAAAACTACTCCCAGACATATTTAAAATTGATCCGCTGTCCACAAATGTCAAAAAATGACTGCTGTTTTACTCTGTAGATGAATTTTGATGAAAATGACCCAGGGTCAGCAGTTTAAGATCCTTGGTTTACACCATGTATGCATTTTTTCACCAACCTCAACCAAGCAATTCTCTTTTTAACCATCGCCACAAATGTTCCCTGTCCACAGCCAAGCCAGCCATCCGTCAGAAAATGCCCACATAAGTCAGTTTTAGAAGGCAATGACAACGCTTAGGTTGGGGAACTTGTTGGTACTATTTCAATTGGTAGTAAGTTACCCATCTGGAATAATTGAAAGACTTATTGCATGGTGGCAGTTATTTGCCCTGTTCCACTGAGCTTAAATTTGAATACTGAACTCCCCGTGATCAACCATTTCATTCTTCTGGACTAGATGGCCAAGATATAAACGTTAATGAATCTCAGCAGGCTGACTGGTATGCTGTTTTTTTTTTGTTTTTTTTTTAATTGGTTGTGACATCCACCATAAACCTCTTTGGTCTAGAGATTTTTTCTATCAGTCCTATTTCAGCCAGATTGGCTGGCTGTGTCTTGTACTGTGACTACCTCTGGGAGACTTTGACGCTGCTGTGGGTTCCCTGTAGGGGAATGGTGTGTCCTTTGAGGCATGTACACAAGGCTAATGCACTCTCACTTTCTCTCTGTACCTGTCCAACTTGCTGTCTCTGCGCCTGCTGCCCTACCTCTCTCTGTCTGTTGTTGTATGTGTCTTCATGTCTTGTGCTTCAGGGTCACACAGGTTCTGTCGAAGCCCTAACCTTAGATATCAACCGAGAACGTAGAGGTAGCAATGTTGAGACAAACTGTCATTTATTATATTCATAGGCATAATTTCAATGAAGCATACCTTCAGCAAAGTGACAAGTTTGTTCCTGAAGTATCTTCGAGGCTGTGCAACCCCCCCCAACCTGAGCAGACATGAGCATAATGGCATTGTGACTGACAGCTTGAACACAAAATGGATAGCTTGGGCCGTGCCTTTTATAGTGTGATCTTTGAACATTCATCTCTTCTAAGGGAACCTTGAGATTTCCTCCTGACAGCATAATCACAATGAATTTGTTCCCCTAAGAAAACTGTGACCATAAACATCAGCATATTTAGTCTGTAACTCTGGACCAGGCATCGGCTTGTCGTCCAATGAACATTATACGTATGTACACTCTTAGAGGTTTTTTTCACCAACTACAGCACAAGGCGCCGTCTTTGATGTCCCTTCATCTGTTCTGTCTGTAAGAGTTGTCAGCTATGAGGGAAAATTAACATAAGACGGCTTGAGTATAGGCTAGAGTCGAGTGGTCTTTAAAGTCTTTAAAGTGAGAACACATGCAGCGACAGGTCAGCCGTATCTGGCGAGTCATAAATAGAGCTGTGTGTGTTTGAAATTCCCAAATCCCTTTTGAGAACACATGCCGACTCTCATGGGCAATATGTGGAGGGGAAAAAAGTCATGCTGCACAAGCACACACATTTCAGGCATGTAAAGCAAATACAATACTCACATTTTTGCAGGATTCTTTTTGAAACAGGAGTTTCAAAAAGGATTTCGGACTCTTTCTATTTGTGAAAGAGTCCGAAATCCGGCAAAAATGCTGTTGTAGAACACTTGATCCACCCGACTTGCTGCTATTTGCATGTTGTTGTCATTACATGCACCATCCATAGTGTAGAAAAAGGCCAGAGAACCAGCGACAAGGACAGAGCCGTGTGTAGCATTTCCAACTGTGGTCTCTGCAGCGAGGGGGTATGATTTAGGATGTAGAGGCAGGTCTTGTTCCGGCAAACTTTCCATCAACCCATCTCACCCCTCAGCCTAAATTACTGATGGTAATACATTATAAAGTTGTTTCTTTTCTTCTCTCTCCAGCTACCCTGGTGGCCCTCTGTTCTGAAAGAAGAAAGAGGGGATAAAAATGAGAATATTATAAATAATGAAGCCCTTCCAGCGGGCCTTATCTCTTTGTCCCTGATCTCTCCTCCTCCTCCCCCCTCCTCTAATTAGTGTCTACAAATTTGTTTCCCATCTTTTGTTTTTTACAGTGAAAGTATGATGTCGTGGCGAGAAGCCATGTGTCTTGAAACATAAATGGAGAATCCGTTTTGACTGGCCTCCAGTGCTTTAACACTTGGCTGCGGTAACTGAACAGTCGGGGCTGGACTGAGGTTCTCTCTTGACCTCTTGATTCCGTGCAGTGTGGTTTCGAAAGCATGTTATGTCACCAAATGCTTACGCTGTATGTCTAAGCATTCAAAATTGCACGTGTAGGATTAGTCACATTTAGTTTTGTAGATTGTATTTGCTTTTCTGAAAATAAATTGTAGAGAAAATTTCAGCCTTGCAGAGTCAAAACCAACATTTCCCGACAAAGGTTTTTTTCTGGCGAGCAGCACTGCTCAAACACATGCACCCAAAATCACCCTAAGTGCAACAACGCAGTTTCATTCATTTCATTTGGGTTGGGTGCTTCTGAAATGTATGTATCAGACATGTTGTCATTGTAATGTGTATATCCTGTAAAATATAGTACATTGGTTGGCTGATATTGTGGGCAAAAATTGGCCTATCACAGATTTGTCGTGGATTTGTTGTGCAACACCAGCTGATATGAAAACAATTTTTCTGTTATAATTTAATTATAATTATTAATAATGATACTGTAGAAAATAAGATGCTTGGGGTCATTTCTAGTTATTAATTTCCCAATAAGTGTACAGTTTCAGTGCAGTTAAATCCTTTTAGAAAGAGTTTGTTGTTAAACGGAACAATTTCCTGTTTCACTCACATATCTTTATGTCTCAAGTGTTTGAAGATCACATTTAATTGATCTTTGCAAAAAGGCGTGAGTGAGTATCTATCAGACTCATTATAAAAATATCAGACTAACACATATGGCACTCAAAAATCCAGCTCTTCCCTTTCACCTGAAGTTAACTGGGTCAGCACAATTTGAGACAAAATTTATAACTCCTGTTAAAGGTCACCAGATGCACTTACACGTGTCACATAATGTTAAAACTCTCCTTAGCGCTCTGCACAGAAACGCTATCACATTAATGATGCCATTCAGAAAGCCATCCAATCAGAATGCATTGCACCTGCTGCTGCAGCATGCTGCTGATCTCTGATCACATCAGGCTGCTAAAAGCTTTGAAGGTACGAGCACGTGCGTGGTTGAAAACCAGCCGGTTGGACAAGAGGCTTTAAGGCTGCGTTCGCCAAACTTAATGGCCTCATTATGTTTCCTGTATGATTGCCACGTTGGCTGAGGCGCTGATGGAAGCCACCTCGCTACGACTTCAGAGAGTTGAGGATAATCATACGCTTGGCCACTGATCCTGTTCGGCAGTACAAGGGTGCTGACATTATATGTGTGCGAGAAAGAGTGTGGGGTCGGAAGAAGAGAGTGTGGAGAATATGTGTGTTAATTACATTGGTACACCCCAGTGTCAGATTTAATTTAGTTTCATTTCTATTCTATTAAATGCCTCTTCTCTATCTTGGGTACCCAGAGAATGCTGGGTACCACCTCGCCTGCTTCTTCCCATTGTCACCCTCTTGCTGGGCACAGTTTGAACACCTACAGATTGACTTAAGGAATATTGAGCTTTCAGTTTGAATCTTCCAAGTCCCAGAGGCACAGTGCATCTTGACCTTCTCCACCTTTTTTTTCAGAGCCAAGTGCGATACTTTGTAATGTTGATGTGATCTGCCATTTCCCAAACACAGGCAAGCCATGGAGAGCGGCCAGGCGATGAGCACGTAATGATGTCGGACCACAGTGAAGCGCTGGGCCGCATGCTGTGTCTCTCTCCCTGCCTTGCTCTCTATTTGCTTTTTGCTCCTTCTCCCTGTCCTCCTACAGCTGGCCCCGTCCCTCCCACGCATTGATATGCAGTGTATTCACTAGGTCACAAAATCATAGGGATCTGGAAACATACTTGTTCACATGCAAATAGGCAGACACAGAGTTCCATGTGCATGTAAAAAAAATTAATAACAGACAGACATGCACACACACACACACACACACACACACACACACGCCCTCAATCATTCTCAGTGTCACGTCTCACTCTCGGTTGGAGTGAGTGGTGTCGTGCCTGGAGGAGGTTGTCATTGATGGAGACTAGTGTTGACACATCTCACCCCGGGACCTGCAGTCAATTAACACATTGTCTAATTAAAGTGATCTACTGGCTTATCTATGAGAGATTGAAAGTGGCTGTAAAATGGGTCCACGCTGCATTAACTTTACAATCAGGTCTGCTTCTTTATTTCTATTTGGATTTTAATGCTAATAACCTGCTTAAACATCCTCCCGTTACCAAACAGATTGTGTAAGTGTCTTTCACTGATGCCAGTGGGAGATGGATGCTCATGATTTTGGATTTCTATTTCCTGTTAATGCCCCTCTCAAGCTGCCCAAAATACTTAAGCAGCCACCATACGTGACTGAACTCCTGACTGTCCGTAGTATGCGGCGTGGAACTCTGCTTGAAAAGTGCCCTTTAAATAAATCATCCCTCAACCAGCTATAAGTCATTTTCCTCCCCTCCAAGGTCTGCGCTCACTTCTTTTGAAAGGGGACTGCATTACATTTCTATCAAACACAGTAATTGTCTCTTATTTACCCAGCCTCCACGCTGAGCTGCTCTTAAAATTTTAATGACGCAATAAGAGTTGTTTGAACTGCTTGACAGGTAAGGTACTAATATAAGTCTGCCTTATAAAAGGCAGTGTGAGTGGTCATGGATATCGATGAATTATTAATCCCCATGCACTTTTATTGGTGTTTTCTGTGAGCGTGGAGCCTCCACTGGAACAGATCGTACAGTGCCTTCACATAATCCTGCTAAGAAAAAAGATAGTGTAATCTACAGAGCACGGTAGGACAATGTGAAGGTCCTGCTCAAGTTCCCTTTAGTTATTCGCTGCATTGAGGTGACACTAACACTGCATCCCTGAGGCCCCGGGTAAACACTCATAAAGGAATGCACTCATGGTTTTAAATGTAGAAACAAGTATATGATTTGCAATGCAATGTAATTAATACCTGCTTATGTAAATATAAGTGTTTAACCCTCTGAGGTCGATTGACGCGCCGGCGCGTCAAAATCACGTGACTAATTTCAGATGACGTAGCAGCGAGACGGAGCCTCTCTGCGTCTCTGTTCTGACTCTATATGTTAGAGCAACCTTCAAACTATATGCCAGTTTTTAAATCGTGTTGATAGGCCAAGTAAAACCGGAGTTACGATGTATTATGTACGCCACACTTTTTCGCTAGTGTTGCCGTCACGTTTGCTGCGCGTTTGGTGCAGGAAGAGACGGAAAAGAGATCGGACTTTCCTCACGAACGTGTCCGCAAGCAGGAAGTGCAAGCAAAAAAAACATGTTCCTATTGGTGGAAAAAGGCACCACACCAGCCAATCACAAAATTACATGGCAAATCACGTGATTTGGTTGCTAAGGGAGGGGGGAAGATTTAGAAGGGACGGGGCGGAAAAGTGAAAGCAGCAGTGCCAGTCAGAGAGGCAGCGACAGAGAACGCGAGTTTTGAGAGTTGGGAGATTTGTGACGTTTAGCGTGTTTGGAGTGCATAGTTACTGTGTTATGTAGTGTGTTTAGTGTGTAGTGGAGTCGTTTTTGTGTTTAATGAGTCAAAACAACAAGGAGAGTGCCGAATGTGGAGCAGGCAGTGCAGCTTTTCATTGAGCTGGAGGAGCTCAGGCAGACCTGAGCCTGGGGTGTTGGCTGCATTTAAATGTAAATAGTTACATATAACTTTGTAAATTTCAAAAACTTATGCACAGATTTAGCAAATAACAATTTATATTTGCATTATAAGTAATAAAAATGGTTCGTTGAGCATATTTGTGGTTTTCACAGTAAAAAAACTAACTTTTTCCTACTCGGATTTTATGTTTTTTTGTGATTTTAGGTCCATTGTGTTAATACAGTATGTCAAAATGAAAATATAACTGTACAGTCACACATGTGAGGTTGTGGTGAAAAGAATGACACCAAACAAGGCAAGGTAAATTGTTTTTAAGGTGAAATATAATGGTAAAATCAAAAATGGTCAAAAACGGCCAATTATACCCCAGACCCCAGAGGGTTAAGGTATAAGTTGCCTGATGATATATTTAACAGTACACGGTAAGACTTCAGGCTGTGGTGTTGGTGTATAAGACTGCATCATGATGAATGATGTTCCTAATATTTTGTTTACTTTAACAACAGCAATGAAAACATCATGTGACCTGATGTGGTGGTATGGTGGACAGCTACAGAACAAGTGAGTCAAATGGACTCTAAGTGGACTTGGGACTGCTGTTGAGTTGTCAAGCAGGGATTTTAAAAGGGTAACACTTTTACACATGTATTGGTTATATATGACATGAGGTAAAAAAAACGAGACCTTCCCCATCTCTCTTGGTTGCCTATACAAGCCTGTGGACCATTTGTTTAAATTGTTTAATGCTGCTGGACTTTTTATTTCCTTTTGAAGAAATGAGGGCAGACCTTCCACGACAGTCCAGAGGATCTGACTTTGTGTGCATTGTCTCGGTGCATTTCTCCACTCCGCTAACAAATGCAGTAATTACTAAAAGTATGAAACTGTAGGTTTCTTGACAATTGTGTATTCTTCTGCTGATGAAAACTGGACAATAAAACCAACAAGAGGAGAAGAAGAGGCAAACGAGTGGACGTTGTGTAGATTGTTTTAGTAGTAGACAGAAATTGCATTTTTCACAGCACTGTTGCTGTTATTATACTACAGGAGTTTCCATTTTTCTGCTCACTCTTTCAACAATCACAGGGAAAGTATCTGCCAAATAATATTTGTCTGATATGTTGGTACAGCTGATAACTGTTTTCGAGCGTGTTTGAGAGTTGGCACCTTGATCTAACAGACAACAAGCTGTTGCCACCTGTAATCGAGTTTGTGTAGCTAATGTACAGATGAAGGCCGTTGCTTTTCTGTTGCTGGCCAGTGTGTTTCTATCTGTAGAGATGGTAAGGGATGCATTTGTCATTTGCTGTTTGTTGCCAGGTTTGACTGCAAGATTCTGGAAATTAGACTGTACTTGTCTCTTGCTGTCGCATTTGTACTGATCAATGGCCAAGATGTGTGCTATGTGTGAATGTGAGGGTGTTTATGCATTTGTCTACATATTCTGTGTGCTTTAATGTGTGTTTCCACTAACGGATGTGAGCTGCAACTAACACATGAAAACCAAATGAAGCACAATGAATTAAGAGTCTTCAGCTTTGGCTAATTTAACCAAAGAGGCAAGGATCGGAGCTCAAGCTCGAAAAGTTCTGTCTTTATTCATTTCCCTGGTGGATAATTTGTTTGCTGCATCTAAATAAAAGTAGAAATCCATAACCCTGTAGGAAAAACATTCTGCAAATGGACATAATCACACACAGCAAACTCATAATGAAAAGAAAAAACCTTTACTTTATATTCACCTTGACTGTTAAATAACGTGTCTTTTTCTTGCTGCTGTAATAAAGTCGTCCCACAAGTGGCCCCACATACCTGTTTGTTCCTGCGCTTTAGTCTTTGTGTCTTGAGTTCGGTTGTCCTGAATACAAGCAATAATGTTGAGTAATGAGTGGTAACAGGCACGTTACTAAATAAATACCCCTCGTCTGACACTCTTTACGTGCTCCAGCTTGCAAGCCTCTTTTTGCCTGCATCAACAGCACAGTGATTTTCTGCATTGTGGCTCGTCGTGCTGAGAGCAGCACATAAAAGGCAGCATCATCGAGGGCTTGTTCTTTTTTAATGTAGAGCTTTATCACCTTTCTGTTGTAGTTGTAGTGAAGAGAGCCTCTTGAATATTCACTCGTATTGCTGTTTCATATTGAACAAAAGTGCATATAGTCATCCGGAACTTGACACCTCCTAGTACTTCTGCTTCCCCACAGAAGAAGCTTAAACCTTCTAAATCCCAATAATTCTCAGTGAAGGTAGCCACTGTGCTGCCCCAGTCCTGTCATAGAGAGACTGATGGTGGGCCTTTACAATCAATGTTGCTCAGTTTCATTCCTGGTCTGTCATATACCTTCAGGCTACAGTGAAAAATAAACAGCCACAGTGAGACTTTTTGGCTTCTGTATTTTCTAGTAGTTTAAGGACAATATAAACCTGAATATATTCATATTTTTGACAACTGAAACGAATCAAATGACTAAAATGTGAAGGGGGAAGCTTTTTAGCTTTTTTTAGCCAAGGGATCTCAAACTGGCACCCTCGGGTCACTGCCTCTGCGACTGGAGTTTGTAATCATAGGAGCCGTCGTCAGAGTGACTTTTTAAAAAAACAAAATGACGATGGTGACGGTGGACAAGTAGCGTAATCACTGTATGCCTGACCGCTGTGTAACACATAAAAACAAAAAAGATTTGTACTGTTAAAAACACTAATGTCCATTCAGATCTGTTTATATATTTTTTAAACATGAAGAAAATATCTTCTAGATATTGGCTGAAATGTCCAGTTTGAATTTCTCATAGTTTAGGCGCAATACATCTCACCAGGTTCTCCCCAGAAATTTTTAGTGTAGCCGCGCACTGTCTGTCCGGGGGGGGGGGGGGGGGGGTGCGCGAATGCTCGTCAACGTCAGTCCGGGGGGGGGGAGACACGGACAGACGGTCATCAACTCAGTCAGCCGGAAGCTCCTAGCCGTCAACCGGAGGACGGACGGACGGACGCTCATCACTGTCACGCGCGGAGTATGGCAGCGCTGACCTAGCGGTATAGCGGCGCAGCACCGCTGTTCCACCGTCTGGGGAGAACCCTGTATCAGATTATTTGGTTATATTTAAACCAAAGTATGTAAAAGTAGATATTTAAGGGAACCAGGAGAGATTTACCCCAGTTGATTTTATAACAAGATAATTTAATAATTGGGTAAAGACTTGTATATATTTGGGGTAAAGAGATGGAAATATCAGTGAAATAGAGTAATGGATCATCTGCATAATGATACATTTTGCGTTTTGTACCAGGTTTAGTAATCAGTGAAATTTTGGGTTGTGAGCGAGCAGCAGAGCCATCCCAAGTTCTTTCTGCATCATCAATAATCAGCAAGGGTAAACTGAGTTCTGACAGATGTGATTAAAGGGCAGTCACATCAGGAGTGGGTTCGGCTGTGTAGAGATGAGAGTAGAACAATGCAAAGATATCATTTATTTCATCTGGGTCAAAGGTGACGGGTCCTGGTGGACTCTCAATTGCACCAGTGGTAGGAAATGTACATTTACATCAGGACGCTTTTGTTGATGATGATGATGACCAGTACACCAGGAACAGTTTGGGGTTCAGTATCTTACCCAAGGACACTTGGGTGACATGCAGACTAGGGGAATCGAACCAGCAACATTCCGGTAACGAGACACTGGCTCTACCTCTGAGCAACAGCTGCCCAAAATAATTCCTCTTGTTTTAGCCTGGCAGCTAGAAGTGTTCTTGAGCTTTCACTTTGGTTGTAATATGTGACTTTAGTACCGTGGATTATGAATTCAGCCTTCATCTTAAGCAAACCATTTAATTCAAATTTCGAAACAAGAGAGTTGTGCCTGGTCAGAGAAGTGATGCTTCAGATGGAGTCTAGTGTCAGTATTTCACTTTCTAGCTGCGTGATTCTGAGGTTTCTGGATGCCTTTAAGTGCGACAAATGAGATGGATTCTCTTCTTATAAAGCGTTTGATAGTTTCCCAAAGTGTTTGGAGCGATTTTGCTGTCTCTGAATTAATTTCTAAGAATGTTTTAATATTATTTTTCAGTTGTGTCAAGAACTTTGAATTCTTGAGTAATAATGTAATGCCACCTGTGTGTATGAGTATGGGAGCTCTGCAGCAGTTGAACATGATATATCACTGGGGTGTGGTCTGATATTATAATATTCATTATATCAGTGGTGCTAATAAAAGTTCAAGTTCAAGTGAGGAAAAACAGTTATATAATATGCCTGGTGGGAAAAAAAGGGTATAATTCCTAGTCAATGGATTATAATGACACTGTGGGACAATGACGTGTACATCAGAAATAAATGTGTTAATGCCACGAAAAAATTCCTTGCTTTCAGTTAGTGTAACACATGTTGATTTGTCCAAATTTATGTCACACACCTGATTAAAGTCACCCCTGACTATAAGTTGATAGTCTGACAAGTCTAGAAGGATATAAGAAACCATAGAAGAGAACTTTGGGTCATGGACAAGACGTATGGCAAGACATATTTTTGCACTGTTGATTTTAATACAATATATGCTAGTCTTCCAGCATCAGCTTTACCTGAACTATCAATACTAACAGCTAGTTGGCTGTTGAATATAATAGCGACTCCTTTTGACCTAGCCACTGAAGAAGAGTAAGCAACACAACCTATTCTGAAATCTATGAATGCCATTGGATTTCTATGTATTTCCTGAATCAGAGCAATTGAAATTTGCTTACGTTTAAGAAATTCCAAATACTGCATTTAACCTGTGAGTTTAGAGCCCGGACATTCCACGACATCACGTTAAAGGGTTCATTTGTAATTGAGCTTGTGTAATCATGTACACAGAAGAATACCACATATAGCTTTCACACACCAAAAAAAAAAAAAGGGGTAAAACAGTCTCCATACAAACAGCAGGGCGTTGGCGACAAACACATTCCAACCAGAACAAAATATTCCATCCCCAAGAGATAAAAGGTTTCCTCTTAGGTTAGAAAGAAAAACAGATAGGTAATAATAAAAAACTATGACACACATGAGTCAGTATAGTTATCAGAAACAATTTAAGATAAAGGTTTATGAAATACAGTCTATGCCGACCTAGGCGCTGTGCCCATCATTTTTTTTTTTCTACACATGACTTAAAGTTAATGCAAATCAAAATGGAGCAGGTCTAAATTAATGACTGATTATAGGCCAATATCAAACCTCCCAGTTATAAGTAAAGTCATAGAAAAAGTTGTTTTTCAACAGCTGAACAATTACTTAATAATACATGGCTGTTTTGATGTCTTCCAATCAGGATTTCGACCACATCACAGCACTGAGACCACTCTTGTCAAGATCCTCAATGACATTCATTTAAACACAGACAGTGGCAAATTTTCCATCTTAGTATCACTGGATCTCAGTGCTGCGTCGACCACATTATACTACTGGACTGACTGGAAAACTGGGTGGGATTCTCTGGTACAGTACTAAATTGGTTTAAATCCTATCAAAATGATAGAGACTACTTTGTGTCTATTGGCAGCCACACCAAGACAATTATAAAGTCAGCAAGAATATATCCAGGATTAAAAGAATTATGTCTCGGCAGGATTTGGAAAAACTTGTCCACGCATTTATCTTCAGCAGACTCAACTACTGTAACGGTGTCTTTACAGGACTCTCTAAAATAATCCATCAGACAGCTGCAGCTGATTCAGAATGCTGCTGCTTGAGTCCTAACAAGAACCAGAAAAATTGGATCACATCACATCTTAGACCTTTACACTGGCTTCCTGCCTGTCAAATAATAGATTTCAATAGATCGTGGGGTGCTGCCCGCAGAGACTGGTCAAGTGTAGACACAAACTTGTCAGCATCTGCTGCGTTTTCAAAGAGATGTATCGTCCAGTTGTGTTTTTACTTTCAGGGTTGCTGGATATCTCAGAAACGGCGTAAACCTCTGTTAGCAATCTGTTTTCTCACTGTGTCAAAGGCTCTCCTCCTCTGGGCAGTTTCGTTGCTGCAGTCTGGGCGAAATCAGAAGCCTAGATGTTACGGACTGACCCTCGTTGTTGTCTTGTGTGTAGGTGCTGAGGAGAGGGCTCTGACTCTGTTGTGAATGTTCTCTGTGTCCTAGTAACTTAATAGTTGGTAGAAGAGCATCCAGGAAGGGCTGGCCTTACCCTGGGTGGTGTCTGGTATATTCCCGTTGAATTTCCATCCTCTCCCCCACAAGAGAGGAGGTTCACAACGGTAGATTTTGTTGCAGAAACCGAATGGCGGCCTATCCTCTATCTCGGCGAATGTTTAGCGGAGGCTTAGTGCATCATTCTGGAGGCTTCCCATGTCATGTTTAACTGCTCACATGTAAGTTGCCTCAGCTTGATGAATGATGTCCTGGCTAAGTTTAGTAACTGCCACTTTTCAGGATTCAGTCATAGTCTTTAATGCTTGAATTTTGCCGAAGAGCTTTTCCTCGACTGCCTCTCTCATGGCCAGCACAACGTTCTTGGTCAGCCCGTCCTCTTGCTCTTGTAACGCTGATAAATGCCGCAGTTGATGGATCCTCCTGCTGTCCACCTGTGTCAGGTGCTTCCTTTTTAGTTGCAGTATCTTTCTGAGATGCTTTAAGTCACACTACTTTTGAACCTTGAAACGTATAGTTGTAACAGCTATAATAGTTTCTGAACTGCAGGATATTTGATACGTTTTAGGACTTTTGAGACGGAGCTCAGGGCTACGCGTATGGACATTTTTTCAGGTGAGCATGGGCTGAACTTAGCCCAACACCAAATCTTCCATGTTGCTGAGAGGTGCATCCCCATCCACAATGATGTTTTTTGTTTTTTTTCAATTCTTTCCCCACGAGGTACAGAGGGCTCCCATTGACTCACACAGCATGTTGGTGATGGTGGCCATATGCCAGAGCCCTTTTAATTATCACACACTATCCCAGAGCTTGACCTTTTCACCGGGGAGATAAGCAGAATCACAACAGAAAAAAATGGACCAGACCTGTAAAATGCCAACGTCAGTGGGATAATATTCACTCTGGAAACACCCGGAATCATCACTACACACACAGTACCAGTGCAGTGATTTGACAATAAACTGCCGAGCATGTCTCAGATATGAGACATGGTGGGTATTTCATCATGTCTGTTCATCTTATGTCGCCTTCAATATGACAGTGCCTACAAGTGTCGTCTGGTTGACCACGGCTCTGTCTTTAACAATGGATATGTCATTGTGTAATCTTCAGAAGTAAGTCAGTTATATAAAAATGTATGAATTATAAATAATGCCCCATTTCCACCGTGTGGTCTGCCCAGACTCTGGCTGTATCAATTATCTTGAAGGGGACAGATCTCATTCCAGTGCCTGTCTGATTTTAAACATGACACAAAGTGTAAAGACATAATGGAATTTAAATGACTCAACTCAAATTGAAGCAATGATTTGTTGCGTGGAGAGCACTCTGTAGCAACTTTATTTTACGAGTTCTTTTCAGTTGAGCACATTCAATTCTGACTCACCTAGTAATTTGCTCAGCACATGCAGCTGTGCAGTGACCTATTATATTCATAATGTATCTATAAATTCAGCAATTCATAAGTGGACTAGTCCTCTTACTTCCGAACACATGGATACAGAATCTTTCTTGCTCGCGGTGTTTATCTTTCGAGGACGATATTCCACTGATAAGTGCTGGGAATATAAATGGGAAAGTGGAAGCTGTGTATGATTATTAACATTCGCTGAGGTAGGGCCACGAGTGAAGGCATCGCTACATCATCCAGACCAGTGAGATGGATGAGGGAAGGGGGGACCGAGGGAAACTAGGCCTTGTTGGGAACCCACAGAGTAGCACGCTGCTCTGAGAAAACCCAGCCCAGGTAATTATCACGTTGCGCCACTTAAATACAAATGAACATGCTTTTTCACAGCGGAGAGCAGTTTAATCAAGTGGATTTGTGTGCATCTGTTTGTATTTGTCTTTCCTCTGCTTGTTCCTGTACACTTTTTGTTTACTTGTGCCTCTTAATACTTCAGACCACCACATTTCCGGAAACTGAGTATAACATTTGCACTCGGTTGGTCATTTTTATGCGTAAGTGACTGTTCTGCGTTCTTGTCACACAAGTGTTCCTCTCAGTCCACCGCTGTGTTTCCCACCGGCAGTCTGGCACGGCATCCAGCCTGTAGCGAGGAGGCTGACTCTTCCTCTCACTCCCGTGGTCCCACATTTGCCGCCTGCCTGCCTGCCGGCTGCTCCTCAGGCAGTGCCTTTGTCCATCACTAGAGGGAGTGGGTAGCCTAAAGAATAATGAGGTGTAATATGAGCTGCAGGACAGGACAGAAGGAGAAGTGGAGCGAGAGGGACAGACCACTGATTATTCATTAGCCTGACTTTGGAGCTGTGGCCACATTGAGCCCTGTACGGCTCCGATAAGCATACTATCTAAAAGATGAATGTGCTGCATGTTGTATAAGTGTAGCTGGATTGATGCCACTGGACAAATCCTGCACATATGTCATGCTCTTTGGCAGATGAAAAGATTCTGTGATTGTGATAGAAATTAATAAATACGGAGTTCGCTCGGTGTCTTTTCTGTCTGTCTATGTTTGTGTGAGATGGGAGCAGGCAGGGGGGAGGCATCCAGAGTCAGAGAGATGGATGGAAACATGACAGGAGCAGACATCCGCTGAGTGATAAAGAGACACAGCCACGCTCTTGGACTCTCACAAAGCAGCGAGTTCGGTGCATGCTAAATATTACAGCGCATCTCCTGCAGCATCTCAAATCTCTTCCCTCCGCTGTTCCTCTGAAGCCCCGCTCGTCTCTCCCAGCTGCAGCCTGAGCCTGTTTGCTGCCCTTTCACAGCTCACTTGCCACACATGAAAATGTTTATGTGGCCCTAATTGAATTTAGAGCTACATGGTTTACCAGATAGAAAAGCATTTGTAGAGCAGGCTGCTACAAGGGAGATAATCCGGCTGGTAAAGATTCTTCGCTTCTGCAGCCTATCTCTGCGTTTAAGGAGCTTTAGTTTCAGCCATCACTGACAGAGGGAATTCATGTGAAGCCAGTGCTTAGAAGTATATGCCTGGGGATGCAGAGGTCACATGATGGCATGTGTTTTGGCTGTCATTTCATACGTTTCCCCTAAAGCCAGAGGTGCGTAAACTAACCTTCACAATTTTCCCCTCTGATCACGACGGTATTGGTTGTCACGATACTCCACAGATGGACATACAATGACATACAATGTTATGTTGTTGTTTATGTCACTATTATCAGCCCCGAACTTCCAGCATTACACAACAATTCTGTTTGCTGTGTAATGCTGGTACAGTTTACTTCGACAAAAAGAAAATGTGGTACAGAAATACGATCCATTCCAAAAGTTATAATTACTAAAACGAGAATGGTTCGACAGCTAGAGGTCAAAAAAACTCTCTGGCTCCACTCTCCCATTGCTTGACTGCACGAGGGGCAACTGCCTGGAAAGCGAAACTATCCTCACGAGATAGCGCAGTAACTGGGAAATGATGGTCATAGTTATCTGCCTCCAAAATATATCAAATCCTCCTGCAGTGGTTGTGACCAAGAGTAAATAGTGATTTGTTCATTTTTAGAATTCTCTTTTTCTAAACCATACTGGGTAGCTGTGCTGTCTTAACCTAACCAAAACGCAACCATTTCATAACGTTATAAACATTAATAGTTTGTGATAATAACAAGTGTTTGTCAGCAGGCTTTATTCGAAAGTCTAACTGGTCACTTGTTGTTGCTAACATGACCGTGGAACCTTTATTTCGAAAGTGTTTGCTGGACGTTGCAAATTATGCATCGTTGCTAACTTCACTGTGGAACCGCTCACATGCAAAACTAATGCAAGAGCTGACCAAGCTGACGTTTCTGATGCGCTGGAAGTGAGAACATGTTGGAACATTCATACTTTACAGAGGATGTTTGTCTTGGCTCTCCTGATATCTGGAGTATTTGCTAAACTGCAGGTTGAAGAGATCAAATGATTTGTGGATTAATTTTTAAAACTTATTTATATGGGCAATAATCATTCATGTTACTTATCGACCAAAAATTGATGAGTCGCAGGCACAAAGTTACCCTTGGGACTTTTGTTTTGTTTTCAGATGTGATTCAGAACGAAATATCTCTGTAATTTAGCAGAATATTTATTCATTGTTTTTCTTTTTTTAATATAATGTGATAAACAGCGTCCATTTAAGATCACAAATATAGTTTTTTTTTTTTTTTTTTTACAAAAACAATCAAACATAATACATCAAAACAACCGTTATGCACATACAAAAGGGGGTGGAGATGTGTGAATGTTTTCCAAGCAGCATCTCATGTGCAACTAACTCCAATCAAGCTTTGGATTCACATTATTGCTTATTATCAAGGTGGCGGGTGACCAGATAGGCAGGCATTCACAGGACAAAAAGTTCTGGTGGGATTCTGTCCTTGTACAACTGGAGCCCCAGATGTGGAATTCATCACTTGACTATCTCTGGGCTGTTTTATTTTTAGAGGCTTCTTTTATGACCTTCGCGCTTTGCTTCCCGTCACTCATGAGGAAAAAGATGCGGTGAGATGATGTGACAAAGCTGGCATTTGACATTCAAACACATACATAATGATTCCTCTGTTTCATTACAGCAACAAGTTCATCATAGTATACTGTACACTGTAGATCTATTGCTGTGGAAAGGTTACAGCGTGCAAAATGATTAGGATTAGTGAGAGACACGCAAATCGACCGAAATGTGTTTAATTGTGTTGTTGATGTGATGTTTCAGCCACATCCACAATACATATACATAAACGTGAATAGCAGAGCAATATCAGCATGTTTAGGACACTGTCTGTCATGTCTTATTTTCCTGTGGACAGAATGTCAATATAGGCTCAGAAGCAGCCCTTCAATATATTCCTGTGATATTACTTCTCATGTCATCCCCATGCCACGCACGACACATATGAGCGACCCCTGCAACTTGAAGCGGCTGAGTTGTCAACACAAGCTCAAAGATCAGGGGAAGTGTGGTCTCTACTCCCCTGCCTACACACAGTGATGGGCACCCAGAGCATTAAAGTGTTGATAGGAGAGGGAGACAGGTGATGGGTCAAACAAATCAATGACACATAGAGGGGAGAGTGTCACAACAGAAGTAAAACAACTGAATTAATTATGCTGTACATACCCAGCTATGCAAAACATTAGATTAAAGTAATCTAAATTAAAATCGTTCCTGTTATTCTGCTTGGTAATAGAGCGATTTCATTTCTCACTACAGCTAACTTGTAATTTCATTCATTCTAATGACGGTTATATCCTCAAATGAACTGAATTCCCAGAGTCATCCATTAACATGTTCGGAGACTTAATGAGGATCGAACAATGCCTAGGCAAGAGGAGATTTCAGCATTTTAATTTTGAGCGTGTAGTCAGTTGCCTCTCAAAACGTTTCAAGGGAGGTTTGCTACCGAATTCAGTGAGTGTTTTCCACACCTGTGCATCTATAGATGCACACACATTCTGTCGTACCCACAAATCTATAAATAAAGAATCCAGTCAGAGCTGATATTTTCTTATCGGCTGGATATCAAAGAGCCTTGATCCAGAACAGGCTATATTCCTGCTGCCGCCTTGGTCTGCAGCATGAGGGGGGCCTGAGGAATCCATTTGAAAGAATCTGAATACGCGGGAGTCTGGGGAGCGTCATTTTTTGCTCTGCTGCATCGAGTCATCATGGAGTGGGTAATTCAGCCGAGTGGAAAGTGTTCTATCAGGAGGCAGACAAAGAGCGTGCCAACACGCCAAAGCTCCCACTCATACTCAAACCTTAGATGAAGACGAGACGATAGCTCATTACTGTGGGAACGTGACTGGGAGAGCACGCTGAAATAAGTGCGAAAGGACTAGGGATATCAAATACCTGTTATCTACAGTATATTGATTCTGTAATCGACTCCATCTTATGATGTGAAGTTTTCCAATCTCCGTGAATGTGTACGGAACTGTGTGTAGGTGTTTGTGAACATGTATGTTGTGTAGATAGCGTGCTCACAGTTCCTGTGTTATGGAGAGTGACATGAAGTGTGGGTGGATTCATGATCCGGACCATATCTGCTCCTCAGGCTCTCGTGCGCATGGTGGGGGCTGGGACTGAAATTACTGAAAGAGCCCACTCCACATTTTTCCCTGCTCCCTCTGGGGCTGCCACTGTAGTAGAAAACTTCTCCCACTACTGTGGTGTGTAGCAGTAGGATGGAGTTAAGGCTCGTGGCAACTGCAAAGAGTAAACTGCAAAGTTGACACCGTGGCGCTATCGCCTCAGTGGCCGGGTGTGAATAATCAGTGTTAAGATGTTAGCCCTATTCAGACCAGTACGCAGCAGAGAGAGCTTGGACAGATAGTGACTGTGTGAGATCCATAGGAAATCTGTTTGTTCAAAGAGGAAGAGCTTGTATCAGGGGTTAAAAGTGACCACCAGGATTGTTCCACCCCTGAAGAGAGCCGTAACTCCCGAAGCCAACAACACATTGCCACATTCCTTTTTGTTTATTGTGGTATTTCTGTTTCATTTACGTAAGTAAGAGATCTGAGTGCTTTCATCACCAAAGATTCTGTGGTTTCATGGAACATAAAGGGATTTGTCTCAGTAATACTCTATGAATTGAATCCCCAACTATAGAAACAAAGGGCATTTTATAGCATGGATTATATGTACTTAAAGTGACAATCTCGAAGATTTCTGTAAGTGGCAATTGCAAGTGTATTTTTGGACCTCACTGCTTCCCAGTAATTCAGTGTCCCCTGTGTGATGTCAGTCAGTTGGCAGCTTTGCCACGCCTCCATTACAACACCACATGAAAGCAAATAGGGGATGATGTCTGCTGAGGGAGTAGTTAAAACGCTAACTATATGACTGAATACAAAATGGTTGCTATGAAAGTAATGTTATATACATAGGGTTGGGCGCTTCTGCTAACTTGGCATATGACGGTGTCTACAGTGAAACATTGTGATGGACGATGACATCATTGTTTATGAGTCTAAGCCAGCGTATCCCCTCAGTGTTGTTGTAAGGCATCAGTTGCGTATTAGCTCACCACTCTAGCCACTGCTGTTTTACCGCTGCTCTGACATGAATCTCCAAGCTCATCCCAGGGCCCTCACTGCCATGCAAGGTGCCAACCGCAAACAGGAGCAATTTGGGGTTCTGTATCTTGCTCAAGGACACTTCAACATGCAGCTCAGCTCACCCCGGAGTTGGGATTTGAACCAGCGACCTTCTGATCACTAGCTGACCGGCTCTACCCGCTGAGCAGCAACATGTTTCTTTCATTTCCTCTCCCCACATATCACAAACAACAGTCTTGCCCTATGGCCACTCTGAAGGCAGTTGCCAATTGATTGTGCTCTAGTGGGGAGCCTTTTAAATCATGATGTTACGATGGTCAGGGATTAGTAGTCCATGCCTGTCAGCCATCGCCCCAACCCTTAGTATATATACCATACTTATTCATTGTCTAAAATTAGGCAAACTTATTCTAGTCATTATGATGCGAACCACCTACTCTCTCTGGCCGACCAACCACTGCTGGGTGAATGCGTCACTAACTGCGCGCCACTTGTGATATTTTCCGGGAAAGTCGCCACCAACACGAAGTGTACATCTTTGGTATTACAGCAAATACAAGAGCTTTCTTCAGTGGGTCATAAACTCAATCATCACTTTGTTACCTCATTCAGCAAAAGGTAGTGACTCAACAGATATTTATTGAGATGAAAATCATTAGACATTATCACTTTAAATAGTGGTCTTTAAAATGCAATATTGTTATATCCAAAACTTAGTGTCATAGGCAATAACACAGTGTAAATACTGAACATCAAGTAAGATTAAAACAAGAGAAGTGCGTTCAGGAGGATGATGTGTGTCACTTTTAAATAACATTACTTATGCCTCATCTAGTCTACCAGCTAATGTCCACCATAACAACCAATTTCTGCTATGTGAACAGATTCCAAAAGGCCTAAGTGGTGGCATATGTTTCCCCAAATTAAGAGCCTGTTAGAGCATGTGAATTGGCTGCGCTTTCAGCGACTCCCCAGATGGATGGAGATTTCCCCAAGGACAGGAACTTAAACCATCTCCTCAGCTCCTGCACCTCCTCCTCTCTTCTAAGGGTCCTTCTGGCTATTACAGATATCTTGGTACCACTTTGTGACCTTGGCAGGATATCTTTCTCTCTATTAGACACATATAATATTCGCTTCCATCCATCCTAAAAAGGTGTCGGCTAAACCTCAGGGAATGTCACATTTCACCCTATTTCAAGGACGATGTCTTTCGAGGCACATTTAGTTTAGTTGTTGGATCATTTCATCCCTGAGTTAGAAGACACCTCTTTTTTTTCTCTCAGCAGGGACTTAGAAGAAATTAGCTTTTTCAAAATATTGACATCAAACAACAGTTTAATACAAGGCTGATGAATCCACAGTCTTGCCTCTGGCACTCAGGATGATCTCTTTCTGCTATCAAGACTGCCTAAAAATGAAAATCTCACTTGAAGCTATGGTTATATAGCAATTAAAAACAAACCATTTGTTCCCCCATAGTCTAATTTTAAACCCTGGGAGGTAGAATCATGGTATATATATTTGCTTCAGCCTTGTGGGATGCAATTAGAGACCTACTCCTGTTTGAGATTCACGGTCATTCACATGCACTCAGAAGTGATTTATTGATATATACAAACAAACAGCGTAAATCTTGATTAGTAAACAGCCTGTGTGGTGACGCGTCTGGAACCTCCCACTGTGGATGGTGGATGGAAGAGCTCCTCCGGCCATTTCTCTTTAGGTCTGGCAGCCCTATGGCAGCCGTTGGCTGTGTCTTAGTAAATCCAGTGTGGATGAGGAATGAATGCTGATCAATTAGAGGACTGCATTAAAATGGTCAGCCTCCAAAAGGATGGCTGCCATGCCTCCCTGGCACAGATATGAAACTGCTGTTTGAGCTGCAATTTATCTTTTCCTCTGGAACAATATATAAGCATCAGTATTACTTCATTTAATGATTGTCATATACCAGATTTGGTATTTGAAACAATCATAAAATCATGATTTATTTATCTGAATCACTGATTTTTTTCTTGATAATCCCACAGATACAGGTTAGTACAGGTAGGCTACATTGGAAAAGTTGTGCATTTCTCTCAGAATCAGCTTGTAATAAGACAGTCAAGGAAAGGGAATTAGAAGAGCGAATACACACACAAAAAGTTTTAAAAATGTATACTATATATCATCATCCATTCTCTAGCTGACTTGACCAAAACACAAATATCCATGAGCCTCCTCTGCAAAACAAATAACTGCAGTAATCGCTTAATTCAAATTCCAAAATTGACTTAGTGTGCTTATTTTATAGTTTAGGTTTTGTTACATTTGCACAGAGTCAAGCTATCATCTAATTTATGAGAAACTATAAGAAAATCTATAGTTCAAAATGTTAAACTCTACATGCTAAATGTTTCATCGGGTTGCTCCGAGGCCTAACCTTTAGCTTCTAGTCGACATTAGTAATCCCCCTGAATTGCCCTGCTTTATCCATTCTATGAGAAATACAGAAATCTGTGAAATGGGCCTTGATTCAAAGGTCTGGAATGAGGCTACATTGGTAGTGCACACACACGCAAATTCGCACACAGAATTTCTGATTGGCAATTAATTATTTCTTGTAGTTGACTTTATTCCTTAAATTATTATGCCTTGTTCAATGTCTATCAAAGAGCCATGTATTTTCCACTGCGGTTGCGTCTTTTGTCCTGATTATTCAACTGTGTCACCTAACAATGACTATGCAGAAAACAAACTGAACCCAAGATGCCCTAAATAACTCCCACTGTCTGAAAGTAAAATGTATTTATCAATTGCTGTGTTTACTGACTAGTGCTTGCAGTGTCACATTTATACATGTATTCAAACCCTTAAGTGCTAATACTGCACAGAATTTGTAGTGGAAATTAAAATGCTAAACCCTACATCCTTGAACGTGTATTGTGTGGGTGACAAAGGTTGTAGTCTTGAAATACATTTGATGAGAGCAGTGGCACGGTGAAAGAAAGTGGATTTGCAGTAAGTGGTTCTTCGTCATGTTTGACCTGAGCCTCTCTCCGGATGGGAGAAGATTGAGCGGGTGACAGGAGGGATGAGGGGGGTTGGCTGCAATCTCTTGCTTCTTTTGTCATACGGAACTCAAGTATATGAGAAATGGTAGCCAGCTAAGCTCCCAAACTCAGTAGCCTGCTAGTGTTTCTTTATCTCACAAAAAGTAAATAAAAATGCATCATTATAAATAACTGAACAGCTATTGTGCATATTATGCTTATTTTGAGGCTCATACATTTATTTTGGGATTCAATATCTAAAAAACAACGTATTTTTCTTATACATTATTACTACTGCATCTTCTTTCTGAACACTCTGTTTAGGTGCCTGTCTCTTAAAGGTCTGTCTTTCAAAAAGGTCTGCTTTGATTGGTCAGCTCTCACTGGCCTGAGCAGGCACCGCCATCCGTGTTTTCACATCAGCTCCACCTGTGTTTTTGCAACCTCAACCATTCTGAGAATACAGCTGTAGTTGGTAACTTTATAGATGTGACATCACAACCTTAAGGAAGGCCTGAATAGAATTTTTTTTTATTGACATGATAGATTCTTTATGATGGAGTTGACATTCTTGTTTGACCTAAGGTAAGCAGAAATGACTTTTCTCAAAAACTGCGATGACAGCACTGAATGATTCAAGTTGGCATTTTAAACCACTCGCAACAACATTCAGATCAAATGTGTTATGCCAAGGTTGCGATGAGCACACGTGTACTTCTTTACTAATAATGAAGTATAGGTTTCAACATTATGTACAGCAATTCTACAAGAACCATACATTAAATGCCTGATGGCTCCCTTAATTGTGTCTAACAAATGTACAGTTGTGTCAAGGTTCTGTGAAACCTAAATAACATGTGCTTCTCCAATAAAAATGACCAATATGTTTCAGCATTATGTACTGCAATCCTACAAAGACTAGTAAGTGACTGATGGCATCCTTCAATGTATCCTACAAACAGCCCCATGCGCCACCACACAGGTACAGCATAGTTTTAAGGACTCAATCAGTAACTTCCTACAACGGTGATTGTGTCTACGAGATTATGAGAAATAATTGCAGGCTGAGAGGGTGATCTGCACCAATCTGGGGATGTGATGTGTAACGCGAGCCCCTGAGCCTGATGAAGGGCCTGCCATGTGACAGAGCATGTGGCTGATGGCGTAGGGGAAGGGAGGAACACAGCGGGAGAGAGAGATTGTTTTGAACTGTAGCGGTAATTAACGGCCTTCATGCTGAACGCGAAAACCCCTCTCTGAGCTTGTCTAATCAGACTCACACCCACCCTCACTGTGTCCCTCATGATGTTGTTCTCTCTGACTCGCTCAGTAATTTGCTCAAGGTCTCTACACTTATCTTTTAACTTTTCCTTCTAAAGAGGTGGGGGCCAAATGAGGAATATGATGCAACCGCTTTAATTAATGCTGGTCAGTTAACATGTTTCTGGGCTATTTGACATGGTAGTTTAAAATATAATCCGACATGTCTTGTAGATTTTTGTTTCAGGCATCCAAGGTAGTAAAAGGAGATAAAAGGCCTGTTCATTTTCCATTATGACATTTTCAGGGTTTGGATGGGTATCACGATCTACCACTAGAATCTGCACAAATGATAAGCAAAGGTGTTCTTTTTTCTTTTTTTTTTTTTGAATTTTTTTTTTTAAAAAGTCAATGCTGTAGTTCTGATTTACACATCAGATTTGTCTCCTCCTCGTCGGAACCATTGCTGAGACTCAAGGCCTCAGTTTGCTTCAAACACTGTTTGTCAGATTATCCAAGAACCTGAATAAAGGTAGAATTAGGGGCTATTATATGCCATCCATATAACTCTTCAAAACACTTATAAGTATAATTGGCGTGTACATGTCATTAGAATATGTAATAAGGTGATAATGCATAATAATGTATGGTAGTTTTAAATAGTATGGTAACCTCCTTCAAATATTCTTAACCATTTCCAATATTTGTGCATTTCAACTTCTGACATGTTTCTGACTTCTGACTTTGGCTCTCCTATCGAGAAGGATACGATCCACAAACATTGGTAACCTGTGGTAACCTCACTTAGATCCATGCATCCAAAACCCTCGCTCAATCTATGGTTGCTCTTTTACTACGTCACCTGACTTTCTGCTTTGTTCCTGTCATAACTGCTACTACCAGTAGTGGAAGTTTGCAGTTTTTATCATGAGGATGGACATCAGATTCGGTATAAATGCAATTTCCTTGGGATGTAGCTTGTTTGAAGCAGTGTGTCATGGTAAGTTGTAGTATTATTATTATAGTTTTGTATATATAACTATATATATATATATATATATATAGGTATATATATGGTGTATATGTTGTCTAATCTTAGCCAATATAAAAACTTGTTTTTGAGATTATAATTTATAACTTCATTATAACTTGATCATTGCAAAAATGTGTGTTTGTGTACGGTATTTCCCACAGGATCAGACTTTAGCAGTGGCAGTGGCTCTCCAGCTGGGGTGCCATAGAGCGTACCCACTTGAAACTTCCACCGACTGAGTCAGCTAACTTCCTGTTTAGCGGGCTAACTTGGATGTGGACAAAATGTAGTGTAATGTTGTGAGGCTTTTATTACCGCTTTAGCTGTTTTATTTTAGAGAAAGTTACGGTCAAGCCAAATGCGTTAAATAGTCCTCTTCTTCATTGGTTTAGCCGGCAGACTAAAAACCACAGTGCCATCCACCGTATCGGAGTATATAACACCATGCTATTCATTGACAGGTGCACTGTCTTGAGTGAGTGAGAACAGGACGTGCAGCTCCAAAAATAGAATTCGTGTGGTGGCCAATTTTGATATTGTGGCGGACCTCCACAAATAAAAAAATGTGTGAGAAACACTGGTGTATATATTCTGTGTGTATTCTGTGCACTTCAGTACTTTCTCCAGTGCTCTTATCATTATTACTGAACTTTTGTAGCACTGCTACTCTGCTCATGCACCTCCACTTGTGTCCCTTTGCAGTGGCTGAGACAAATAGATAATCACCATGCACGACTATTTGCCAACATTAAAGTTGGCACCTTAAATTCCCTCTATGAGAGAACAGGATTTCTGAGATATTAGACGAGAATAGATAGATACTTAATGATGCTTAAACACTCATCTGCCCAACCTACACAAGTGCAAGCTTTTCCAGCTCATTGGATAATGAAAATAGGCGTAATTCAGACTCACCATGCAATACCTACTAAACTGTGTTGCGTCATCTAATGTTGTTGTGACTCTAAATATGCTTAATGTGATATGTGGTTTCTTCTCATATAAAATTTGACAATGGCTTTATTTTCAGAGCAATATCAATAACCATAACATAATGTGTTTGTAAAGACAGCCTTAGCGGTGCTACTATTCATTAATTCTACATTGTGCTTATGTTGTTTTGTTTTCTTTCCTAAGCATCAGCTTAACTGCTTATGGCTGACTTGATCCATGAGCTGACTTGACAGTTCACATTAGCCATCCCTTCTCTTTGAAGCTATACTCTGATTTTTTGTAATGGTGAGAAAGTGGTGGAAATGAGCTGCAGAGGAAAGAATGGGTGAGAAAAAGTAGAGTGAGCGCAAAAGAGGTTGGTGATGGGTTGGGTTTTAGCCCCCCAACCCATGAGAATGGATGAGAGACAGGGCATTTCTTTTGGAAGTTCAATGTGTTACTCGTTCCCACTAACCAAGGGCACCTTCACCCTGAGGGGAAACTCTGGATTTGTCTGTATGTTGACATAATTTGTGCTTAGATGATTTGAAGACAAAAAAAGTAAATACATGTGATTGATCACCTGTTTGGGCTGTATGGTATGGTTAAATGAATTATTATGCAATTCCCTCCCAATTAGTTAGAACTGAAGAAAACTCTTGGATGAGTTGTGAAATGTTTTTCAAGAAACTGAAACAAGTTCAGTTGCCTATGATACAGCACTATTACCATGACCTGTATGACAGAGGACCTACATCAGCATTAATTATTGTGATTATTCTACAATTCATTCATATTCATTACAATTGCAATATGATTCATAAGCAGTGGTAATGATTTTTTTTTTTTTTTTATTGCATCACACTTTCTATTGTCACAGAAAATACTATGAAAATCATGATGATGTGACATTTGTTGGGGTCTATTCCAAACCAACATGTTTTCTTACATGACAGAACAAGTAGGCCCCGGTTATATCTGCAGCACCAAAATACTTCATCCTAATGCTGTTTTGTCACACACTTTACGTAACAAAAGACAATTTGAAAACAATGTAATACGTGAAAGGTATTGCGCATACAAAGGATTATCACTTGAATTTGCATCTCCTTTTAGTTTTGCAGACTTTATAGTGCGTTTTAGCTCTTTGTTTAGCTGTGCCCCAGCACCTAACTGGTAGCAGAAGTCAGCTATTTTATTTGAAAAAGGTCTGTAACCATATACTACCTGTCGTTCGCAAACTGCAGACAGACACAGTTTATAATTATGCGGCTTCACAGATATGAACTGTTTCCCTTAAGAGTTGGTTGAAACCAAAAACAGCTAAAAGAAATATGTAATTTTTTAAACAGAAACACAAAGCCATCTGAATGATAACATAACTCAGTAACTGACGAATGTACAGATAAGAAACACTTTCATATTTAATAAGGATATGATGTGACAGATTATCAGGATGAGAATTTTAGAGTGATGAACATGTTCTCTCTCCCTAAGTACACATGTGAACTTGACCAAACCCACTGAGAAAAAAAACAAAAAACACATCTACACTAATTTGTGTATTACAAAATTATAACAATATTTACCAATATCAGTTGTATTCCCTCAAGTAGAGGCTAGCAAACCCAATGATAATATATTAATATATTTACAAATATAAAGATGGTTGATGAAAGGTGTGTTCAAGCGAATCTCATTGGGCTTTTGCAGTTTTTCACACAAAACAATTTGGGAACCACAGCTCTATAGCTTTCAAGCTGGACCTGTGAATCTGGACGTTGCCTGTGATGGTGCTATCCTGCCATGTTTACCCCAGTACAGTACAATTTCAGCACAGCAGGAGGTTACTGTGGTTGACAGGTATGAACTCTTAATAACTCCTCAATTTCTTCTCTAGACAGCCTAATGTTTAGTCTTGACTCCAAAGTAAATACAAATGCAACCTTTTGTTTATACACAGCATGACAGACATGAAATTTTAGTACATTTTTTGACAGGCATCTTGAGATGCTCCATAAATTATACGGTGTATATATGTTTCCCATGCTCTCCTGCTCCATTGGGGGTTCAGTGTCACTTTCAATTTGCCACCCTCTCTCACCATTGACCTATTTCTGCTATCGTTCGCACTTGCTGCTGTTCCCCTGAGCGTCGTGCTGACCCAGTAACCCCCTGCAACACCTGGCCAGAGGCCCTCTGGTAGCCGGACAATGGGCCACAGTTCAAACTAATATTAGACAATCGAACAGGCCTATGTCATGTTTCGGAATAATGAGGAATATTACTTAAATGTCATTTAACTTTTGAGAATGTTAACCGGACTTGCATTTATATGGCACTTTGCTGATCTACCAACCACTCAATGCACTTTGCAACACTTGCCTTTGTCACCCATTTGCACACACACTCATACACTGATGGCAGAGGCTGCCATTACAAGATTCCAATCTGCTCACCAGGAGCAATTCTGCGCTTCCTTGCCAAAACACCCCACTATGCTCACACACCAATGGAACAACCATCAGGAATAATTTGGGGATCAAACCACCAGCCCTCCAATTAGACTACCATCTGAGCCACAGCCACCTCCAGGGAAGAAAAAGGTAATTCACTTGCAAAGTTAGAGTTGCGTGTATTCCCTTTGTTTCTGCGACATATTCTAAAGATACAGAATCGAGGCGAGAATCTTGCGCATGTAGCAGTAGAAATAGCCGAGACTCTCATGCATGCAGAAATATAAAGGACGGTGAAATATAAAGGGAGAGTTAACGCCACAAAGCAGCGCTGCATACGCATCCAGTGCGCCCAGCCTGTCAGACTTTAAAAATAAATCTTGCTGTGAAACGTTTTAAATATGATGAGTTTGGGACTATTACATGAAATGGTTGCATTTTAGTTAGGTTTAGGTTTTGCTATGGTGTAAAAAAAGAACATTAGACACATAAGGTGCGTTATTTGGAAATGGCAACTTTGGCAATTTTTCAACAACTTTCCTGCTGGAATGTTGACGTAGCTGTCACAACTGCTAGCAGGGCAAAAAAAAAAACAATTTGACCTAGAAATCCTGATCTCATGAAAACAATGTGTTTTCATGTTTTGGTTGTGCAAAGGCAGATATCCTGATTTTTGTTTTCCAAGGTAAAATCAAGCCCTGATGCAGAATGAATAGCATAGTTAAATCAAGGCTTATAGGAAAACAATCTATATGTAGATAGGGTATTTTATCTATAACCATTACACTGTCTAATTAGTATGTACTTTATTAAAATAAGTTGAAGCAAAAAAGTTGTCAATTTCAATTTAAGGTAAGATAAGTTATGTTACATGAGTTTAAAGCAAGTCAGCAGTGTCTAGGGCTGCAACTAACAGTTATCTTTATTATTGATTAATCTGCCAAATATTTTCATGTCTATATTTTCATTTAGTCTATAAAATGAACAACCCACAAGTGACCATAATGACTCTGAAACTCAGAGCTCACATGTGTCCTTAACAACCCTGTTAGGACACTCCCACACAGAGTTTAAAAGCCTGCAACTCCTCTCCAGTTAGTTAGAATGCAAAAAGCCTCTTAGATGAGAGGTGAAACGTCTTCAAGAAACTGAAACATGTCCAGTTGCCAACAATACAGCACTTAAAAGCAGTTACCTATAGTTGCCACAAACAATGTAACGAAGAGGAGCATCAGGAGGATTTAGAGGTGGGTATATCCTTACTGAAAAATAGCTAGTTGTATGCCGTGTACTTGCTCCTCTGATCATAGTTATATCACAAGTCAATCTGGGTGTACCACACTCTGACAGAGCTAATTAACATCTCCACATTGCCTTCAAGCAGGGCGTAAACATATATCCGAGGTAACGGCAAGCACAAGTGGCAAGCACATCATATGAAAAGGAAAGCAGATGGAATGCCTTTCATCATCAAATCATGATCTAGTCTTTTTCCTATCCGTTTCACTGTGGTGCAGACCTGTTGTGTTTGAGAGTGAGGGAGGCAATTGTGTTGTAAGATGTGAAAAGCGTCAGTATTTGGACAAGCCCCTTCGTTTAGCACGACCTTCCGCAAGGCAATATCAGGGCTTGGCAACACTTTGGCTTTTGTCACAGAGGATACATATGGGCAAGGGCACTCTGAGAATGAGCTCTGAGTACAGTCGGAGGGCATGTTATATCGCCAAATTAATTGATGAGACTAATTGATGACATAACGTAATGATGGCAGTCTTCCATGCCATTTCATCACCTCTGGGTTGTGAGAGGAGCGGGAAAGCTTTTACTACAGCACATACGTGCAAATTATAGAACACCTGAATATGCGCACACACACACACACACACACACACACACACACTATTCATCTTTATGTTTCTCTTATACTTCCTTTGCAGGATCCCACTATTCAGAATTGTTCTTTAATGCAGCCATTACTTAATAAACCAGATTACCTTACTAGTCAGCATATTATGTAGAATTTAAAGCAAAATTGAACCTCAAATAGGAATTCCTGCTGATTGTCCAAACAATAGCCACAGCCGCCTTCTGTTAAACACTTTAGCACTTTGCCTTTGGGCTTTTTTGTCTAGTCTTGTAATTTAATTAAATCTATAAACATTCAGTCACAAAATTACCACTTCATGGTTAAAGCTTCTCCATCAACAGTGCAAACTTGAAGCTTAGTGTGCTTTAAGCTAGAGGGCTTCTATGCCAGCTTTTCATTTTTCTCTTTGTTATGTAGACCAAACAGAATAAATGCTCCTCAGAGAGCCTTGGCAGAAAGAGGATGTGACTCCTCAGGCCCTGAATCCTAATGACTTGTAAATAAATATATAATGTCATCACTTCATTAATTGTACCATGGATCCCGCAGTGAGAGTGCTTCCTCTCACATCATGTCACCCTGTCTTTAACTGCGTGGGGCCTGATGCGAGTTGTGTGGAGAGCATCTGTGTGTGTTTGCTGCTTGTGCACACGCACTCATAAATGCAGCAGTTGTTCCAGCTATAATCGCTGATTTATTATATTTTATATGTTATATGGCATCTACCAATTCATCATCAGTTGCAATAGTTGCTAAACGAGATAAAGAAAGACAAAGACAAATGGCATAGATCATTCATGTTTCTTATCACCAGGAACAAACTGTAGCGAACTGCTAGAGTCAACATTTTGCATGTGACATGTGTGATACTACTGTCATCCCATATTACCAGGAATTGATAAAGTCGTCCCACATCCCATTTGCGATAGATGAACAGTATGTTTCCCCCAGACATATGATATAGTGATCTAGGAAGCAGCTTATATATGGACTGTTTCCTGTTTTGCCAGGGATGGACAGCCTTTTAATAGCCCAATTAGCATTCTTGGCTTGTAGGCAAGACAAAGCTGGCAACGTGTGTCCCTCAGTCTGGAAAAGTGCTCCTCCATTCTGAGGATATAGCTTCAGTTTCATGCTCCGACGGCAGAACAGACTGTACACATAGACGCAGATGAAAGTGGCGATGTGAAGAATTCCTTCACAGAGTTGTAGGAAAATCCCTTTTTAATTCAGTCTGATCCGGGGGTATTACACTCGAGGAGCTTTGCCAATTGTCATTTAGCTCAACTTAATTTTCAGGTATTTAACACTCTCAGGGAGAGAATCTGCATATTCACCGCACAATAAAAAAAAAGTGTCACTGTTACACATTTCACATCCTCTGGTAATAAATGATTGCATTTAAAAATTGCGTGGATTAGTTTCATCCGAGCGGAGCTTGGTTTCCATCTTGAGACGGCACAGATACAAACAGGCGATTCCTTATTTGGCCACCAAACCAAGACATCCTCATTAGGGGTGGAAATCGAGAACCGGTTGCAATTCCATCGGAACTGTACGCCTCCAATGTTATCGATTCTGTGTGTAAGCAGTGCAATGCTGTAATATGGTGTAAGAGTGCAAATACCAGCAACATGCTAAAACGTTTGTCTATCCAGCGTGGAATTAATTACCAAGAATTTCATGTGCTCGTACGCAGGCAGTCGAAGTAATTTATTTAGACTATATTTTCTTTCTACACTATATCTTGTCAAGGTGTTGTTCAGTATGTTTGAATTGAATATGTTCATGTTCACAATATTGTGCGGACACAATTTTGGAAAAAAATAAAATGGTTGCTTGTGGTGCAGAAGACTGTGTAGAACTCCTTTTTTGCCACTTAATGAACTACTCAGGAATCAATATGAGAATTGATAAGGAATTGGATTGATTGGCAGAATCAACAATGGCATTAATATTGATAAAGACGTATCAATACCCACCCCTAATCCTCATACCTAAACCAGTGAACAGGTATATTGCCAGTGACTCCCAAAATGACATAAATCACTGGTCCCAAAACGACTGTTGTAGTGGAACAGCGAGAGTGTACTCACAGTTTGGTTAGGTTAAGGGAGACGTCAAGAAGTTTGCCTAAACCTAACCAAGTTGGTTTAGGAAAAGTTTGTGGTTTCGCTTAAAAAAAACAATGTTACAAACATCATCACATTACTTTAGTATATTATACTCCCTGAGTTAAAATAACTCACTTTTGACATCTGGTTTTACATGGGACATAAAGAGCAGTCTGATTGAACATCCTGTGCTTGTTTAAGCCTTCCTATAAATACTGTACAGTTTTTATACTACTCAACTTAATCCTTTGCTGCTGTAGTAACTACTTCAAGAAACGTGAATATGGATATACTTTCACAGTCAACCTATATGGAGGACAGGCTCACCCAAACAGTACATATCATGATGAAATAATAAAACAATGGTCATTTTTATTTTACCATTATGCACGGTTATAAATAGATTAAAAAGCAGCTTTTCAGCCATGTTAATTTTCCATGATAGTTGCAAAGACAGTTCGTTTCCTCTGCAAAAGCAAAGACAAACATCACACTTGCTGCATAGCATGTTAATGTACATTTTATTGCAGTGTCTGCAGTGTCCCTTCTTTGTCCTCACAGGAAAATGTGTGATTCATCCAGCAGACAAAGAGCAACATTAACATTCATTTGGAGTGTTTCTGGCTATTCTTGCTCTTTTTTTGGAATAAAAGACAATATTAAATAAAATCTCCAAGCTGAGGATGCTTCATGATGTTTACACATTATTTGCTAAATGTATCTGTCTGTCATTTGTGCAGGTGAAATTACGTTCATCTGTTTGTCTGTGAAAAAGCTGCCTGCTGTGTCTGGAAGCACAGTTGATCAGAGTGATGACACTAAAACAAAATGGTTTAGCTGTAGATCATAAAGAAAAACAACCAGACACGAGGCACTTTGTAAAACACATTTCTCCAGCAAGGCCCAGCAATCCCCTTTTTGTACTCACTTGTAGATACTAGCCTCCCAAACATTGCAGATTTTAATTCAACAGGGTTGATGCATTATTCTCTGAGAAATTAATTAAAATGTTGAAATTTGCACCATTTCACAATGTTACATAAAGTGAGAAGAAATACCTGGATCTGATCCCTTTATCAAGATCTGCACCAAAAGTTAATGCAGTCTATTCTGGGCCGGGACCCATCCTCCATCCAAGTATTGCGAAAAACCTTTTTTGTAGATTTGTTGTGATCCTACTGGCAACCCAACCAACAAACAAAGAAACATACAGGGGTGTAAACATTACCTCATTCGTCGAGGTAGTTTGATTTTGTCTAAAAAAAAAACTGATATGAGCCACAACTGAGTACCCTGCCTCCTTCCAAGCATGTAGACCAGCGGTCCTCAATAGGCGGCCCCCCGGCCGAATCCGGCCCGCCAGCCTCCTATTTGTGGCCCCCGAACTGTTATTCCTTCATTATGTGTTTTGGTTGGGTCAGCACATGTATACATGTCTCCATGCCAACGGTACACAGACAGCTGGGTCACTCACTGCTGCGAGCACAATTTTTCACTTTAGTTTTTGGAGCAGTTCACAGATTGACTTTTTGCCGGCTGTAGGAGCATCTAGATCTATTTTAGCCTACTTGTTTTGATGTTTGTCTCTTGATGTTTTTACTGGTCTTAAAATGCTATTTTTATTTATTTTTATTATTATTATTATTATTATTATTATTTTATTTTTTTTTAATGCAATTTTTAATGTCTTTTAAATGAAATGTTTATGTCTTTTAATGTAATTTGTGTGTGCCTGTAAAGCACTTTGAGTTGCCTTGTGTCTGAATTGTGCTATACAAATAAACTTGCCTTGCCTTGCCTTGCCTAGATTGCACGAAAATGGCGTTTTGCAAGTTCACTGCTAGAAGACAAGTGGACAGTGAAAATCGGCAATTCAAGAATAATGGACCGAAAAATTTGCATTCATTCTCCCTCCAACCAGCACAAGACCCATGTGCTTAATATGCCAGGAGACTATAGCTGTGATGAAGATTTCCAGTTTGAAGCGGCATCATGAGGCGAAGCATAGGAATTTTGAAGAGACATTTCCTCAAAATTCTGAGGTAAGAACTGCAAAAAGTAAATACACTGAATTGGTCATATTATGTTGCAAGCAGGATTCTTGTCACATCTATGACACAACAACAAAAAGCAGTGCTCACTTAGAGTGGTGTGGATTTTGGGTAAGCACAAGAAGCCATTCTTAGATGCAGAAATAATAAAATAATGTATGACTGAAGTGATGAACACAATGTTTGAAGGCAAACAAAAAGAGGAAATATTCAACTAGGACATTTTGTTTTGAAAATTACAATATTATTTCATGTGGCCTGACTGACCTCAATACATGGACCTTTGAGTCGTTGAAAAAAATCTTCGTGGCTGTTTAAGAATTGTATTTGAGTACCCCTGCTGTAGACCCTAAGCTGTTTGCAAATCTTGCAAAAAAGGATGAGAAAAAGGCCCTCTCTATGTACTGTAGTCTACTGTAGAAACATGCAACATGGTGGACTCTGTGGAAGAGGACCCACTCCCTTTTGTAGAAGGCTAATGCTAAGAAAATTAAAGCTCACTGATTCTTAGTTTCAGGTGATGAAATCATGATTATGAATATTATATCCCTACTTCCGTCAACCAAAATCCTACATGCTGGACCTTTAAATACCCACTATGTTTAAAGGGACAGCATGTAATATATCAAGTATTTAGCACCATCTAGCTGTGAGGTTCTACATTGCAACACTCCTTTGCTCACCCCTTCCGTTCTGAAGACGTTGGAGACGTTCTGGAAGCTACGGTGGCCCTGAAGGACAAGAAACTCATTTTCAAAGTATGGACTCTTTCCCAACAGTGTCGAGTATTTCTACTGATTCAAGTAATGAGGTAAAGATGTAGTTAGTTATTGTTATTGTTAGTGACGAGCGCTTTCGCTGAGCTCCCTCACAGTTCCACAGTCAAGCTAGCTCTGAGCGAAAACGCATTTCGCCTTACTACGTAGTACCACGTAGTGCTTTGTGTCCCTCTCGGCAGTCCATAGTTTTTTTTAAAACCGGAAAGACATGGCGGCCTCCATAGAGCTTGCCCATGCTATGTATATTGAGATAGGTAATTCTTCGCTCAGGAGGATAAGTCAGATTGTTGACAGAGGTAATTGTACACCAATGAGGACTTACTTATGAACGAAGACGTTGATTTGAGTTAATAAATTACTTAAATCCTTACACACTGTCCCTTTAATTGTATTAGAGGATTTTAACTCAACTCCAGAACACAATGACTCATTAATCCACAGGAAAAAAGTATGGACCCTTACTGTGCTCAATTGTAGGAATATAAATGTTATCATAGCTAATGTCGCCATAGGGCGATTAAAACAAAAGTCTTGTTTATATTTGGCAGACTGAGGATCGACTTGAGTTTGTGGAAAACATAATTGAGCTTGTTTGCCTGCCTTTTTGGTGTCTATTTGGAGAAGCTTGTTTCTGAGTTTCTTTAAACACAGAGTCTCATTTTTCACTGAAAATAGAAGCCTAGAAACTCCAAAGGAGGATAACAAAAAAAGACAGAGCTCAGAAACAAATCAGTGCCATCTGCACATTGGCTTGTTTCATGCATTTTTCTCTGCAGAGAAACAAGTTTCAGGTTGATTGCTTTACAGGTAAAACTCTATTATGCATACACCATAAACCACTAACCTGTGTAGAATGGACACAATTTGGCTCAGTTTCCTCCTGCTCTCTGACAGCTTTAGAGCCAGATACTCCTTTTTTCTTACTAGTTAATTTAAAATACGGCCACAGTTATAACCCTCAAGAATCATCATTAGGCTCCATGCTAATTACAATCCAATAAAGACGAGAATAAAGGAATTTGGATAAATAAATCAGCCCTCAGCTTGACAGTGTATACATATTTTTAATTATCTTAGAGGACGTTTATTTTACTTTCATCAACTTGTCCTTTAATGCATGCCTTTGTTCTATTCTGTGTCTGGATTTAGACTCCAGGTGAAGACGTGTATTGGGGGTCATAATTAAAAACCATGCCAAGCCCGCACAGATAATGTGCTTGAATCAATTGAGGCTTTTTCATCAATACTCCTACTTTGAAGTCATGTCTGACTCCATCTGGCCATTAGTATATGCAAAATACTGCATGTTTGCCGCCTCAAGGTTGAAGTGATGTTTCTTCCGCTATTAGCTCTTCGGCTAGTTAGCAAGGCAAATGCAGTAGATGAAAAACATTAACTGGATTTTCATATTACTCCAACACATTATACTTGCTGGCAGATGAACATGCTGCTGAGGCAACTATTATGTGAGGCAGACCTCCCTGCACGTGGCAGGGAGCATTTTTCTCTCTGCGTTGACCCTGTTTGAACCTCCGGTCACCTCATTGGATTTAGGTATTTTTCTCATCATGCATGGCAGTGCAATTGCACACAGAGGACTAACTATGAGCGTAATGACTCTCTGGGCTGAATTCCCTTAAATTGAATTCCACTGAATAATCACCCTGCAATATAATGACCCATTACCCATTTGCTAGAATTGTCTCATTTGTCTTTTAAAATGGCTATTAATTTGCTCATGATGTATTATCTTTTACCATCAGATTTAAACTCAGGCATGTGTCAATGAACATGGTCATATGACGTAAAATCATCAAGCATCTTTATTTTTAAAAGATGTCCTCACACTTGGTCCATATCAATGGCGGATACAGAACGTCATTAATGGGTACGCTTGGAATATCTGGATGGGACTCAGTTTATTTTAAAGATTTTATGTGTATACACACACACACACACACACACACACACACACACTATAATGCCAACAGGATTTGCTCACCTGCCTTGACTTGCATATGAACTTAAATGACATCCCATTCTTAATCCATTGGGTTTAATATGACATTGGTCCACCTTTTGCAGCTATAACAGCTTCAACTCCTCTGGGAAGGCATAAGGTTTCACAAGGTTTAGGAGTGTGTTTATGGGAATTTTGTACCATTCTTCCAGAAGCGCATTTGTGAGGTCACACACGGATGTTGAACATGAAGGCCTGGCTCTCAGTTTCTGCTCTAATTCATCCCAAAGGTGTTGTATCGGGTTGAGGTCAGGACTCTGTGCAGGCCAGTCAAGTTCATCCACACCAAACTCTCTCATCCATGTCTTTATGGACCTTGCATGTGCACTGGTGCACAGTCATGTTGGAACAGGAAGGGGCCATCCCCAAACTGTTCCCACAAAGTTGGGAGCGTGGAACTGTCCAACATTTCTTGGTATGCTGAAGCATTCAGAGTTCCATTCACTGGAACTAAGGGGCCAAGTCCAGCTCCTGAAGAACAACCCCACACCATAATCCACCCTCCACCAAACTTTACACTTGGCACAATGCAGTCAGACAAGTATTGTTCTCCTGGCAACCGCCAAACCCAGACTCGTCCATCAGATTGCCAGATGGAGAAGCGCGATTTGTCACTCCAGAGAACGCGTCTCAACTGCTCCAGAGTCCAGTGGCGGTGTGCTTTAAGGCAGAACCACACTGGCCCAACCGTTGGACGTCTGAAGCGTTTGGGGAGACTCGGACGAGGTCGGGAACAAATCTCTTCGGTGTGTTCAGCTGCGTTGGAAGCTTTTGTAGCCGCGCGGACGTTGTCTGCTCCAATTCAACATGCGAAGTCTGAGGAGGTTGGCTGTCGGCCGTCTGATTATGTAATTATTGCAGGTCATACAGCTGTCTGGAGCTGGAGCGCAGCGGACACGTGTCTGGTGGAATTTTGGGGTTAGCGTTCCACATGGACCAGTGCCTTGGCCAGACTACACAGCTTTCTAAGTCTTCAGATTATACAGCTCTCTGTCATGTAATCATAAGTCTTGCAGTTTTGTTTTGGACACAATGACTGATCAGCAACAGGGGCCACGCACTGCATGATCTAATGATGATGTCCAAGTTGTTGATGCTGATAAGGAATTAAAAGAAAATAATATGTTTGAGAGGATGGGCTAAGATACCCAGGCAGCAAGAATTAGGGTTAGGGTTTGCACTGAAAACATAAATCCCTTTTTGCAACTCAGCAAGATATTTAGATATCCAGCAGGCATTACAAGCAGGCATGCATCGGTGATCTCCTGGATCCTGTCTTTGAATAGTTCTTACAGAGGCCCAATTTCAATCCAATCCACTGTGGAGTCGCACTCCAAGGTTTGAAAGCTTGCAACAATGTGGACTTAGCGTTGGAGGTTATAAAATCCACTCGACCTTGAGGCTAACTGGTTCGGAATGGAACTTGTGGAAACTTTGGGATGAAACTCCATACAAACATGCAAACAGAGTGAGAGCGGGTTAGGAGGGCAATGAAGTGGCCAGGTTAGAATTGGGCCACAGTCGCTCATGGCAGCAAGCACCAATTTGCCTCTGTTCTGGAGCTTGTTTTGGCCATCTCCAAAAAACATCTGGGAGTGGAAGATCAACACTATAAACCTGCATGGTGCTTAGCTTTTGTCATCCCCAGTATCCTTGGAATTATATTAATTCGTCAGGATTTTCAATATAGTCCCAAAATTCAATGCCGATACATTGATCTGCATTACATCAAACAGTCTGACATTTTCAGAAATGTCCTTTTTTGCTTTTCAACAGAGAGTGACATTTATGTTGTTGAATGTCAGTCTTAATTAATATGCACTGTTCCCTACAAATAAACAATAAACAAAACAAATAAACAATAAACATTATTTATTTAGATATGGACACATATTTTATATACATACACATCCATCAGTAGCTAAGCATAAACTGGTAACGGGGGGGACCAGCTGTACCAAATGCTACCGACACCTCTCAAGCTCATTAATTACCACGATAGATAATTACAAGTAATATGGTATGTAGTGGTAGCACTTACAATGGTATGTGAATGATAAATATATCCAATAGTGAAGCATTAATGGCCACCAGACTAGACTACATCGAGATTTGGCTGCACTGTTGTCATGTCACGTCTCCACCCTGGTTCCCTCTAAAAATCTTCATACTGAATGCACAGCGTCTTAAGTCGTCTGTATTTTAGCAGACAGATTTTGTGTTGTCTTGTTTGTTCATTTCCATGTTGTGGATGCTCTGTTTTTCATGTTTCCAGTTGTCTGTCTCTCTGTGAGTATAATACAATATAGTGTAAGTGGTCTGACTTCTAAAGGATTGCTGATGTAAAAAGTGATCACACATAGCGCCATCAGATGTGCCGCGGAACAGAGACAGCTGTTTTCTTCCAGTTGCACTTACACTATATAAAGACAAAGAAACCTGAGTTCATTTGCAGCCGGTTCACTTAAAGAGAATTGAGTTTGATTACTTTTCAAAAACGTCGACATGAAAACACTCTGTGCCCCTGCCGCCAGAAGTGCCTTCTATCAGAACATCAGGTGCTTGTTTGCCAAGCATCCACTGAAACACACTGGACAGAAAAAGACTTGTTGAAACACTTATGTGCCACTCCACATTAACCATATATTAAATGGTGCATGAGCTAAGTGGATCGGTGTTTTCAGAATCATATATGTGTTCTCAGGCAGTTAGATGACACAAATTTCCTGATTGCATAAGTATAGTTTCAGATGTTCATGCCTTGAGTGGGTAAGTTGTTTATTTCATACAATTTGTGGGAAGGAGCTAACATTTCAGACTGGGCTTTGAAGCTGTTTAGCTACATTTCATTAGTTCAACTTATCGGGAAATTGTAATATAGCTTAGAATATATACAGCCCCCCACAGCTGTTCCCTCAGTTTTTAAAAAGCAAATTTAATAAAAGGCCCTAGTGTGCAACTACAAAAATAGATTTAAGACTGGACTGTGCCACAGGGCAATGGGCACAAACTCCTGACTTTCATAAGTTATTTTTCACCCGTTAAAGAAAGGAGGAGGGGAAATGAGGATGGAGAACAAAATATATCAAAATGAAGACAAAGTCTGGCTGAGAGCAAGCAGGAACCTTAAAGAAGCAGAGAGAGAGACAGCCGAGAAGACATACAGAACTTGAAACAGGTTCATGAGTTCAGGGTCTCATGCGCAGTATTCCATCTTTTGTGCCAGCGGACAGTGTGCAGCTGGGGACTGAATGATGAATCTTTCAAATGAGAGAAGTCTCATTAGATACCAATGATATGGAAGCACATTTATTACTGGGTATTATTTTGATGGTGCAACTAATCCAACATTATTAGCTGGGTTTGACATCTGCCATTTGAAAAAATCTAGTTTGATCATTTACACCATTTGAATAAATATTACTAAAATTCAACAATGCAAGGAGTGCAAGTCTTTGAAAGAAATGTCACCAAATCATATGTGCGCATTGTGTATATTAGAATTTTCATTATATATACACTATATAATGGGACAATGAGAGTCGTATTTATATAAAGTGTAGGTATGAAATGGAAATGGAATAAAATAAGATTATGTATATCAACCAGTAAGCTGTTACAGAATGCTCTGTCATTTAAAATATGGAACATGAACATAGAGATATACTGTGACTCTCTCCATAACTGAACAACAGAGAGTCCATCATTTAGTTTATTTTGGAAATTCACGGACCAGACAAGTTAAAAAATTAGGGATCAAGAAGGACTCGACTGAGATGCTCATGTCGCCCTGCTTCTCCTTTATGTTTGATTAAAATCAGACGAGGGTTTACTAACATTATATCCCCCCACTTGACTTGTTTGCCATAGGCTTCAATGGCACACAAGAGCTTGATATTATTACCAGGTAACAACTGGTGTCAAATGAGATACGTTATTGGAAAAATAACATTAACCATATGAATGAATCCCTATATCTGGTCCTAGAAACCTGCATGTGAGTCCCTGGAGTTAGCAGCAAATCACGCCCAGATTCCCTGAAGAAATCATGGCGTTTTTGCGAGTTGTCGAGTTGGGAAACTCTATAAACTTTGTAAAACATTGTACGCTGCATAGTCTTAATAACCTCTCCCCTCTTGTAAATTCTGCGAGGTAAAACACTTAGTCATTACTTTCTTTGCATTAACAAATATCACGTCAGTTTGTCCCGACATGTTGTAGTACTGTTGTGTACTCTACTCTGTGATTAGATAAATGATATGTGAAATGTTGTTTACAGGAGAATACCTGCACAGATGAGTGCAACACATACAATTGTACACAAAGTTATATTTTGTCGTATAACATTAATTTTCCAACTAGTTCTGCTAAATAATGCATCTTTTGGTACCTCTGTCTGAGCTTTATACGTGGATAGAAAAATACCACAAACAACAAAATGCGAACAGTGATTATGCTTAGCTGTTGTTTCGGGACAATGGACAGGGTTGTTAGTTGTGTAGTGTGCAGTGGGCAAAATCTGAGGGATGGACATGCTGTGCGCTCAGCTGTGATAGGTTGTGAATGTAAGTTTATTTAACAGTTTGAGTCAGGCATAGAAAATGTATAGCCTGTAAATTATGTGTAGTCAGTAATTTTGTACTGAGAAATTACTGCTGATGAAACCCCAGTTTTCCCAGTTTTGTAACTACATAAACGCCTTCATATAACTTAATAATAATGGACTCATATTGTGAGGAATTTATAGGAAATGGTATTTGTTATTACCAAATAAGCATGGCGGCTATTCTTTCACAACACTGTGGGGAGTAAGGGTAGCCTACTCACAGCTGCTCCTTTGACCACTATGACACAACTTCAAGCAAGTAGCTTGTAACAGAAATGCAAATCCATGCTCCACTGGGTTCACATGGCGAGTCAAACCGAGTCAAACCAAGCCAGCATGGGTGTATGGGAAAGTCTGACACTTGTCAAGACATTTCGCTACAAGCCCAAAATGTTGTCATTAGGAGTTACTTTTACGTGGGGGAGCAATTGACTGAAACTGCCATCCCTGAGAAATACATGCAGATTTAGTGATTCCATACATGTGTAACACGGAATTTTCCAATATCTCTTATTGAGCTCTTGCCTCATTGTCATATCAGTTAACAGTAGGTCCTTCAACCGTTCTCTGCGTCTCACTAATCATGCAGTCAATCTTGTAAGTAGGTTAAAAATATCCCTTCACCTAGTATGCAAAAGAAGACATAGTGCATGTTAGCCTCCCTGCTTTGATCTTGCCTGTGAGTGATGTGCTTCAACTATCATTCTGTGTCAAAAGTGTTGCATGTGCAAGTTTCCATGGTGAACACCATCCGAGCTTCTGCCATAATTGGTTTCTGTGATAAGGAAATCCTTTTTTATAGCACAGTTGACTAAATTATTCAACTTGTTAGGAAGCTTTAAGACAGTAGAGAGGACCTTCCATTCTGGTTAACACATTGAATGTTTGTGGACACCAGCTAGCTTAGGATGGAACCCCTCCTAGCTAACAATGGGCTTGGGTGAGATGATATTTGTTATTCTGAGTGACATTAGAGGAAGCTGTGCCTAAACTGGGGTTTACTAGCAAAGTCATGTGGCTGCCTATAATCTGAACATCAAATGAAGCCTTGCCTGGTGTAATGGTGGGCATTCAAGCCCTCTTCTACTCGAGCGTTCTTGTAAGGGCTGTTAAGGGGGCTGAAATCATTATTTCATCAGCCAGATGAAATGCTTTCGCTGTCCAGGTGAGGACAATTATCGACAGGCTTTTTGAAGTGCTGCTAACCTTTGGAAAATGTCCTAATTACATAAAGTGCAAGGATATATTCAGTCTACCAATTTAGACTCAATAATATGGAGGGAGGCGGGGATCTGTCAGTGCTGATTGACTCGAAACAGAGAAAAGGAGAGGCAGAAAAAGACTCCATCTTGGCCCCTAGTAGTTTTTACAAGCCCTCTTTTTGCCATCCCAGCTATTACACAGATCGTTCACTGTACTGTGTGTTGCTGCCTGCTATGCTTCACTTTACTGTCACATAACCCTTGTTGTGAACCACTGTCAAAACGTCTTACTCTTTTAAAGCAGACAGCTGAACATTATTATCAAAGTTTTAATTATTTTTTTTAAATTATTATTCTGGAAAGGGATAAAAGAGTCATTGACTTCTTAGGATTAATCAAACTAATGATGGACACAAATGTCAATACGTACAGTATAATAAGTCTGTCTAAGAATGTAAAAAATAGACTCTGTAATAGATGCATCAGCATTGCATTTGTAGAAGTGTGTGTTTAAACTCCAACTGACACACTTGTTAAATGCACATTCTACTTTGAAAGTCACTTTGGAGACAGTTATCCATATGGTACCCATATGTTCTGCTATCTTTTTAACTGCATAATCGTACATTTAGGACTGTTTCTCAGGGAATGAAGTGCACTGTACAATATATGTGGGTGTGGTTTGGACTTCTGGGGTAAAAGGGCAAGATAAAGGACACAGTAGAAAGAAAACAGTGTAATGTAGTTAATCAGTCATATTATAGTTGTAAAAAGATTAAATTTAGATGAGAAAACAGGCTTTAAACAACCCAGAATGAAAAGAGCACAATGGACATCTTTGTGTGCACAGCATCAGCTGACTGAAAGTGTGCTATTTCTAAGTGGCTTGAAGCGCTTGTTGGAAAAGATCGTTTAAGAATTCCAAGAGATAGACAAGATCCTGCTCTGTGTATGAAAACACATCATACTATTTGTCATGAATAGACTAAGACATTGTGCTGTTTTGCAGTTTCTTCTTTATTTTATCATCATTTTACAGTAAATGCAAATTTGCAGGTGTAGAATTATAACCTTGCCGACTTGATTTGTATCAAATAAATTATAATGTAGCACCATGTGGTGGGTGTGTAGATATACTAGTGTTTGTGTTTAGCAGTAAATTATTCTAAGCAACGAGGGACGCTCTCAGAGTCAAAACATGGCTGGACTGATACTGTTTAAGGGGCAATATGTCTTTAACTCCAAAACGCTTTACAGGAACTGGATCAGTTGTATCGAAAGAACAGTTAGGCAGACCATAACATCACTCTCACTATGCTTTTTTGCTATTTCGTCTGCTGCCAGGCATGACATCTCCTGCCTAAATGTAACCATAAAAACACTTATCATGCTTCAGTCGTCACTGCGCCACACGTGAATATGTCACCTTTGCTCTGTGCTGAAATTTGGGATCAAGCTCAACTGTGTAAATGCGCTCTCAGTGTGCTACCGAACATTTAGCAGTCACATTCAGCCACCATGTCAAAGCTGTTGAAGTGACAGGTGCCGTTAATGCTCACTCCAGTGCCTTTGTTAGTTTTATCCTGCTGAGCATGTTGTAATGAAAAGTCATGCTGATGAGCTGTTGATGGCCTCAATAAGGAAATTAACTAATTGCATTGACTTTCACAGTCTCACAGCCTCTGTCCATATGTCCATTTTTAAATCCCCCTGTGGAGTCACAATATGTAACAGCAAATTACTTTGACTATGAGAGCTTGATGTCGTGCTGGCACAAGGCTTATTGACTCAGACAAAGTTTCCTTGATGAGAACTGCGGCTTGTATACAAATTGATTCCTTGACTGCCTCATAGAGAGAGACGCAGGGGAAGCGAGAGAAGCTTTGTGAATCCTCAACAACGGTCACATGCATTTTTCTCTTTTAGGGATGTGCACTCTTGCAAGAGGTCAGACCGAAATGTTTATGGCCCATTTAGTCCTGAACACATCAGGTCCAATGTGCCATCTGTGTTTTTCTCCAGGAAGAGATGAAATCCCAGAAAGCACCGTAATGTGACAGGGGAGAAATGTCCCGGCAATGTTTTGCGAGTGCAGAGCTGAACATAATTAGATTCCAGGCATCCGCAGGGAGTTACCAAACACACAGCCCTAATGTCATCATGACTGGGTCTCTGCTAAGGCCAACAGAACTATCAACAAGCAGTTTGGTTAAACCTTCTAATCAAGTTTTTAACCAGATTGTCGATGAAAAATGGTGCTCTGAGAGATCTCCTGTTGAAAGCTAAAGTGCTTCAGAATAGGATCAATTCTAGTAGCATGGCTCTATGGATGTTAGTTTGTATGTTGTTTAACTACATTGATCCAGCTTGAAATACCGCAACAGCTTTTGGATGAATTACCAAAGTTGTTTTCAACATTTGTCATTCCCCAAATGATGAATCCCACTGATTTTGTTGATTCTCTCAACCCTTCCCCTCATTCCATCATGAAGTACACTTTTTTTAGTTTGCCACTGATCAAGAAATGTTACGTTATAAGCTGCTTTCACAGTCGACCTATATAGTTGACTGTTTGGCTGCCATGATACTGATATCTGTGTATCAGAGGTAAATGTCCAAACAGTAATCGAGTGGACTGTATTTTAGTTCATGAAACTAATGAAAACTAATGACATTATTCCCATCAGCCTCAGCTGTACTGTGTTTTGTACTAATTAGCAAATGGTAGCATGCTAACACGCTAAAGTAAGATGGTGAACAGTAAACACAACACCTGCTAAGCAGACACAACATTAGCATTGTTACTGTGTGCATGTTGCCATGCTAGCATTAGCATTTGGCTTGAAACAATGTTGTCCACATGTACAGCCTCAAAAAGCTACAATCCCGGACTTCAATGGTAAACCTCAGTACAGTCAAGTCAGCTGAAAAAAACTACTGCAAAGAGCTGCAGGTAAGAACGGTTTTCTTCAAAGTGAAAGAATGTGAATACTGCTTGTAGCCTAGGTGAAACACATGAGGCAGAATCATCATCGGAAAGAAGAACAAGAGAGTGAGAGAGTGAGATAGAGGGACAAGGCGAGCGATGGGGGAAAATGAATTGGATTGCGCCACAGACCTGTATTGGTGGGAACAGGTTATGTAACAGTTAACCTAAACTGTGAGCAACTTTACAGAGATATTGTGGGGAAAGACAGATGATAAGACAGAGTTAGAATTGCAAAAATCATCGCTGAAGGACCATGTAGGGGTGTGTGTCTCTACTTCTACCTCGTTATCATTAGAATGCGACGCGGCAGCCGCAGTCTGGGGCCTAGGAAGTGGGATTGACACAGAGGAGGGAAGGAAAGTAAAGGTGGCACGAAGAAGAGGAACGCGAGAACGTCTGTTGAGGATAAGGACGGAAACGACAAAAGTGGATGCCTGTGATGTGGTGTCAACTGAATCAGAAATGGGAGCAAAATAATAAGACAGTGAGATTGGAGAGAGAGAGAAAGACATGGAGGAGAAAAGTGAACTTAGAGAGAGAGGAAGTTGTCTAAAGTTCATGATACGTTTTTTTATTTCTATATTAGCACTAGAAATAACTCTGTGCAGTAATTAAATAAGAATTTCACTGTGACATTTCAGAATGTAAAACAGGAGATGGCAGATACTTGCTGTACGTTTCCACTGTCTTACAAAGTTGTTGAGCATTTTTGAGAAGGTGTTGCACTGGATTTCAACTGACTGCATGACTGCTCATCACACTTGTCTTTGAAGACGACAGACAATAATGTAGAACAAAGGGCTTCTCAAATGTTCTTATTGTGCAACCTCAGGGTAGGATATTGAGAACAATTTCATCACATTGGATTTTAAAAAATACTTTAATGCAGTGACATGCCGCGGTTACATGGGGTGTGATGAGTAGAGACACAAAAGCCTTATTGTCAGTGTAATGCATTCTTTACTGCTCTGCTGACAACCAAGCCCAAGGCAGTGTTTAGTCATTTCATTAAAATGGAACACAAATGGATAGCTGTGTAGTTTTTGCTTCATTAGACTCAAACTCTGCGGCTGCTTTGCTACTCTGTGCTAAAGATCCTGCATTCCCTCCAGAAAATTAATTGCGCGCTTGTGTGATACTCTTGTAGCAACTATACGATGTCAAAACACATGAGAGTGAGATTAATTACTCACTTATTTTACCTCAGTTTTCCTTACGTGATCATTTTATTGTTCATAGATATGTTTGTAAAACTGGCAAATGCCAAGGATTTCATTTTGAAATATCATTATGTGGTAAATACTGATTGTACGATGTAATGGTCACAGAATGACGCCATCAGCATTTAGATTGGTTCCGTATAAACCTCACTTTTACTTTGCAATTCTGTTTGCCAACAGGCACAATCTCCCGGGAAAATGAAGGCACACTGGTGATTTAGTCAGGCTGGCAGACTGGCACCATTTCTATCAGCTTTCATGTCTCCATTATAGACTAAATGGTGTTGGTGGATGCTACTCTGAGGATCCAGTTATCTTTATGTCAGTAGCACCAACAACAAAAACACTTGGAAACTCTTGGGGAGGAATGTCTGCTTCCACTTTCAATTCACAATACACAATTTCTCTTGCTAGGAGTCTTTCTATCAAAACAAAAGAAAAGAAGTTTACTGAGTTAGGGCCACACCTAAGCTGCTCAGAGCCAGACCTTCTGGAAGAATAAACACCCATAGTCACATAGGATTAGCCTTATCCTGCCTTCTGGCCATTTGCTGTCCCACCCTGCCTGTCTCCTGTCGGGTCCCTGGTTGTGCAGCTTTCATTATAGCTGCCGTTATACTATATTAATTTGCCTATAAGAATCATCATCTCTTTTTAGTTTTCTATTATTATTATTATTATTATTATTATTATTATTATTATTATTATTATTATTATTATTATTATTATTGTTGTTGTTATTATTATTGTTGTTATTGTTATTATTATGATTATTGCTGTTGTTATTATTATTGTTATTGTTGTTGTTTTTATTTTACTATTATAGTTATTAGTAATATTACTATCATTGTTATATCATCAATATTATTATTATTATTATTATTATTATTATTATTATTATTATCATTATTATCATTATTATTATTATTATTATAGTATAACTGTGAGACTGAATGACTGTAATCACCCCAGGCCTTGTATATAATAATAATAATAATAATAATAATAATAATAATAATAATAATAATACACTTTATTTATAAAGCACTTTTCAAAACACAGTTACAAAGTGCTTTACATGGTTGAACAGGGATTAAAACATTTCAGGACTTAGGCAAACAAAATCAGGCATATTAAATAAAACAAAAGGAAGAAATAATACAGAAAATAAAAGAATAAAATATCCAATGATTATATAAGATACAAGCATTATCAATAATAATAGACAAACAGACATGTTGAAAATGAAGCAGTGTGCATAAATTAGTAAAATGCTTCTTTAAAAAAAATGAGTTTTAAGAAGTGATTTAAAGGATGTTACTGATACTCCAAGTCTCAGACTCTCAGGCAGGGAATTCCAGAGCTGAGGGGCCTTGACTGCAAAAGCCCGGCCACCTTTAGTCCTGAGCAGGTACTCAGGAATGACCAACATATGTGCATATGAATGTGCATATGTGTGTGTGTATGTATATTCAAGTGAGTGTTGAGTCTTTTGCAGAAGATAGCGAGTGATTCTGCAGTCCTGACATTGGTCGGAAGTTAGTTCCACCACTGAGGCACTGGAACAGAGAAGAGTTGCGACTTCGCTGAGCGGCCTTTGATTGCTCTCAGCGGCGGCGGTACCAGCCAAGGATTACGCCCAGGTTCCTCATAGTCGATGAAGGCGATACTGTGACGTCCCTGACAGCGACTGACAGGTTCATGTGAGAGCAGTCTTTACTGAGATGAAGAGTTAAGTTTTACTTAGCTTGAGCTTGAGGAGATGTGCAGCATGGGTTTTGAAAAGAGAGGAACAGTTGGGTGTTGTCTGCATAACAGTGGTAAGAAAATCCATGTGATGTGATTGCAGAGCCCAGTGATCTAGTGTATAGTGAAAACAGATGTGGTCCTATACTGAGCCTTGAGGGACCCCAGTTTCCAAAAAGCAGGGGTTTGGACAAGGAGCCATACTCCCAACTACACACATTAATACATGACACTACCACTAATAAAAATACCCAAACATGCTTAAACACTCACTGTAGACTCTAAACACTCCTTCTGGACACTTACCACATTATGTTTAAATGTTTGTTATTGTCTCCATTTTCTGACCATCATTTACCATTTTGTCATCCTTATTGTTGTTTTTTTGTTTGTTTTCTTGCTTGCTTTTGTTGTTCTGTCTACACTGATTTGTTTTATGAACTTTATCAAAAAAAAAAAAAAAAATGGTTGACAAAAAGCTATTAGAGCAACATCAGTACAGATTGATATTTTTCATGATTTTATACTTCTTTTTGGATTGGATTTAATTTCCTTGTCATGCTATCTTCAACGACTCTATATAAATCAGATTTGTAATTGGATGCACTGTAACTATTAGTGAGCCATCAATTAGACAAGTAACTATCATTTAGTTTGATCATTTCATCTGGCGGCCCAAACTGCAATGTTTACTTTCCCCAACATACTTGTTTTGATGGAAAATCTTGGCATGTGACATTCACCAAGTATCTGTGAGATCTCCTCTTTGAATAAGAAGCAAAGGGGGGCGTATATTTGATTTAATGGGCTAGGACAGCGCAGAGTTAAAGGATACCCTCTGGTGGTTTGCAGAGGAGAACAAGAGGACTCTTAAACCAGCACGATAGAAGACTTGGATCAGAGGACAGAGGCAGAGAGAGCGAGGCAGAAATGTGCTTAAGAAGTTCAGAAGGAGTGAAAGGAGGCATCTGGTCAAGCAGTGAAATGGTCCTGCATGCAGACCCTGAGTAACATTAAAAAGGCAAATGCACCCAAAAAAAAGGAGCCCTGGGGTGCGCTTGAGCACAGAGGTTAATGAGCAGAGAGATCCTCTGCAGGAGGCCTGTTGAGGGAGAAGAGGAGGGAAGATGGCTACACACTGTATAGTGCTATTCTGAGAAGTTCAGAGTAAGTGGGGTATTTAACCTGTTACACCTGTTTCTTTTGTTTTAGAAACAACGTTGGCTAAAGCCTTGATATCCTCAAAGGAACATGGGCAAATGTAATCTCCAAGGAGATTGATTTTGAATTTATTATCAGATTAGTTCAATTAAAAAAAAAGAATCTTTATCATCATTTAAAACTACATGATTGGAATGCACTACAATGTATATGAGTCATCTTGTTCATGAGCCACATAATCTGATGTAAACACACATTGATTACATATTCTTGGCATTCAGGCATTCACACTAAATCAAATTTGACAGTGACTGAACACAGTCCAATTGTAATCTGACTAGAGATTCCAAATGAGCTGCTTACATGGATGCTAAATAAAGACATCCACTATGATGTGTGTTTACATGCACCAAAGCATTTGATCAGAATATACATGTTGTGACATGGTGGCTTTGGATCAAGTGGTTCCATCTGTGTAGTGTCTAATCTGCCAGAAATCTCTTTTTTTTTTTTTTTTTTCCCCAGCTTGATTGAGCCATTTCTATTCATTAATATGCTATATGCATTTGTTCTGCCTGTTAATGTATATTTGAATATAGAACCACATTGTGTCCTGGGAAAACTGTTGGCCTTTCTGTTTTGGTGCATTCCAACAAGTTGTTCAAACAAGTCTTTGAACAACTTGTTTCGAGCCTTTCGACAATCCTTACATTTTATTAGATCCACAACAACAGCCACAGATCAGCTCTGAACACATGCAGAAAGGTTTACGCCACTCTCTTGATCAACTAAAAATGAATTATGAGCCGAATCAGATCAGTTTCTTCCTATAGAGGCATTTACATGAGGCATTTTTATTCTGGTTGGTCGATTATTCTGATTATCATGAGTGCAATATTAGGGTCTACAGTGTCAATGTAAACGCAACTAGTCACAAAGAGAGTTGTCTCAAATGTGTCTCTACCACAACTGAAACAATCTCATTCCCCTTTTCTTCTCTGTACAACAAAAAACTAAGGATTGATTTTCAAAACAAAAGCAAGAAAGAGAAGAAAGACTGAAAAAAAAACCAAAAAAAAAAAAAAACACATCATGCCGCCTGGCAAGATACACAACCTCTCTCACCCTTGCATGAAGGTTTCCCCAACAGAAGTAGTTGCCAGATTGCTGGAGCATGAAGCACTAACAGCTTTGCCCAAGGCTAACTTCAACCTTTTCCAGTGGAATGGAATAGGAGATGTCTGGTGAATTTCTCATTGTTTATAGTCTCATTTCATGAAGAGATTAAGAGTGAGTCCCTTGCTTGGTGAAACAAGGGAAAATCAGGGAAGCGAGAAGATCATTTACTTCTCTGACAAAATGAGCTTTCCTCTTAAGCGGAGCCGTGTGTGATTTAAGAGTTGAATTTAGCCAGGAGTAAGGTGTAACAGAGAGTAATTGCACTTTACACATTTTCTCACTGTTGAAAAATGTTGGATTTGGGGGTTTTTCCTGACGTTACAAATAAAAAGTGAAACTGTGGACCAGATTCACAATTCATTTTCTTGCAGGTTGAGAGTGGGTGGATGTAGGCTTTATATTACAACAGTTCCACACATTTATGTGGTATCTAAAACTACACAAGCTATGATCAGACTGAAAGCACAACTCAGTTTTTTGACATATCCACACAATTCAGATACATTTCACAAGGTCACATGAAATGCAATTTTTGCACACCACATTTAGAGGTCCTTTGAAATGTAACTCGATTCAGATTATTACAGATGCCTCACAGTCCGGCCACTTGTGTTGGATTTCAAAGTGTCTTTCGTGTCACTTGCAGCATGACACACAATGGCAACATCACAGATGAAAGTACATCCAAGTGGCTCAGAGCGGCTGAGCAAAATCAGTCAATCAGTCATTGATTTATTGACTTATTCTCTTCAGTCAATCAATCAATCTAAACCATACCCCTTCATTAAAGAATCCAGTGTTGACAGTCTGGTCATTCTGAATTAAAAAGCCAGGTCACCAGCGTACAGAGCAACTGACGCCTATGTCGTCAGCATAACAACCCATGCAGATGTGCGGTGATGTCTAGAACCAAATAAACGATCCAATCACTTTTTAATACTAGTGCAGACTCTCCGTCTTACAAATGTGATAGAGAGACAAAACAGATTTTCCTGCTGTGTGAACATAGCCTTGGAGAAACTTCAAAAGCATATCCTGAAGAAGTTGAAGTGCCGATTGAAAAGTTGAGTATCAGTTGAAATAAAATTGGTAAAAGCAACTGAATATCAAACTCAAGCACTGAAGCAGCTGAAATATTATTCAGTGTGTGTATTTTAAGAACTGAGCTGGATGTGTCAGTCGATGTGGAAGTCTCAAAACTAATTACTGCTAGTTAGGTGTATGACCATAAAAAAGCTGAATCAATGCTGAATGAAGACGAGGGGTCTGTTCATTGAGGGTTTTAGTACAAGCAGTCAACAAGGAGTTGAACTGTCAGTCAATGTGTAGGTTATATCTTTAGCTTTAACAGTCAGTTGAAATCCTGAGAGAAATCATTGTCAGTTCAAGCTGTTGAAGTCTTTTTTGGCATTTTAAATAGTCCTAAATGCAAAATTGACCATAGTGATCAGCACCAGTATGTTAGACCTGTTGGGTACAATGGGAGGGCAGGTTTGATCACAATTCATAATAAACTAATGGCAGTTATTAAAACTAATTATTGTTATTAACTATTACAAATAGTTGCTATAACTATTAATGATATGGAATACAAACTTCAAATAAGGGATCTATAACCAAATAGGAAAACAGTCTCAAAAGATAAAAAATCGATAAAACTTAATTGATTGATACATTTATATGCTCTAACTACAGCTACAAGAACACTAAAGCATCTCAAGCATTACACATGTGGCGTGTGTGTGTGTGTGTGTCAGAGAGAGAGAGAGAGAGCCAAGAAGGCGGACGGATCCTGTGACCATTTCGTCACGCGAGAGTTCAAGATGGCGGATGGGATTTGGAAGTGTCTGAGTAAACAATGGTGTGGCAAGTTAATGACAAGCAATCTGTTCACAAAGAGTGTTTATGGATGTACATAGGCGCGTGTGTGTACATGTACCTGAGTATAGAGGAGAAAAAAAGAAGGAAAAAGGGCTGACAGTCGGCGCACAGCAAAGAGGAGTCATAGAGAAATACAATACCTTTCTATCAATCAGCGACCGGCTAAAAAGCTTAAACGCCTGCCACTGCTCATTGTTCTTTGATAAAAATGGAGTTTATTGTGCACTCACATGCTTGAAAAGCTAACACTTAGGTCCACAAAGTGAAGAGGCTCAATTAATCTTGTGATGAGCACAAAGAAAGGCAAACAACAAACACAGTGTTTTACAGTGCTAAACTAGCAGTAAAAAGGATTCAGCGGTCCAAAGACTCACAAACAATGTAGCCTAAAGCATTCAATACATGCTGTTAATATCTAGTATCTGCCCAGACACTAATTAAGCCTCACTTGTGACCGCACTCATGGCGGTTAGTGTGTATCAATCTGCATTGTTAATCCAGCTCCTTCCTCTGCATGGATTAATGGCATTGTCACTGCCAGCGTCCTGCTAGCAGACTGATGGTGGCTGTTCTCGGCGTTCAGGCAGAGAAACCAGCAGAGTCGAGAAAGAAGAAGAAGCGGCGGCCTGAGGCTCTATTAGAGAGGTTGAAGACTGTGGCCTAGGCAAAGGTAAAATCCAAACGTTTGGTTGCTCCCTTTTAGTAACAGCTGCACAAGCGATTTACCGTAGTTTCGTTTTTGGGCAAGCTAATGTTCAATGGGGTGCAGGGGCACTGGCATGCTAGCATCAAAATCCCTATTTTTAAAACACTAAGAAGGCTCGACACAACATGAAACTTTGCTCGTAGTATCACCAGGGTCTCTACACATGAACACGAGCATTGAGAACATTGTTTGTGAACACAGAATTTGATAAAAAGAAGGTTTTTGAACAACTCACTGTAGGAGATGGACCTCTGGCGCGTTGCCGTCATGGCAGACAAAAAGTGTCGATCCACCAGTGTGACCTAACAGGCAGGAGAGTAATGGTGGACCTCCTGCCTGTTAGGTCACACTTGGGGATCGACACTCTTTGTCTGCCATGACGGCTGCGCACCAGAGGTGCTACTGCTAGCGTAAGTTGTCCAAAAACCTTCTTTTTAGTAAACTCTGTGTACACAAACAATGTCCACAATGCTCGTGTTCATGTGTAGAGACCCTGGTGATACTACGAGCAAAGTTTCATGTTGTGTCGAGCCTTCTTAATGTTTTAAAAATAGCGATTTTGATGCTAGCGTAAAAGTGCCCCTGCACCCCATTGAAATTAGCTTGCCTGAAAACGAAACCACGGTAAATCTTAAAAGTGCCTCTTTCGTTGTAAATATGCTTTTACACGAAGGTTTAACTCATATTCAATCGCAAAGAAAGCCTTGGTTGCTTTCTGGCGAGAGTTTCGCTTTAAACTCTCTTCAACTCATGGCTGAACTCACATTCAGGTGCGCTTTCAGCTGATAGGAGAAGGGAGTTTCAAAGCTGGAGAGCTATGACAACCAGGTGTGATTTACTGGGTCACTGGGTTTGGCACATTTTCCTTTGCTTATGGGCTTTGTCAGTGATTGGAGACTGCATTTTAGGCTATGGTTTACATGCAGGTCTCTCTGCTGTTTGGACCACGTGGTGAGGTCCCAACAGACCAAAACAAACTTGGCCAAACCTCCCCTCTCCCTTTGCCTCCCCTCAACACAGCAGATGATGGAATGAAGTTATTCTTTGTATACCACGTCAAGTGACGATGTAAGTACATTGGGCAAGCAAAAGGATGTACACCTTTGCTATCCTTTGCTCCTGTAGCTAGCAGGGTTGAGGACAAACGCCAGTGTCAAGACCACATTTGCATGAAAATATTTAGTAGTCCAAGTCTGGGGTTTCCCACATAATTGTTTGTCACTAAAAGTGGCATGAGTCGGAGGGGCCAATCCAATAGTTCGGATGGGAGGGGGCTCACATACATTAACGTGCACTCGCTCCAAAACAAAAAAACAGAGAAGCTCAATAATAATAACAGTAATAAAAACAAACAGGGAGGGACATCTTTACTCCAGTATATCTTTATATAGCAAATAGTTATAGTTAGAAGTGTAAGGGGAAGTCCAAGGTCTTTTGTGCTAAATGTAAATCTGAGCTGAAAACATTTCAATACCTGTCAGACAGTTAGTACATGCTTAAACCAGCATGACAGCACACCTTGCTTATTAGTATACATATAACTCCAATATTGTTACTGCCAGAGTTGGAGCAAAGCCTTTCTATTTATTTACATAATACATAAGGTGCCATTCGTGAAAGCACGGTACAGTACAGTCCTACTAGCTGATACATATGACATTTGACTGTTTTTCAGCAGAGATCACAAGGTTGAGCTAGCATGGCAGTTTTGTGTTTATATGCGTGGTATTTATTCAGTTAGGGAAATCTCTTGAAAACATGAGCTGGCTCATTAAACAGGAACTAAAAATTGTCTCTGTTGCTCCTTTGTGACTAAGTGTCGGCCTACTCATAGGCGGGAAATCACAGGGAGACAGGGGAGTTTGGAACCTCCTTTCTAAGAAGAAAGGGAGATTTGTTCCCCTCAATAACCTTACTAGTGAAAACACATCATTTGAAAGTATATCATAATATGCAATGAAAACACTTGTGCTAATAAAAGATGCAGAACAATGTGTTTCTAAGTTTCTAAAGATTGGATGCCCCCCCCCCTCCATGTGCCTCACAGTGGTTTGGTCCACTGCCAATCAACCTGCACTTCACACACCTGACCTGTCTCTGTGGAGTCTCTCAGCATGGTGCTGGTGGCGCTGGTAGACTGGAGTATGTAGCTATTGTACTTAGAATAACTCCCTGTTTCACTCACCACACTGAGATGTCCTGAGGTTCAGTGAAAACATCTGGTTTTGTCACCACAAACAGGGCTAGAAAATGTCCCGGGTTTTCCTTAAAAACATTCAGGGGTGTCCCCTTCAGGAATTGCTCTTGTCCTCCCCAACAGTGATGTGAACTGTCCACCCTTTGGTCTGTTGCTGGAGAAGTAAACTAGGCTTCATTAAATATAGGAGCCTACTGAAGCGACTGATTGTTTTATCAGTCATTTGTCAGACCATGTACCAGGCCATGTATATCTTAGTAAATGTAAATGTTGTAAGTCCGTAGCTGTATAAATAATTGTACAATTACCTCAGTAATGTTATGTATGCAAGGGTCACCAGATAACAGTGAACTAATAGCAGGGTAGAATAGCGCTAAGTGCACATTTGATGATAGTCTGTAAGTCTGTAGCATCTGTCTTTTATCTCAACTCTGCTCTAATTTGAAAATTATGCGATCGGTCAAAAAGACCAAGTGGCGGGATATCCCTTTACAGTTCTCCTGGGACAGGCGTAAGCTTGATGGGCAATTCATCTTTCCACCGCTGGCGTGGATCAAATAGACTTAATGAATTCCTCACCGCGCCTGACCTTTACTGGGGTTAATGAAGAGGAACAAGAAAACTGCAGAGGAGCTTAAATGTGTGTTATTCCAAAGAAAGGGGATTTGAGTCAGAGGATGGAAGAAAAGCGCATCCTCGCTGCTCATTTAGACTTTTACCGTTTGAAAATCAAACCTTTATCAGGTGTTTTCCTTTGGTTTATAAGGCTGGGAAGGTGTTTTGAATCTCAACAAAGGCTCTGAGCTGCTATCATATTGCCGTGTACTTGTGGAATGGGTTCTATTTGTAATGATGTGGCATATCCCTCTTGATGTTGTTTTGGATGTTTTACAGTACAGACTGTTTGCACTCAGCTTTGTGAGCTCCCTGTCTGCCTGTCTCGCAGACATGGAAAGCAGGTGTTTGACAGCTGATGGGTCTTACTCTGCTGGGAGCGCCTGGCTCATCTCTCCTCTAATGAGCTACATGAGACGGATTGTTTCTTTATCCTTCATTTGACTTTACAACAAAAGTGAGCATCTTAACAAAACTGTTTCACTGCTTACAGGGTATGTTTACCCCTTTGAGGCACTGGAGAAAACAAGATGCCTCAGTAAGGTCTTTTAAGGTGGTTTAACGGTTTTCCTAAATTAATGTTTTGGCACATTCTGCATCTGGTTGCCTTTGCGCCTCAGTCTGACGTCATTGCACATTTTGGTTGCTGTTTTTTGGCCATTTAGGCAGTTGGAGAGATAGTGAGACCACATGTTGGAGATCACCGGAATATTGATTGTCTCTGCTGCAGTCCATGTCACTTTTGATAATACCAGCACCTGAGGATTGTTGAATGGTTATCAGCGCAATAGTCTCAGCTACGCAGAAAAGATCAGCCCATTATTATCTTGCTGTAGGTCTTACAGCAAGCTGAGGATGAACGTATATTTCCAAAGAGCTCAAAGTATAAAAATAATCCTTCCATTAAAAAAGGATGAAATATAAATGGTAGGGTGACTAATCCTCGCAGGTAAGAATATGTCATGAGCACTGAGCGGTGCATATGTTCAGAGACACGCAATGATTGTTTTCACCATGTTGTTCAAATGTGTTCTATAGCATCCATCTTTTCAATGACCTTCAGATACAGGCGCATCAAATGCATACAAACTATCACATGTATAAGTATAAAACATGTGCTAGTGTAACTCATTTCCAAAGAAAACAGCAGCCGTCATCAGCAGAAGTAATATGTTACATTAAGCATCCTATAATGTTGGTGACTCATAACAGATTATTTTTCAATTTTCATATCCAGGAGTTCCGAAGCATCCTCATGATTCATTAGGAGTCACCTGGAGGAAGTCCCATAATTGGTTGGGTGCTGAGCAGGTAGTGTACAGCAGATCTTGAGTTAAGTCTTTTTGTGGTAACAACTTCCCCCTGTGGCTGAAAACAACACGGTGACAGTAAATTATAACAGTTAGTTGTGCCTAGTATGACAGCTAATGAGCTGAATCACACTGTAAAGCTCCATAACACTGAAGAGCGCTGCAGATTTAGGCGATACATATGTGTAGGTCCATCACGATTTGCAACCTCTCTAACACTGTCACACTGTGTTATCATTGCTATTTTAATCTTTATCTTGTTATTGTAAACACGTCTAGGCCCTTTGACTCCAAAGTCACCACAACAACACAAATTATCAAAACCTGAAGCGTAACAAGCGGTGTGGTCTTTACTGACCATAAGCAGCTGACTTACCACTTAACAAGTCCTGTCCTCACAATGAGACACTCCCAACTCTGACCAAAACCCCACACATCCAAAACTGACATAGAGGTGTAGATGAAGTGTGTATTTTGAAGCTTAAGGCCACTGACCAAGCTGCTGTAACTGATGAGTTGAGAGTAAGAATGTGTTTGCTAATATGTCCCAGACCCAGTTTGTCCACCACCATAAGGGCCAAAATGATAACCACTTTATCCAACTTCTAATGAGACAGCAAACAATGCAAGTCCCCAAAAGATCAGAGTGACTTTCAAATTGATTTGTTTATTCTTTCATTTTGTTACTTAATTTTACATTAATGTTGTACTGCCCAACACTGGTTATGAACAGTAGCAGTAGTAGTAGGGTTGCCACTAATGATAATGTTCATTGGCAGTTAATATGTGGATTATTTTCCCTAATTAAATTATTAGTCATTTGGGCTATACATGTCATGTTTGTAATGTTTTGTCCACATAAGACATTCAGTTTTTACTGCCATAAAGGAATAAAGAAAACAAGTCAGAGCTTTTTGACTTTTTGTTTTTTGACTTGAATCAGTTATCAAAATAGTTGGCAATTAATTAAAAAGTTAATAACATATTTAAGTCTAATTAATTAATTTATTCGGAGCAGCACTATACATGTAAATATGCTGGAACGCAGTTCAAGACTTACTGTACATCTGCAAACTAAAAAACCCATCCCACACAATCAGTATCTCTTCAGTTACAACTTAATACATATTGTGTCTTCTGTGAGAATGCTTCTATCAATAATTCACAATGATCTGTTTCTTTTTCATCCTACCCACAGCTGGATAAAGAGTTAAGAGAACATTTCTTTTACAGTTGTATTTGTTTATTTCTTTTTTTTTTTTTTTGAGCATCTTCAATATCTATCATTTCCAAACCACAAGTATAAGAAGAATCCATTTGGAGAGCAAAGGCTCGAAAACAGTACATTTTGTTTTCCAAGTGTGTAATCTGAAGGTGCCATGACAACTCATTGAAAACGCATTAGAAGTCCAGGATGGATACAAGAAGGGATCCCATTATCTTCTGTTCACTCAGCATTTGCGTTCATTTTATATAGCATTTCCCTAAGTGGTTGCTCTGTATCTTGTCTATTAATAACAAGAGGTCAAAGGGGACAGGGGCAGAGAGAGTTGGATTAACAGAGGAGAAATGTTTTGTCAGGAAAACCATATGGTGCACTGGGCACTCGTAGAACCTAAGGAGACTCAGCCACGGCAGAACATGATGGATTGTATCAAGCTACAGGCAGGAAACAGTAGAAATAAGTAATAGGAAAGAAAGTGGGGTAGGAGGTGTTTATGTTGAGGTTGCTCACCATTTTATTCCTGTATTCCAAGAGGTGATAGAACTTGTTAAGTTGTTGATGACATGAGGAATTGTACAAACTCTACTGCCTCCTGGCTCTGGTAGGTGTTTTAGAGGAATAGAGTTGAATTATCCATTTAGTACCAGAGGGGCAGTTCATGACCTCTTCCTCTTCCACTCCCCCGCTCCTCCATCAGCCGCCCACAGTGGCAGCTGCGGTCAAGGTTAGCTCTGTGGCTATTCACTTTCTGCACTGTTGTTTGGTGCATGAACAGAGCTAGGGAAGTCTGCCAGACAGGTTTAGCCTGAATATACTCCAGTACAGAGCTGGTTTCAGGGCAAGCTTTCATTATGCAAGCAAATGACCAAGATTTTTTTTTCTGTTGCCATGGTACCTGCCCACCTCTATTTACCAGAATATCGAAAAGAGATTTAAATTCCAAAAAATAAATATATAAATCAGGAGGAGGGCTGTGGGATTTTAACAGGAACTGACTAGTCTAAAAATAGATGCAGTTTATCCAGCCAATAAAGCAGATAATACCACAGAGAAAAGATGTGTTTTATGACAGAACTCACAAAATGGAACTGACAAGAATCAGTTTCTATTTACTATAACGATACCTAGAAGTTACCTTTTCATAAAACTATGTAGTGAATACAAGATTATAAAAACTGAGTGAAAAGTGAATGCTACATGGAAATCTGACATAAAAATGATACTGGACCAAATTGCTTGGAACTTATATTAATGTTGTGCCATACAAAGCTCCTCACAATATAAACACCTGTGCAAAATATTACCCTTCTATATTTTTTCCACCAGGGCCTGTATGTATGTCTTTAAAATGTATTTAGCATTTTCTGGCTTAAATCTTCCATGCCAAGGAAAGTAGCTGCTTTCATTTTTGTCCATGGACGTGCTCCAGAGTCTCCTCAGCCATAATGTTAACTGCATCATCCACAACAATCAAGTTTGAATCTGAAAGTGTACATGGGCAAATTTGTATCCCGCAAAGATTCGGGATGCAGGAGCAGCACCTCTGTCTTGGTCATGCAACAAATACAATTAACCGATTCACTGTGATGTTGGGTTAACAGTAACAGTAATTTTTGAAAGATATGCATTGATTTCCATTACAGAGATACAGCATGTGAAATTGGCAAATATTTATTTCTGTTTTTATTTTTCAGATATAACTGTAATGTTTTAAAACATATTGTTCTGACCTACCTCACATTTCTGTTGTAAAATAACTGTTGTTGAAAGTGTTATTATTAATGAGATATGACAGCGTTAACTAAACATGGTGATGTAAGCACTCTGAAATAACATCCGGCAAAAAGACAATTAAATTCAATGTAAGCTAGTGCATGGGTTTTCTACCTGGAAGTTACTGTGAACAAACATCGGGATTCAGCCTCTTGGACATGTGCATGGGTGGGAGGTCAGTGAGGGATTATTTTTTTTAGTGAGTTGGTTTATTATTCTATCAGAAATGTGTTCAAAAATGTGCAACTGTTGTCCACGCTGGTCACTTACACATAAAAAGTCCCCAAAAATCTTGGCGTAAGTTTATGAGACAGTAAAACAGTTTTCAGCCCTACATATATCTGATGGGAGGTGTACCAGCAGAATTATCAAGTCTCTTGAAAGTCAGCAGATAATTCAGACATTCATTTAAAAAAAAAATGTAGTGACTTTTGCTCACATATCCTTCATGAAGGTTAGTGGGTGGGATATATTAGGCAGTAAGTGAATATGTTGTCCTCAAAGTTGATGTGTTAGAAGTAGGAAAAATGGGCAAGCATAAGGATTTGGGCGAGTTTGGGCCAAACTGTGATGGCTAGACAACTGGGTCAGATCATCTCCAAAACTGCAGCTCCCGGTGTTCCCGGTCTGCAGCGGTCAGGATCTATCAAAAGTGGTCCAAGGAAGGAACAGTGATGAACCGCCGACAGGATCATGGGCAGCCAAGGCTCATTGATGCACATGGGGAGCGAAGGCTGACCCATGTGGTCTGATCCAACAGACGAGCTACTGATGCTCAAATTGCTTAAGAAGTTAATGCTGGTTCTGATAGAAAGGTGTCGGAATACATAGTGCATTGCAATTTGTTGCATATGAGGCTGCATAGCCGCAGATCAGTCAGGGTGCCCATGCTGACCCCTGTCCACCGCCGAAAGCACCAACAATGGGCAAGTGAGCATCAGAACTGGACCACAGGGCAATAGAAGAAGGTGGCCTGGTCTGATGAATCACGTTTTCTTTTACATCACGTGGATGTCCGGAGGCGTGTGCGTCGCTTACCTGGAGAACACATGGCACCAGGATGCACTATGGGAAGAAGGCAAGACAGCGGAGGCAGTGTGAGGCTTTGGGCAATGTTCTGCTGGGAAACCTCGGGTCCTGCCAGCCATGTGGATGTTATTTTGACACATACCACCTACCTAAGCATTGTTGCAGACCAAGGAAACAATATTCCCTGATGGCTGTGGCCTCTTGCAGGAGGATAATGCGCCATGCCTCAAAGCAAAAATGGTTCAGGAATGGTTTGAGGAGCAAAACAACGGGTTTGAGGTGTTGACTTGGCCTCCTAATTCCCCAGATTTCAATCCAGTCGAGCATCTGTGGGATATGCTGGACAAACAAGTCCGATCCATGGAAGGCCCACCTTGTTACAAATAGGATTTAAAGGATCTGCTGCTAACAAATTGGTGCCAGATACCACAGCACACCTTCAGGGGTCTAGTGGAGTCCATGCCTCGACAGATCCGAGCTGTTTTGGCAGGAAAGGGGGACCAACACAAAATGAGGCAGGTGGTCATAATTTTCAGTAATCTTTGTATTAACAATAACAGGGGTTTTTAACGAGGCCTTGTGATATCTCCAGCTTTCCTTGATGTGACGAAAACATGTAGTTTAAACCAAAACATGTTTGGTCCCAAGGGAGATTCATAAAGTTTTTTTTTGTGCCTAAACCTAACCAGCTAATAAGAATGCTCAAGATATCTTGACTCAAGATACGATTGAAAATTCAACCTAAAGAATGTAAAGTTGTGTGACGGGGTCAGTTTTAGGGTTGCATGTTTTGTTACTTTGTTCATTTTAATTGTCATTTAATTATCGCATGTTGTGTTTTGTGTTTTTACAGTGTTTTGATTTGAATGTAGTTCTTTTTATGAACCGACCCTGAACTATGCACGGACTCGCCCAGCAGACTAATCAATGTAACGAGCCACAGGTGGTGGCCAGTGCAGGTGTGACCCTTTTTATTTCAGAGCGGTAGTGAAGTAGGGATAGATAGAGAGAGAGAGAGACAGAGAGCGTTAGAGAGTGAAGGTGCCAAGATGGCCGCCGCCGGGCGCCAGAACATAGGGCGCCGTGATACAGAGGACGCAAATGTCAGGATGCCGGGCGCCGGGAACGGTGAGCGCCGGACACTTCGGGGGTGGCAGACGCCGTGACACCAAGGGCACCAGAACGCCAGGAAGAGTGAGGGTGCCAAGATGGCCACCGCCGAGCGCTGGAACAGTAAGTGCCAGGAACGCCGGGGCGGGCGCCGTGACTCCGAGGACGCCAACGTCAGGATGGCGGGAGCCGGGAACGCCAGGGCCGGCAGGTGCCGTGACACCGAGGCACCAAAACGCCAAGAAGGCAGGCGCCAAGAACGGTGGGCGCCGGGAACGCGGAACGCGAAAGACGGTATGTGCCCTGGAATGACCGCAGACCTCGTCCACCTTTGGCAGATGTTGGGGTCTGCCACTTTGGCTTCATCTGAGAGCGGGACGATCCAGAGACACTGGGATCCTCAGGAGAGACTTGGGCTGGGTTTATATCTTTTTTTGAAAACAAATCTTGTGTACATTTTCAATTGGAATGTGTTTTTTTTTAACTCTGCTGACCCTGATTTTAACTAAGAACCTAGGTGTTTGTTTTTATAAGAGTCCTTGGCTCACAAACCTAGGTGGCATTGTTGGCTTTTTAACTAAAACATCTTTTCAATCATTTTAACTTATAGATGACTTTTAAACCCCCCTCGTTACAGTTGGAACATAAAGAAATGTTAATTTCAACATACATTGCCAGCACTTGCTCTGACAATTAGGTTGCAGCATAATACAGGGAAACCTTATTGTATTCAGAAGCCCCTTTTCCTCAGCCTGTTCAAAGCGAGAATGTCGTTCCATTCTGTAGAAAAGGTAACTTGGAAGAGGTGGACAGTGTTGCTCTGCCCTTAAGCCAACAGTGGACGTAGTAACAGAGCAAAATCTAAGTCTGAAAAGGGTGAGCCAGCATGACAGGACCCATGCTGTTACACACACTGTTGTGTTATATGTCATGCCTCTTTTGCTCCTGGGACGCCGGCATGCTTTCTAACATCACACGCTGGGGCAGCATTATAAAGATGGTGTTTGGTTTAGTGTAAAAAAGCAAAGCCAGCATAACTGCGAGACTTGCGGGATCTGTGTGTAAAAAAATGGCTCGATACAATTCAATGTTCCTCATCACTGTCCCAAAACAGAAAAGGTTCATAGGTCCATTGATGCTATTCTCTTTTAATCTGTGGTTTAGGATCAGAGTGTAAAATGCTCAGGGTTTTGAGGTTTTTCAGGGCTTTGAAAAAATGTTGCTAGCCTGCCAGCACCGATGATCTGTCATTAGTGAGCAGAATGATTGATTTCATAAAGTGGATGTGTGGCACTGGAAAAGAAACATTTACCCCTCAGGCAGAAAAGCAGCATTAATAAAACATTAGAGGGAATGACTCGCCAACTCTCATAATCCAGAGTGTTTTCCTCCCTCTCTTTCATATATGTTTAAATGCTCGTCATTTCGATGTTCTTGTATGTGAGTCACATAAACGACTGGGAGGAAAGTGGGTTAACTTTGCTAACTTTAAGTTATAAGTCTCAGGTGGTGTTGCTGTGTTTGTTTTGCTGTTTCATTTCCCAGCATGATCTCCTTTATATAAACCACTTATAATTCCAGTCATTTCTGATGCTGGTTTTAAATGTTTCCATTACTTTTGAAATGGTAAAAAATGACTGTCAGTTTGACATATTCATTTGAAGCCCGGGGCTGATATTCCAAAGCTGCTGTACTGTTTACTTCTCCATGATTTGAAGTTAATTAACTGTGCTAATATTTCAGATGTAATCTGTATTCATTGTCCACATTGCTGTCTCTTTGTTTGTTTCTTTGCATGACAAGTAGCTTCTCATTTCACAATGAAAGACATGCAACACCCTACCTTTCTGGTATTGAAAAAATAATTGGATGTTTACTCTGTGAAATGCTGTTTTGTCCACGTTTGATGTCAGTTTGCTCTGTCATCTTCAAGTCTAGTTCTGGTGAATGAAAGTTTTCTTTCAGTTTATCCCACAGTTTTAGCAGAGAAAAAGAAGAGTTCAAGTGGCCTCTTGCATTTCAACCTTAATCTTCGTAATTGCTAAATGCTAGTCACTGTTATTGTTGGCTGGTAGCAGGTAGTTATTGTGGTCTATTCAAATGCAAGGAGACAAAATTCAACGCATCAGACACACTATCAACCCACCCAATGCCAAACAAAGAAGCATCACCACGGCAATCTTCCTGACACAAATTAGTAATCATGACCCAATTTGATACCATTAATGAAATCTCTCTCTCTCCAATCTGACCTTTTTCCGAAGGCTTAAAAAATTGCTCTAAAAACTCTCTAGAGAAGAAATATCTGCTGATTTCAAACTTCGCGTTCTTTGGTAAAGTTATTGGAAAGGTTGTTTACCAACAACCCAGTCCTTTTTGTAAAGATTAAGAAATGTGTCCATACCTTTCACCAGGATCTCAGCCCTGTCATGGCACTGAGACTGCACTCAGAAAGGTCCTGAATGACATTGGCCTGAACAATGACTCAGGCAAAATCTCTATATTGGTACTCTTAATTTCATTTCAGAGCCACTTTTTACATTGTAGATCATATATTTCTGTTGATTATAAAACTGTCTGCGACTCTCGGGAACTGTTCTTTAAGTGGTTAAAATTTGGTCTAAATTGCTAACTGTGTGTCTGAGTAGATAGACATGACAAGGGTACATCTTAGGATCTCATTTGTTCAATCTTTAATCACTCACGTTAGGTCAAATCAAATTATAAAGTTTCTTACATAATTACGCAGGGCGGCTGTAGCTCAGTGGGTAGAGCAGGTTGGCTAGTGATCGGAAGGTTGCTGGTTCAAATCCCGGCTCCCCCAGGCTGAGCTGAGCTGCAATGAGCTGGCGACTTGTCCAGGGCGTACCCTGCCTTCGCCTAGTATTGGCTTCAGCAACAAACTCTACGACCCCTTGACAAAAGGGATAAAGAAGTTACATACCAGTGACTATGAACCTATTGAATTAGTAGATTGCTGCTTAAATCAGGTTGCAGGAGTAAAAATAGCTAAAAGTTAAATACTTTTTAAGTTTAGAAGTAATTTCCAACCTCCCTCCCAAAAAGCCATAGATCAGAGTATAGAATCAGATGTGACTCTGGGTGTTTACTCCACCAGTAGGTCTGGCTCTGCACCCAACTTTCCTCCCCACACATGACTCTGTAAAGTGCTACAGAGAAGTTGATTATTTCAAACTTCCTCAGATACCCAAATTTCACATAATCACATCATATGGGCGTATGAATTCACATCTATTACTGCATTGAGTTTGTATGTAATTTTGATGTGTGGAAAATTCATTATGCTTTCATATCAAGCTTCCAGGATCAAGGTGGTGGGGGGGTGCCCTATCTGCTCAAGCTTTATAGGGATCTATGAATTGTCAAGCCTTTTACCTGGGACCATTTTGTCACCAGAAAAGCTGCCAGGAGCTAATGCCCCAGACAACACAGTACCTAGGATTATATACAATAAGGCATGCAAATAATACCACTATGAAAAGGTATAAATCCCTATTAATAAGGTGTATTCATCTATCATATAATTTGCTTTTCATTTCATTCATGAGGAAGCTTAAGTCTGTCTTGCAAGAGAAAAGAGACCAGCCACTGTGAAGAGGATTGCCACCAGTTGATCACAACATAATGAATAAGTGCAGAATTGGAAGCTGGCAGCATTTAATAGAGGGGATTTGAGTGAAGCCTGCCATAATATAAAATTGTGCAGCAGCTGGCTAGGTGCAACCTCCATGCATTAAATAAAGTGCACTTGTGTGCTCGCTGAGTGGGTTAACAAGGCACTCTCGCGTGAAGAATCAACATGTCCCAGAGAGAACAAAGGCTCATTCAAATCCAAGCCTTTCCTAAAAGTCATAAACCTCTCAAAAGGAAAAGAAAGCAAGAAAGAGCTCAGCACAACAAACAACTCAGAGGGTTACAGCTATATTTGCAGGAAATTAAATGGTTGCATCATATGTTTTAAATTGACATTTGGAATATGTCTCTGTGGGACCACTGTTTTTTAGATAATAGTGGTGTTCTTTTGCAGGAAATATATTAAAGGAGTCATCACCTGTTTTTTTGCATATCCAGTCCCTCTTGGATCGCTTTGGATCAATTCTTAAAAGTTATTAGAAAATTAAAAAGAAAAAAAAATCAAACATAGAGCTTGTTCTGACACTTTTTCATACCGCGACTTTCTCACGCGAGATTATGCGCTAGGTTTTGACCGGTCCGGATGTGCATTGTATTAATATGTCATGAGGCGCGCGTTGATTGGCCGCAGGAAGGACAGAGCCGGAATGGGGGGCGAGCCTGCATGCACACAGACTCCAAAACATAAACAGCCCCCTGTCATGGCGCACACACTAAATGACGAACCTTACGGAATTCAGGCATTTATGTACGAGCCACAGTCGGAAACCGAACGGGAGAGTGAAGAGGCAGAGACGGTGGAGAGACACGTTTACAGCAGGATGTCTCTGAATGGTAAATTCTTTTTTTTTCCTTCTTACTTTTCACACTCGTGTTTTACATGTAAGACCTGAGTTTTAATGCTGGTAGTGACGATGTATGGCGTGAAAATGACAGAGAAATAAGCAGATTCGGCGTGCTCACTCTGGCTGAGGACGGCTGTGAGCCGATGCATTATGCAAGTAGCCTCCTGTGGTAACGTCACCACAGGAGCAGAGTCAAAATCTCGTGCTTTAAAGCCACTTTCAAACTCCAGCTTTTAAGGCAAGTTTCAACAGAGGTCCAACACCAATATGCATGATTTAACGAGAGAAATTGCGATTTCCGGGTGATGACTCCTTTAAAAAGAGCTTTTGCTGTCATTAGTGTCCTACATCTTGGATCCAAGCTTCTACAGGTTGTCTCGTTGGTGTACATCTTTGTGATGCCTATTTTGTCCAATACCGCAACATGGTGTCAGAATGCATTTTAGAGGTTGCATACCAAATGATACCAACAAAAAAGCCACCTTGTGTTCACTGGACCTACCTAAATGCGAAGTAGACAAATCGAGCTCAGCGTCAATCATCCCTACACCTTCACATTTGATTTCCCTTTTGGTCTCAATAGCCTTGCGGACTGTTGCCATGACGTTCTTGTTTGCGTTATCAGCATAATTTTCTTACACACAATGGAATTCCAGGGAATAGAGTAACAAATTGACTAATTGACTGATTGAAGCAGGCTAGCTAATAATGATGATAATGAAAGAAAATGTTAACCTGTACAGGTTAACATTTTCTTTCCATGTTGAATGAGTTTGAGCCCCAAGCATCAATGATATAAGCACAGAGTTGGATCGGAACTTGCCACATCTTGTGGAACTAAAAGTATATTGCATTATCCCGGCCCATTTTGAAGCAAAAAAATCCGGTTCACAATTTGCAACCCAAGTCTAATACAAGAAGACCTTTATTTTCGCAGCATGCTCATAGGGGAATTTTTTGCGTCTCTGCAAACTAAATATGGTCTAGACCTGCTCTAAATAAAAAGTGGCACTTCTGTTGCAAATTGGAGCTATATGAACAAAACTGATTTGACTTACCTATTGTGTGGTTTTGACCGCCATTTGTTTGCGTTTTTTACTCTCCAACTTCACAGCTCAGATAAAAGCCAACAAGGACATTTCATAGTAAATGGGGCTTTGTATTGCACAGTCAACAACAGTTTAGTTCTTCCCTGTTTTCGAGGCCTATTTTCATCTCACTTATTATTTGGGATGTTTGAAGGTAACCGTTTATGTATCTGAGGCAAACTCTAGTCATACAGAATTCACTCTCAAATCTGCATTTACTGATCCTACATCTATCTGCGTGTGTAGTTATATAGGACTTTTTCTTTTTCGTTTTAGAGGACATTAAATATGAGGTGACCAAGCCATACAAACATGCAGGGTATAGCAACACAACTGTTCCTCTTTGAGACCTCCCACCCATCCACCCCCTTCTCCAGCTTGACTGAAGAATTACTGTATTTGGTGCAATTTGATGGACTGCTGAACTGTGAATATGCTTCAGCCCCAGACAGCTGTCTTGCCCAGAGTGAGATGTGATGGATGGGTAGGAGAGCAAGGGGGACATATGGAAATGACCGGGCATGAAAGGAAAGACAAATTCGGTGAGCCTTTGTTTCACTAAACCCCTGACCACACAAAGCCATTTCTTTTCCTTTCCCCATTTCTGCCAGAAACTGGACAATTTCGGCTGTCTTCTTTCCTATGAACCAATATCTGTGTGCCCTAATTTTCTGCACCTAAATCAGTCTGAAATTAGTCGAGGAAATGTATCGTTTCTTTTTGGAGGTCAGTAATATTGATAAAAATAACCAAAGACTGAGCTCATTGGGATGCATTTATCATGTCATTAGTGACATCTACTCTGTCTCCACCAGCAGTGTCAGGTCACAGAGGCAAGCTGGGTGGTACTGCGGTGACAGCAGCTAAAGATCAGGATTGACAAAGTGGATCACCATCCCAGATAGAGTGGCAGCTAAGCATAATTTCCCAATAACTCACCATATTTGGCAACGCCTTAGTCAGCGAAAGGCCTGTGGGCCATCAATCCAATCCAAGGAGATTGATCCACTGAGTGTGTTTGCATGTGACTGTGTGAAAAAGGGGGGAGAGAGGAGCAGCCTAGAGAGCTGGTGTCTGAGAGGCATGGGGCTGCATGCATACGGTTGGCAGGATGTTGGAAAAGCTTTGTGTTTTATTGTGTGGTAGCTGATGCGAGCAAACAAGTGTGTGTTTGGTGTGTCATGTGCATGGAAAGAGAGATGTGCTAGAGCTGGTGGGTGTCAGGAAGCCTTCAGCAAAGTCTTCACATGCCAAGTTAAAGCTGAAGAGGTGACTGGAGGCTGCTGTCTGAAAGGTCACTGGCTGCTCCAACCCCTGACAGACTCCACAGCAGAGCCGGCTAACAGCACCCAAATGCAGCGGGACTTCACTGAGCTTCCTAAATATAACTTGTTGTCTCCAGCAATTAAAAATACTTTAACAAGAGGCAGATTCATATGTAAATACAGGTGATAATGACCTTCAGCAGGTCTCACACAGCACAGAGCTGCTGGTTTACAGAGTGGAAATGTATCATAATGAAGAGACAACAAGTGCTGTGATAACATCAATAAACAAATGATAAAAAAGGTCACAATGAAGACTCATATTCATGCTCCTGTTGTACTGTATGCTTTGTTGAAATTACCTAGAAGCTGCACTACTTCTACATGAAATGTAATTTATGGCAGTAGCTGATACATTTATATTTTTACAGCATAAAGATATATCATTTTTGATATCCAAACCAATAGAAAAAAGATGTTTTACAGGCGCACTCTAGTACAATGGGATTTTATTTATAACTTGTAAAACATGTTTATGTATTTCCGTTAATTCATCCCCACAGCCTGTCCAGTATCTCTGTGATGGGTGATCATCAATAATGTCCAAGAAAGTTCCAATAATTCTCCCTGCTTCGTGAACTGTGCAAATTTCCAGGGAAGGATTTTTTTAATGGGCACCCAGCCATTTTAATTCATCAAGTGTATTATGGATTGATGAATATCTGCTCAGCTGGAGCTATGGGAGGCTTAAGGTTTTTAAGGAATTAGCGTAATATGTGCTGCTCCTACATAAACTGTGTGGTCAAAAGTATGTGGACACCAAAACACTGCATCCTTATGCATTTATGGAACATCTCATTGCGAAGATTAATATGCTGCAACAACTGCCTCCATTGTTCTGCTTCCACAAAGCAACCTGGCTGCAGGGATTCAGCTCACATTCAGTGTTCAGTTCTACATTAAAATGGCTAAAAACAACTACACCTTTGTCATAAACTTTACCCAAAATGTTTCCAACAATGTTCAAACCGCATTAAAATCTGCGTTTCGCTCAGTCACCTGTTGCTCGTACTTCTGGGGAAACATCAGATGATAGATCAGAGTGTGAGGAAGGCAGCGAACATGATCAAACATCACTTGGATAAAACTTTAAACCTTTACCTCAGCCATTTACATACTTGTCTGAGTCACACAGAGCGATTTTCAACAGTAATGGTTGTTGTTTAACTTTGAAGACAACAACTTCCATGAACCTACAATATGTATGACTCTTGTTTTTGATAGAAATACTGCATCAGAGATTACATACTGTGCATTTAACACACCCACATGAGAGGCAGTGATAATAATACAGTTAAAACTAAAACATATAGCAATCCTGATAACAATAAAAAAAACATTATTATTATTATTATTATTATTATTAGTAGTAGTAGTAGTAGTATTGATGATGATAATAATAATGCCAATAATACTACTACTAATAATAATAATGATAATAATAACAATAATAATAATAATAATAATAATAATAATAATAATAATAATAATAATAACAATGATAATGATAATAATAATAATAATTATAATAATAATAATAATAATAATAATAATAATAATAATAATAATAATAATAATAATGTACATTTAATTAAATTATTATCGAAGAATTGGATAAGGAAAAGCCATTTAACACTTGTGTAGTAAAGTGATTCATTCATTTATTGAAACTCTATTCTGGAAGAAATGGGTGGGGATGCAAAAACTGAAATCATGTGTTCTTTCCCAGGGTTCAAGTGAAATGCAACGCAGCTGAATTTTACACTTATTGTAGATGATTAAGGGCTTTTTATCTAAGTGCATGATATAGAAAATTACAATAATCAAGGCAGGATGAAACGAAGACACACATAACTTTCTTCACATTAGCAGGGGACAGAAATGGTTTCATTATGGAAGTGCTTCTGAACTGATGAAAAAAGACTGAACAACTATTATGTCTTGTTCGGATTGGAATAAAATGTACTTCTTAAAAATACTGCAAGGAACCTTCAAATGGTTATGAGACAGTCTCAGTTCAATGCTGCTGCCTCTACATGACCTACATAAGCAAACAAACCATCAGCGAAGAGCTCAGGTATTTCCTTTCAGTTTTAGTTATCCTCCATGCCTGCCATCAGGTCAAGTTCGGACTTGTCTTGTTTGGTAATGTCATCAAATTAAATTATTATTGTTAATGTCACAGTGGTAAGGCTGAATAGAGGATTCTCACAGCCCAAAGAAAGAAGCTGCTCTGTAGTCTGGTGGAACGGCACTAAAACAAAGCGTAATTTGTTTTACCATCCTCACATTACAGTAATTTTTCTCACATATTCTTAAAGCGAAACTCTCGCCAAAAAGCAACCGAGGCTTTATTTGGGATTGAATATGAGTCAAACCTTCGTGTAAAAGCATAATCATGACGAAAGAGGCACTTTTAAGATTTACCGTAGTTTCGGTTTTGGGCACGTTAATTTTGAACGGGAGAGCATGGGGCATGACAGGCTATCGTCAAAATCGCTATTTTTAGAACACTAAGAAGGCTAAGAAAGTGTCGATCCTTGAGTGCGACCTGACAGGCGCGCTTGAGGAGCGGTTCACCATTACTCTCCTGCCTGTCAGGTCGCACTCGGGGATCAACACTTTTTGTCTGCCATAACGGCGACGCGCAGGAGATGCAGCAGCTAACGTGAGTAGTTCAAAAACCTTCTTTTTCATAAACTCTGTGTACACAAACAATGTTCTCAATGTTCTTGTTCATGAGTAGAGACCCTGGTGATGCTACGAGCAAAGTTTCATGTTGTGTCGAGCCTTCTTAGTGTTCTAAAAATAGCGATTTTGATGCTAGCGTATCCTGCCCCTAGCACTCCCGTTCAAAATGAACGTGCCCAAAACCGAAACTACGGTAAATCTTAAAAGTGCCTCTTTCGTCGTAATTATGTTTTTACACGAAGGTTTGACTCATATTCAATCCCAAATAAAGCCTTGGTTGCTTTTTGGCGAGAGTTTCGCTTTAAATAGATACATTACCAGCCACCATTGTAGCTGCTTTATTGAACCCAACCCTCACCCATCAGATTATGCCCACATAATGTTGTGCCAATCCCTTTGCTGGAACAGTACCTGGAAGCAGGTATGCTAGTTATAAGTTAGTTTGTGGTAATTTGATAAAAAAGACACAATTTTATCGAAGGTAAAAAAAAGCCTGGTGGCTCTGTAAGGTTTGAACTAAATGCTGAAGGCAGTTTGCTAACATACTAGGACAATGTTAACATGCTAATGATTAGCAGGTTTAAGAACAAATTCTAAAGGGATGAGCTACTGAGTTTCTCTGTGAGCATGGCAGATTTGAATAGAGTTTTTATTTTTTATATATATATATTTTTTTTTCTCTACAAATCTGTGTGGCTATTGAGGTTCACAGGCTTTAAATGTTGCGTTTGACAATGGCACTGTATTGCTTTTATACTATAAGATATGTCTTGTTGTGTGTGTAGCCTATCACAGTTTGTTTTGTTTCATGGTTTTGTTTCATTTACAAAGATGCTTTTGTGCCATATAAGTGCACTACAGCCTAACAGCATATGTAGCATCATATAACACATTGGTTGAAAAACAGCAGTATTTGATTCATTTTATGTGTTTTTAGAAATCATGAAGTGAACAGATAATTAAAAAAAAAGTCCTGCTCTTTCTTTAGAATCAAAGACAATATGAGCAGGTTCGATTTGATTACACATGCTCTGCAGCATTGTAGAGTCGAGCAGTTCAAGCGCAGTGGCAGGTATCAGGAATGAAAGCCTAAATGAAGCATTGATTTTTAGACAGAATTGCAGCTCTGTTTCAGTATATGGAAAGACAGAACATATTTCCAAACACGGTGCAAGTTTAAAAGTGCACTTCTTAGCTTTCACAGTCCAGCAGTTATGTGTAATTGATTTTCACAATTAACACAGATTCCCATTTCCGGGAGTTACAGGAAAGCAAGCAGTGCTTCCTATCTGCTTTGTCATTTAATGCATGAGGATTCATGGATGAGATTTTTTATTTATTTTTTTCCCCACTAGCTATATTAAAATGTTTTGTTTGTTTCTCCTAAACACATAGCTCTCTCGTGTTTACCATTATTCAACAAACCCCCTTTGGGCTGACAGCCAGGATTTTAGCACTCAGTTTTAGTGGTTCAACATAAAATGTGTGACAATATTTCTTTTTTTCTCAGGACATGATATTTGTGTTTGGAGGCCGTTTGTTACCTGCCAACCTGTCAAAGATATGTGGTCTGTGCATAAATGTACCAGTCTCTGCAGGTGCATCCACTGGTCACATGCCTGCCATTGTGTGTGTGTGTGTGTGTGTGTGTGTGTGTGTGTGTGTGTGTGTGTGTGTGTGTGTGTGTGTGTGTGTGTGTGTGTGTGTGTGTGTGTTCACTGTGTAAGAACAGTGCACTGACTCTGGGTCATCTATTTAAAAATGTATGATTTGCAACTTCACAAAATCACATTCTGGTCACAACAACCTGCAAGTTGCAGTTTGTTATTGTGTGAATCAACCATGACTGTGTTCTGAACACCGCTTTATGGCGCTGTTGTGGTTTGTTGTTAGAGAGTGGATCAGCTGAGTGCACCTCAGCCTCACCTGCCTCCATTACCTGGCAAGAGGAAGGGCTCAATTCTACACTTCAGCTGCACTTTTATCATTCCAAATTAGACTGGATCAGGAAGTCTATCTTAACTAACTGCTGTCAGTCATTGTCATGTGGCATAGCATTCATTCGTCTTGTCCTGGAAATGCATCAGTGGGTAGCCGTGCATCACCGGTGTTGTTATGAGCAATGGAGGAGGCAACCATAGGAACTATTTTTATGTTTGGTGAGTGGTTTTCATTGGAATTTCTGCCATGTTTTAACAACTTACAAATAATGTGCCTGAGATTTTTAGCCAAACTAGCGGAATGTCTGTATGGACTGTAGTGGTAGTTGGTCAGACTGCCACTTTGGTCCAGACTGAAATATGTCAGTAACTAACCAACTGAATGGATTGTCATGGAATTATGTGCTGACATTAATGTTCTCCAGTGGATTTTTCTCTAGCGCTACCAGGAGCATGCCATTTCTGGGTCAGAGTTAGCCTGAATGTTTCTTCGACTAGTGGATGGGTTTCTGTGAATTGTTGGTTTGGCTGGATGAAAATTAAAAACTGCTACTGCAGTAGCTGTTACTATTATAGATATGTATATAGATATATATAAATCATTTTCACATAAATCCAAGGGATCCAGCTCTGTTTCTACATCCAACTCTGTTTCCTGCTATAAAGGACCAAATCCTTCGTTTAATTGACCACCAAAGCCATCACAGTCTGCAGCTAAGGTCTCAGATTTAATTTAGAAGAGATGTCAGCTTCAGGATTGGTAGATTCAACTCAGTGGTCCTCGGAGTCTGGTGAGAGTCAGCAAAGTCAATGAAAGCCTTGAACTTTCAGACAGCATGAAAAAAATAAAGGCAGACGATAGAGATAGGGGGCAGCAAAATGGCCAAGAGGGGAAAGACGGCAGGAAGAAGTGCGAGAGGGAGGGGGAGAGTGTTGAGAGCACATAAAGAGAAGGACGGTGAGAGAAAAGGAACAGAGGAGAGATATGCCCCTATTCAACTGCCAGCAAGTCTCTGTGCTGCTGAATTACACCTGATCCAAGAAGTGCAGACAGTTCTCTCCTCTGAGAGAGTTAGGGCCTATAATCTTCCCAGTTGATAATGAGAGCTAAACCTCAATGATACATCAGCCCAATGGAGAAACTTAACAGCAAAGGCATCATTCTTCATTGCAAAATCCTGACACTTTTATTACCTCGCTTTTCTGCGAATCCCTATTTATAGCGTAGCAATGCTGCTACAGATGCAAAGAGAACGGCAGCCAGGAGAGGCAGCTGAAAAGTCAGTTTAATACTACAGCAAACAGTGAGGTTCCACTTTTAACATTCATACGTAGCACAGGGCAAACACGGAGCATGCAAAAGACATTTGCTCAGAAAAACAAAACAAAATGCAATGTGTTTGTGTTTTCACAGTCATGCATAAAGATGGCTCCACATGCAAAAGCAATATATCTTTGCGTTCAAAAGGCTTTCTGTGAGGCTGATCAATTCAGCAAAAAAGGAAGATCAAATGGATGGTGTGTTCCCACCTCTTTCCCTTTGGTCTCCCTCTCTATCTCTTTCTTCCTGTGGTGCAAACAACAACACCAACAGCAGAAGTAGCACAAGCGTGCTTTGCTAGGTGCTTTCTTTTCTTTCTTTTTTTTTCGGGGAGGGGCGGGGGGATATTTCCCCATCTCAGTGGCTTCAGAAATTAGAGATTCATTGGCAGCATCCACTGTGTCTCAGCGGCTGACAGAAAGAATAAGTGTGCTTCTCTTTGTAACGATCACCTCAGGCATTCACTATCTCCCTCGCAGGCCCAAAGAAAAGCAAGAAAAGCACACAGGCAGGCTCTGATCAGATCTCCTAATGAGACCTAATGGTCCTAATTCCTCTCCGTCGATAGAAAATCCTTCATTTTCTTTGAGCGTTCAGGGCAGCAAAGTAGATAATGCTCTCACAACAACAGGAGGTGCTGAGTGATTTTTGAGCTTTTCTAACTGAGAACAAAGGTAGCCCGTCAGATTCAAGGACTGTGCAGTTTACTGATATTTATCCGTATTAAAAGGATACAGCATATTACATTTAAAGGATATACTAAATACGCTTATATCGTTGCTACATTTTTTTTAAATTGTTGAAAATCTTTTATCACAATAACTCCTGCCTGCATCCATGGCTCGGCTGCCATTACGGAGCTCAGATGCAGAGCAGTCAGCAGGGCATATCCAAACTGGTTTCTCTTCATTTCAGTATTGTCATTTCTCTTTTCCCGGTGCCAAATTTGTTGATCATGCCTGAACAACTTCGTTCTGCTTCACTTTATCAGCATCAGTCTTGGCACATGAAATGTGTGCTATGGTTTCTTATTTTTTGGGGGGCTTCAACTGCATAATGTCAAAGGAGATAGTCACTCTGGAACTGTTACATTTTGTGAGGCAGAACTAAAATCTTAATTTATGTTGTGATCTATCTTCAGTCACTCTAACACAGTCACATCTATGCTGATGCATACACTTCTGCAGAACTCTCACAGGTGTTACCTTTGTTGATCATTCCTATGATTATTTATTTAGACCTTGTAGTTGTGGAGTTGTGTTATACTCAGTTTAGGCATTCTTTTACTTTTTTCAGCAGGGGCCTGAGCCAGAAACCTAGTTAATTAAAAATCTGTCACACTGACATCCAGTGTGCTCATTGTAATGTTTAGTAAACCCACTGCCCACACTACAAAACATCTAATGCAGGTATGAGTCTGCAGGCAGATTTTACAATAGGACACTGTACTGTGACTGACACTTGCTGTCCTAACATCAACTGAAACGGTTGGTTGCCGCTTATCTTGTGGTCCCTCAACTCATTTGACCTCAACATTGTGTAGGAATCATGGAGATACTCAGACTCAAAATATTTCTCTATAATTTATAAAATTCAGGGGGAAAAATATAAAATGATAAATTGATTAAATGTTAGATTGGAAAATGTGGTCAATACATCCATACGTAAGTCTGATACTGATAATAGCTACACCTCAGTACATAAATAACAGGGTCTTTGGTGGAATAACACTCTGGCACAGTTGAACAGTAACCTGAATAATGCTGGGATTATACAATGATATGAATAACCAAATTTCTCATATAATCCACATCCTCATACCTAAACAACTGATCAAGTAAATTGTCAGCGTTTCTCAAAACGACATGACCATTGCAGTGTAACAGCAACCTTCGTTGTACAGTCACAGTTTGGTGAGGTTTAGGCAAGAAAACTACTTGGTTAGGTTCAGGAAAACATTTTGGTTTCACAGTGGACATATATTATTTTCTATGGTGGACTGCTGAGGATTACCCGAGGAGTCTCACAGCCAGAGTATAGAAGTTGCTTTGCAGTCTGGTACTGTTCTATGGTTTCACCATCCTCTTCACTAATGTATAATTTTAGAACAAATACAATATCTTAACATTTTGCAACCTAAAAACAAAAACAAAACAAAAATTTCACACTAGGCACATTCATCGTGTGTCCACAGGAGCCGACAGAATCAACAACAACAACAACAACAAAAGGTTCAAGTACATTTAGTTAAATTCAAAATAAATATTGCAATATATTGATAATAATGGTTAAAAAAAAAGTAATGCAATCAAAGTAATGTGTCCAAAAATTTTTTACCAAGGTGTATAATACATTTTATTGTTAAGAACCTTTCAGGTCACCCAGGGACACTTTACACAAAGACAACAAAATAAAACAGAAGTCAATGCCAACAGGCAAATACAGGAATGAAAAGACCAGAACAACATTAATGAAGTATACAAATACAGCATACATAAAACATCAGGGGATCATCGGGGAAAGCTAATTTAAATAGGTGAGTCTTCAGTTGGGATTTAAAAGAAGTAATAGATGTGCACTGGGGCAAACTGTGGGGGACAGCATTCCACAGTGTGTGCCCAGCCACACTGAAGGCCCTGTCACCCATTGTGGATAGTCTGGAGGGGGGAATGGAGAAGAAATGTGCATCAGAGGAACGAAGTGAACGGGGTGGCATGTAGGGGTGAAGAAGACAGGATAGGTAGGGAGGCGCCAGGCCATGAAGGCATTTAAAAACCAAAAGAAGTGCTTTAAAAATGATCCGATATTGGACTGGGAACCAGTGCAGGTGCTGAAGGGTGGAGGTGATGTGTTCCAAGGACCGAGTGTGAGTGAGGACTCTGGCAGCTGAGTTTTGGACATACTGAAGTTTTTTTTTAATCTGTGGGTGGGTAAACCAAGGAGCAGGCTATTGCAGTCGTCCAATCTGGATGTAACAAAGGCATGAATGATTGTTTCTGTCACAAAGTGAGATGGAGAGGGGCGGAGTCTGGAGATGTTCTTAAGATGGAAGTAGGCTGTTTTTGATATGTGAGTCAAAGCAGAGTGTGGAGTCTAAGGCGATACCTACATTTCTAACTTCAGCAACAGAGGGTGTGATGGAAATGTATCTTGTGTTCTGGAGAATTATTTAATGCTCACCACAAGCACACAGGGCACATGTAGGCCTAAGTGTGAAGTCCGAACTGTAAATTATGTACAGGGCTGAACTCGTGAAAATTATACTTAATGCCTCAGAAACATTTTATGTGGCGCTTACACCTTTTTTGTTTGAGAGTGCAGGCTTCTCTATGTGCAGCCGGCTCCTCTTCTCCGTTGTTTTTAACCGATAAGCAACTCATGTGTCATATTGTTGTTATTCTTACAAAACTTCATTATAGATTGTGATCAGCGTTCATCTTTTGGGTTCATTCTGCATCAAACGAGCACAGTGATCTGAGTGCTTGCTATTCATTTTGATAAGTTTGCTCTTTTTTATCAGCAGCATTCGGAAACAGAATGAAATGGGCATATAGACTCATCTTCTCTCTATATCTGTGCTCAGTCGAAAAACTTAGGGAAAAGTGTGATGGTCGAAATTAGACCATGAACCAATCCAATCAGGCTTTTATCTCTTTTTCTCCAAGGCTACTGGATGACCTTTTCTTCCTCTAATTGATTTACAGAAAGTCTCTCACAGCTGCACTAAAGCTGAGCTAGATAAGTAAAGGCTGGTTCGAATGCCTGCCTTATTCTCTTGCGTGATGACTGAACTTGTAGCAATCATTCAAGCAATGACATGCATGATTTAGGAAAAAAAAAAAAAAAAAGAAGATTCATACCCTTTGAAAAAAGAGTAGTTCTTTAAATTGTAGGATGGTTTAGCTTAATAAATCAATCGGAAGTGTGTGGTTTGCATAGTTTTGTAGATCACAAGTTGCTTTTAAAGGGTTTTTTTTTTTTCGCAATGTTGTAGTACTGCTCATGTTAAATATAACTGTTAGGAGACAAAAAGGTTTATAAGAATATATAGTCCACAGTATGATAATATATCACTATATTCAAAAGAAAAAACATGACTGGAACAATTATTATTTGTATACATTTTTTAACTTTTTACTTGTCTTACTTCTGTTTCCCTCTATAGTAAAATAAAAGAAGCCAGCCATGACCTAAGCATGTGTAAAAAGTACCCATTGGACTCTGTACAAATACAAAACAATACAGCAGCCAGTAGCCAGTAGCAATCCCTCCCTCCCTCTGGTTGTACAGTGAGACTAACATGGCACCCAGGGGGTTTGTGATACAGGGGACAACTGAGAACACGCACACCAGAGCCAAGAAAATCTCTGTCTGGGTAACTGACATCATATTGTTTCCCAGCTGAATGGAGCTAGTTGTCTGGTGTTAATGGGTTCACACTGAGCTTCTTTGTATGTATGTCTGTAAAAACTAACATACATACTGTCCAGTTGTACATACTACTATGGCAAGAGCTGCGTATGATGATGCAGCAACTGGTAGCTCCTCTTAATCATTCTAAATTGGTGTTTATTCAACAGTGATATATGTTTTTGTTGTTGTTTTGTTGCTGAGACACATACTGCTTACGGCAGAAATACTGTTGTCATCATTAGAGAAAAAAGATCATTGGAGAACTAAGATCAGCACACTTTGAGACCATCATGGCGCTCTGTGTCTCGCATGGTCCCCGAGCCTGACCAGGTGGACTGGCCTAGGGATTAAGAGAGTCGCAATAAGAGCCATGCTAATCCAGCTTGGTTTAAGGCTGCTGCCGGCGAATGTCTTTTTACATGAAAGGGAAATGGACAAAATGGGAAACAGGCTGGCCAAACAAAGTGAAATCAGAGACTTGTGCTTACAGGGACCTGTCCCCACCGCAGCATCTCAGATCAAGCTGTTGCACTCAACTGGTGGACTGTATGTGAGTCAACAGAGCGCAGGACTACAGTTGGATGAGTGTAGGTGGACAAACAGTGATGTTTGTCAAAGTTGATGGACAGCGTTTCCCAGATCTTGAACTTTCAATATGAAGAGGCCGTAATGTATTTATGCATATTTGTATGTTAATAACTGAATATACGTAATAAGCATTAGTAGCATGAAGGTGTTTACAGACTTTTATTTTGTTATACAGCCCTGCGTTGTGTAATGAAGAATAAATTACCTTGCACCTTGAAAACAAACAACCACTGGCAGAGCCGATGCGTCGGATTGTGAGCCGTAGTTATGTGAAGCAGACGGGAAGCGGAGAATGAGTGACTAGGTTTGTGTGATGAGGTTGGAGTGTCGCCACAGCTCAAGCACTGCCAAAAAACATACATTACCGGAGCTAGTGTGAGTTAACAGTTTGAGAGGGGCATAGGAGTACGCAACCTACGTAGCCAAACAATCAGAGGCAGAGTATAAGCAGTATAATTGTGCCTACTGCTGTGCAAACAGAAAAATACAGCGACAATGAGCGATGGCAGAATGCATTCATGCGGATGATGCGTGTTTATGTTGGCTGTGACCTCAAAACCAGAAGTCGATGACGTTTGTGTGTGCGTTAACCTATGCAACATACCCAACTGATGATGTCACATATGTAACAACCATCCTTTAATCGGGGATGCATAAAATGGATTTCTTCAGCTATTATACATGCAATTTGAAAGAAATTTTGTGATGCCTCATGCTCGGTGCATATTATGATACTAATGTGAACAGCACTGAGTACGTATTTATCGAGACAGCTGTGTCATTGAGGTCACATGCTGTGTGTGTGTGAGAGAAAAGAAAAAAAAAATGGCCAACAGAAAGATCGCTCAATGAGAGTTTTCAGCCTTGACAATAAAACTGAGACACAAAATATACTACTTAGTCGTAGAAGTGGTAGTAGTATAACTCATCTGTAGTACAAGCAGTAGTAAAAGTAGTCGTATAACCTACAATATTAGTATAAGTATTAATAAGTATTAGTGATAGTAGAAGTACCAACTGTAAAAGTAGAAACACTTGCAGTTCAATAGCCTAGTAGCTGTTGTAGTGTCAGAGGCAATAGTAGTAAAAGCTGTTGCAGTAGTTGTAGTAGCATAAGCAGTAGTGACCCAGTAGTAGTAGAGGTAGTATTAGTGGGAGAAGTGGCTTCTCCATAATTTAATGTATCATTGAGCACAGTTGGTTTTATAGAACTCAAACTGACAAAATGTCTTATATGAATTATGTGTATGGGGTGAACATTGTTTGATCAAGATTAAGATACATTTTGTGAAAAGATTGTCCAGCTCACCTCCACTCTATCAACGATGTCATCCACTGTGCAGCAATGAACATTCCACACCCATTATAAAACGTGACACAGACAAAAAATTGTCCAAAAACATAAACCGCAATTGCTTGTAACCATTCAAGTTATCAAGCGCTATTTTCAAAAAGAAGATCCTTACCTGATGTTTGTTCACTCCTGAGGGTGCGAAAGACTAAGAGGCCGTGGGCAAAGATGGATGAATGTTGTGTTAAATCTCTGAGTCCTTGTAGAAAATGTTTTTCGCATGCTGCACTTGTTTTTGCCTCAACCTAACCAAACAGCGACTGTTTCACAATGTTAACTACGTCACAGACTTAAAGTGGAAACAGACAGTGAGGCAAGAACACGAGCAGTCCTTGCAGACTCTGATGATGAATGCCATCTCCTTAAAAGCCCTCATCGATAATCTTGTTTATTTGAGAATGTAGATGTGTCATTATAAGAGAAGATTTATCCTGTAGAGAATCACCACTATGTCTGTACAGTCTTAGCAAACCTTTAACTTCTTCCAGTGTTTCTACAGGGTGTTCTTTGTTGACCTGCACACCAGAGCCTCACTCACAGGAGTCTGAGCTGTCTCTCAGAAATGACTCATTTAAAATGCTTGGCTGTGAGGACGCTGGACGATAGGCATGTCCAAATGAATCACGCCATGCAACACATGGCACCAACTGTTTAGTTTGTCGGGCTGCTCCTCTTGGCACAAGGTGATGCCCACTGCCCATGACCCGCGATGGCACCGGATGATGAGTTGAGACATGCAGGCTTTCTGGAGCTCCCGTCTCGAGCATGTCAGCAGGACTGGAGAGCAGCGCTGTCTCTCTGCAGCTTCACCACTGTGACAGTTTGTGCTTTCTATGGGACTATGCAGGGCCAGTTTCACAGCAATAGAATGAGCTTTATAGTCAAGTAAAAATGTTTTTTGGGGGGAGGGTTTTTTTTAAAATAAAAAAATCTCCGTCCAGAATAAGATGTGTTATCTGTCTACAAAACACAGAACACTACCAATTTAAAAGGGATCTGTATGCTGCCAAATCATGACTCTCAGTCCTAACTCATTAAATTTAGCTATTACAGCACATAATCATATTTCCATTAGTTATCAAAAATCCTCTTCACTTTTACACATTTCAACCGGATGTTTATTTCGGGCTTTAGCTAATCACTCCAAGTTCTTTGGAAATGTGGTCTTCAGTGGAAAAGCAGGGGCTCCTGGGATGGACTGTCTGATACATTTCCGCAATTATTGGATGGGATGCCATGAAATTTGGGTCAAACGTTTATGCACCTTTTAAGATGACTTGAAGTAATGTTTGTGATTGCTTCACATGGAAAATAATATGAAACAGTAGGTGCTGAACATTAGCATTTGGCACTATAACTGTGAAAATTAGCATGCTGATGCTAGCATTTAGCTCATACATTTTTGTTTCAAGATCTTTTTAAGATCTCATTTCAGACGTATTAAATTTGAATCCTTACAGAGCGAGTGTAACTAACAAGAACTGCTGAATGCAGAAATAATAAGTGAGTAAAAATAAGCTGTCAGTTTGCTTTTATCTCTCCCGTCATGACAATCTTTCTTCACAGTTGAAAAAAAACCAAACATCTGGCTTGAAATTATCCCCCGAACATGGTCCATCAGTTAGGTAGACGGCAGAACGGTAATGGATGGTGTGCGGGGCAGGCATCAGCACTACACTCCAGTGTCTGCTAACCCAGCATTGTCACAGCAGATGTCCGGGTAAGTAGCCCCCTGAACCATCAACAAGCTGGTTTGTGTCGAGCCGAGCCAATGGATCAAGTGCTTGATGGATCACATAATGTCCCTGAAAGGACAACATATCGCAATACTAATTATGCCCAGCTCACTTCTGATGCTTTTAGTGTGTCCGTGACGGCATTAGCCACCACCCAACCAGTGTGTACCGCCCTGAGATGGGGGACGATGTCAGTGCTCGGAAGAAAAAAAAAAGACGTTTTTTAGGAGTTTAAGACAGAGCTTGGTGTTAATCAGCTGTCCCGCTGCCTCCATATTGTTTCACCTCTGAGAAGATTCACAATGACACTAAAGTACGCCTGCAATTAAAGCTTTCTGCCTCGTCTCTCTTCTCCTCTACTCCGCTGACACCAGAGCAGGGCAAATTACCAGAGCTCAGACAGATAGTAAAAAAGGAAAATAATGTAAAGATATCAATGACAGACTTTAACTAATTCCTGCTGCTCGTTTGCTGAATAAAGAGGAATATGTCCCACTAATCATGATGTGCCTGTGGTAACACAAGGAAGACAAAAAAAGGCTTACTCAGGCTCGCTGTAGTAGAAGATGACTGATTAGATTAATAGTAGCTTGTGCTTGAGGATGTGTTCAGACCTTCAGCTGTCAGGGTAATTTACGCTTTTTGAGAATCAAACCTAGCAGTCTTCATTGTGTTGATAGTTTACAGTGTCTTTATGTCTTAAAAAGATGACAAATCAATTAGATAAGGTACATTTCAAAACAATCAAAATAGCTGTATCTGGTGAAACCCCTTCCCTCACGCTGACTATCATGTGGCGTTAGCAGTTACTCTCTCGTGTCTCCTTCCACCTGCACATTTGTTTTTCACACTTATTTGAAGAAAATATATAAAAAAAGAGAAACCAACCATTTGTTTTGCCAAATACTGGGTAATACAGAATATTTCCCACTCCTACACTCATTTCAATCAGGTGTCTGTCACTTGTGAGGCACAGACCAGCAGCCCACCTGGTCCCCTCTGCCAAGAAACTCATAACACTTCTGCCAGGTATAAGCTTCTATCAAACTTCCCATCATCATTTTTCTCTTCTTTTGAGGGCATTTCTGTCAGAACATTTAAATAACAACTTCATCTTCAGTTTCTTCTCCACCTGTGAAAAAAAAGCAAAAAAAAAAAACCATCCAATGCTTAAACGTATCTTATTTCATGAGAACAGAAACGGTTCGGACATTTTTCACTCTACCGACATTTTAGCAGGTGAGCGCTGAAAGGCATTAAGAGACATTAAGAGGCCACATGTATTATCCTTTATTGTCTTTCAAAGAGGCATCAACTTTTACATATCAACTAGTTCCGCTCAGCCAGTGAACAAAACAAATGTGTTTTTTGGGCGCTTGAGGTGTTTCAAGAGTCTGGTGATGTCATATGGGCTCTAATAATGTCAAATTGTAACCAAAATACTGTTTTACATAAGAAGTGGTGTAAAGACTTGCGCAGTAAGGATGTAACAGAGGTGAGGTCACAGTGTAGTTACAAGCGCTACATCCATATAGTTAGCACTACATTCAGGGTTTAATGTTATATCTTGTCCAAGTGCGGACAACAGAGCAGGGAGCAGTTGGAAAGGAGTTTATTGAAACAACAGGAGGTGCAGACAGGTCACTGGAGGAGCTCCAGCTCAGACACTGCTGGGGGTGCAGTGGAGGCAACTCACAGTGGTGCTGGTGGATAGCGCAGGGGGAGTGGCTCAGAGGTTTGCTGGTATAGTGTCAGCAGCTCCGCTGAAATGGAAAACCTTACCCAGCCCACCTTTTGAGACACAATAAGCACCAGAAAACAAACACAAAAAAGGCCACAACCAAGTCTGAATATGACCCTTAAACTGATACTAATTGTGAAAAGTATGAAATTCATTGTTTTTTGAGGCTGAGCCATACTAGGAACTAAAGTGACGATAAATTACCTCTTTGGCCTCAGTTAAAATATCTGATCCAGTTCAGTAACTTCCTAAAGATAATTTCAGATCAGTTGAACTTTGATTTTTGGTAAAACACCCAAAACACACTCACCGCACCGGGGGAGGTGAGGAATATATGACATGAGCATGCCAAATACTTGCCTGCAAATATGTGTATCAACGCAATTCATATGGACAGTGACGCAAATTTAATATAATATGCTCCAAAATGCAAAATTGCAACAAAAGTAAAGTATATTATCACATTAAAATGATACTTATTGCAGACCAAGCAGGACGGGCAGGTAAACAATACCTGTCTGTTAAGACATATGAATATGTTAAAATACCAAAGTTCCAAACAAACTAACTGATCAAGGCAGCAGTAGACATGCAACTCCCATGATCTGTGAGCTATGAAAAATGACTTTATCAGAGTTGCCTGCTGGATATGTAGACAGCAGATGGGTAAAACAGTTCTGTTCCCCCTTGTTAAATCCTGCATATATAGTACCCATTGCAATGTTTGTTTACAATAATGTCACTGTAGAAGACCCTTGCATGCACTAGCTTTAATGTTCTTTTTCCATGGTGTTATTACGTACCACTAAATTATCTAAAATGCATGTTTGGTGCTTTGATGAAATGCATACTTTTACTTACACTCCTTAAATGTAGGTAGGGATATTGGGATATTGGTGCATACGTTTTGCCCAACAGTATATGTGTTGCTTCAGTGGTTTTACTCATGGAGAGTCACGTATATCTGAGTTATGAAAAAAACATTTTGCTTTGTTTTTTTTGTGGAACCACTTCAGCTCAGTTGTGGGGTTAAAACTCAAATGAGGGGTCAACCTCAAAACTCACACAAACATAGTGGTAGCTTTTATTAAGCAAACATGTTTGTGTGGGGCTATAAAAGGCAATGGATAATGAGTGTCCATTGTGGCCATTTGAAATAATCATGGTTAACCGACGTAAGCTGACTGAGCAGGAGTGCCTGTATCCAGACAGAAGGCATGCAAACTGATTTTGTTCATGAACTCTGAGTGTGACAAGCAGACTGGCTTCTTGACATTGGCACACTGGTTCAGTGCACGAAAGGCCTTAGTGGTGCCTCACGAGTCACAGACAGGACAGTATCATCAGCACCAGTATCTGAGGACCCACGCCTCACACCATCTGGATGCCACTGCAACACAACTACAGGGACATTTGAGGGCCTTCATTGGAACCAATGTGTCTGATCAGACCATCCGGATCAGGCTTCACCACTATGGCTTGAGTTCCAAATGACCGTTGTGTTACACCCTTGAATGCCAGGCACTGCCGAGCACATCTGCAGTGGCCCAGGTGACATGTTGGTCGGGCCATCCAGCAGTGGTCGTCAGTGATGTTCATTGTTGAGAGCAGGATCACCCTGCATAGGAATGACGGTCAGCAACGTGCTTGGAGGCGTAGGGGTGTGTGCCATGCTCTGTCAACATGGTCCCAACACTGAAGCAGAACCCCACAGAGCATCTCTGGAGTGGTGCGTCTATGCCCACACCACCATGTGACCTCTAGGAAGCCCAAGTTGCTGTGGTCGCAGAATGGAGCACCATTCTGCAAACAATATTCAACATCAAGTGAGGAGTGTAAGCCAGAGATGTTTTTTTTTTTTTTTTTTTATTTATATATATATATTTTTTAATATGCTTTTTGCAGTATCACAAAAGTAGTCATTTCAGGTATACTATTAATTTCATTATTAACAAAAACTGTATTTTTGGAATTCAAGCCCTTGCCCCTCTTACATCTTCTACATGTCTCTGCTTCCCATTATTGCTTACACTTGTAGCATTCTCTTTGCTTAGCCACTACGTTCTGCAAGTTGTGCACACACAGCTAGCCCCTTTTGACCCCTAGTTTAATCTGACAATAGACGGACATTGTGTGGGACTATTTCACAGCAGTAAATGAAAGCATAGCAAACTGTGATGTGTGTAGGAAGGCTGTTATAGCTACTGAGGCAACACCACTAACTTGTTTAAACAAATAAAGTCTTTTCAGAGGGGCAGGAAATATCCAGGTATATACAGTGAAATAAAGATTTTAGTTAAATGTATTACATATAGCATGCTCTATCCAGACATATAAAATAATATATTCAGCCTATTGAAACGTGTTGTATAAATCAACTATTTAAATGAACGTGAAAAACCTGAAACATGAAAAGGTTGGAATATGATTGTGTTTGTGTAAATGTGAAATGTATAGGATTCCTATGTTGAAGCTACATGTTGTCCATCTTGGCTATAGAGCTCATTTGTTTTGTTATTTCCCCTTGGTGATCCCAAATATTTTTTTTTATTTGTCTTTCAAAACAGTCCTGTGTTTTGATTATAAAATGCATTGGTATCAGTGTGGATATTGGCAATATTGCCATTGCATTACTTGGATTGAAACCATTTTTTGTAGTCCGGCCACCCCTACTCCACAAATGATGCTAGAGGAGTAGATACAGGGTCATAGATGAAGAGTGGGCATTGACCAAGTTGCTGTAATTGTTGCTTTGGGAGTGATAATGGCAGGATGTGTATATGTACTGACTTATCACATGCAATCAAACAAACCTAATAAGAAGAAACATGGGTAGAATAAGGTTATGAAAAGACAAACAATTGCCATTCACAGTGTACTGTAATCACACAGGTCCATGCTGTTCACACAGTGAATATGATAATACTGTATAGACTGTGAATGAGTTTTTTTCTTTTGAAGACCAGATAAGACATGCCTTTGTGATTTATTATGGTCATTTCTACTGAGAATGTAGCTTCTTCAATCACACACTTTTCCCCTAACATTACAGTACATATTAACAGGCTATACTGGATAGCATGCTATAAGACATTCTGGGCTCTCTCTGCAGTCCATTTCTCACAAGAGGTTCTAATTAGTGAACAGGCAGGGCTACATCCTTATAAAAATAGTTCCCTCGGAGAAATGGAAATTCTTTGAACATCTCCCAAATTGTCACCGTGGGCTCCCACTGCATTAACCCTCTATGTATTTAATGTTAAGATATGAAAAATGCCACGCAGTGGAACAAAGAAAACTGAAATGCTTTGTTACACTTTTGTTTTATTATCACATATATATTGTGATAGTCTAACATTTTTCTTTTCAGTAGGTCTGCATTGCAGGGTGTCTTTTTTGTTCCACTGTGATGTCTGGCTAGACTGTGGCTGTGTGTCATTAAAAAACGCTTCCATTTTTTAAATGTATCTCTATGTTTTACAGCATGATGGAGTAAGTCAGGGAGTCTGCACAGTCTTTGTCTTTACTGCACCCTTGCTTGCACTGTGATAAGCTCTAACCCCCAGTGCAGGCTCCACGGCCAGCCAGATATTGTTTGCTTCGCTTGACTTCCTCAAGAGCTGGCCTGAGAGACAGATGCACCATGGGAAAGAAAACATGGGCGAACAGGAGATCTTTGTGGCTAGTGTCCTGCTTGCTCTTGAAATGCCTAAAATATCCCATGCAAATGCAGACTATTAATAACAATGCTGACGACTTGGCTGAGCAGCAGTTTTTCCTTTGTTTATTTAAGACAATGTAGATTTCCTTTTTAATCTGCAAATATTTTTAGAGTTAGTTAAAACTAATTAGGTGTTCGAATGAGGCTGACGTTGCACCTTACACTGTGAAGCTGGCTTCATGCATGAAACACTCTCGGTGTGCTCCAAAGAGGGGCAAACAAATGCCAAGACTTATTTGAAAATGCAGATTCAAATCTGTAGGACTGTTGCTAATTAAAAAAAAAAAAAAGAAAGAAAAAAAGATGAATCATCCATCAGCCCACTGGTATCATTGAAAATGGCAGCAAACGTTGAGCCTTAGCAGCTCAGTTACATGCTGTGCATACAGACAGCCGACTCACAGCAGTGCAACAGAAAGTAGTTCATGTTAAAGAAATCACATTCCAATTTCCTTTTGACATTAGGTATTAGGTTTCAGCATTTACCTATCACCCGTGCCAGAATCCTTCCTTACTTTTGACAAATTATAAATCCTGTCTGAAGAAGATAGCATCCAGCTTCTCTCTAGACTTTTAGAAACTGTGGATCCACACTGGCTCAAGCTCTATGAGCATTTGCAGCTGCTTTACAGGCAGCAGTTGTTATGGTAACGTTTCTATTTTATGTCTTTGAAGCTGAGGTAGGATATACTGTGCTTGTATGAAATGGAGGCACCTAAAACTTTTTGGGGAGGGAATGCACAGCATAATATGGGAGGCTTATCTCAGTGTGCTGGGAAGGTTATTCCTTCCCCCACAGTGTAGAAGTCCAGCTCAGGTGATAAGGCAGATAGGCTGACAATTTCAATCCTGCCATACAGGCCACTTGATTGGTTTATCAATTGACCTTTTCCTTACCTCGAGGCACCATATTGATCCTCCAGCCCTGTTTTGGATGCCCTGTCACCTGCTCGAGCAGAAACTTTAGTTTCACCAGTCAGTGACAAAGCAATCCAATACAGAGCTTTTGCTCCATAACAATATCTGTCACTTGAAAAGTTAAACTTGGGTTTCTTGAAGGAAGAAAGCATTTCTATTTGAGGGCCTTGAGTGAAAAACTAGCATTTTTCTGATTAAATCTCTAATCTCTTTTAAAGTCCCCCTCCAGTCAAAATTGTGTTTTTCTCCTTGTTACCTGACTTGGATTCTTGAGCTTCACTGTGCAGAATGATGTCAGAGCAAAGTTTGCTTTGACATTCATCTGCTGAAGTTTCTCTGTTCTCACCTGAAATCTCAGTTTACAACACAGACCTACTGGGAGGAATTTATGATTCCAGCTACTTTGAAACCTAAAAATAGTTGCGAACAAAATATTACAATAATATTATACTCCATTATGTAAAAATGATGTTGTTTACTTGTTGTCACCAATATTATATTATGATCCAGAAAATAAATTACCAAATTGTTTGCACCTGCACAATGGAAGATGTCTGTTAAGCCAAACAGTAAATATAAAGAGTGTCAACATCTTACAGTGTCCTTAAACTTTGATAAATCCAATATAGATGTCTCAAGGCCCAGTGTGAACCCCCACATCGGTCTTAGTCCAATCACATGAAGACAGTAAGATTAGAGATTCGGTCTGCAATGTGTCTGAAAATGTTTCTTATCAGATGACTCATTTGATCTACTGACTTTTGGTATGTTGTCGGTAAATATTTAATATAAGCGGTTGGTGTAATTTGAAAGCCATAATCCGGCTGCAGTTTCCACCATTATCTTGCTTTGAACATGCTAGGGTGTGGCCTGACATTTAGATTCCCAATTATACAGTTATACAGCGTATATTTTTCATTCTAATTTTATATACATTAAATAATATAGAAGCATATATTGAAAGGCATACATTTTCAAATGTAAATTTTCAGTCAGGGGTTTTTCAACAGGTTTGTCTCAAAGAGCGATCACCGTTCACATTCCAGATCAGATAAAGAAAATATTGATTACAGCTTTCACAACCCATATAGAGAGCAATTAACAATGATGGCACAAAGATCAGTATCAGACTTAAAATTTCACTGCAGGGCCAAAGGAGTTATTATATCATTACCCCTTGTGAAAATTGTGGAGAATCCTTTTTAGTAGCACACTAATCTGCAAACCAGTCTGACAGACAATTTTTTGGGGCATCCGGGGTATGCCAACGCATGTACAGATAATAGATCTAGGCCAAGACCTCCTCTTCTGTGCATGATTTTGATTTGCTACTATTTATGAAAAGATACCTGCATACAAACACGGATTAATTATAATAAGATATCAAACAAATGATACTGGGATTCTGTCAGTATATAACTCTACGTCTGAAACAGGCTGAGAGGGTGGAAAAGTGAGAAGAAAACAAAGCAAGGCAGACAAGTAAAAGTAAAAGAACAGGAAGACAGAGAAACATTTGGAAGAGATAATCTGAAATAAAATGACAAGTGAAGGTGGAGACACAGGTTGGGTCGCATTAGGACAGGACTATGTGAAACAGTTGAAAGAATCAAGAGAAGAGGGTAGGCAAGAAGACTAAGAAAAAACAAGGGAGAATAGTGTAAGGGGACAAGAAAAAAGACAGGCCCAGATAAACAGAGATAAAGTGGCTTTAGTTGGGAGGACTATTTAGAGTTGGTGAGGTAATGGAGGGGTGAGATGTGGCCGGCGAGAAAAACGGGAACAAGGGAAAGACAGACACATGATGGATGCAATAAATGAGAGAGGACTTCACTCCAGGGAGGCATACGAGGAAGGAGGAAAATAAAGAAAGGGAGGAAGTGATTCAGATACGGAGAGATGGAGACACAAAGCGTGAGAGGGAGTGGAAAGAAACAGAGTGACAGAAAGAGATGGAGAAGGAAGAAGCTGCGAGGAAGTGGAGTGAGTGATGTCCAGAAGGGGCACAGTACTGCAGCCTCCTCCCTGGTGTGGCCTTGATGGGACTATAACATGCCAACAGCTATGAGATCCCCCAGTGGACTGTATTCACACACGCATACACAACTCATTTTACATCTTAATTTGCTTCCTTTCATCTAAGCGTGACCCTCATTTGGGATGTTACATATATTTAATTTGTGCGTTATACTGATAGGTTAATAAGAATATTCAGAGTGGTAAACTTGGTAAGCTGTTGTGGTAAGCTGCCCAGGTAGAAAGAAGCATTTTCTATTTAAGGGTATAATTGATTTCTCTTCTCGTAGCTCGTGTTTGGATGCATAGTGATTTGTCCATATACAGTGCATCCATAGGTGCTTCTGCCTGACATATTATTTTTCCCATTCACAACATGACAGAGAGATTTTCAACAGTATCTGTCACTATCAGACACTAATGTGGTACTTTTAGCTCCACCTCTCTGAGTGCAATACTTTTCTTCTACTACAAATTCCAAATGATTTGAGGCTGAGCTGGAGGCTTGACAGTCTACTGTTTGTTGCATACCACGTACAGATGTTAAAGGCTTTCTGCTATTGCAAAGCTGATGGTTACAGTAAAGCATTGAAGGTTTGAAGATTTTCATTCAGAGTTTTGCAATTAGAACACAGTTGATTTTTAGGCTAAAATAGGAAGAAATACTTAATGGATGGGCATTGACTCAAACCCTTTCTTTCTTTTACCTTTCTTTAAAAAATCCGAAACAATGATATTCTGTCCCTGATTTAATTACTGAAAATGTAGTTAGTTAGTGTAGTATAATGCCAATGGAAATTTCACTCTATTATACTTATTTATTTAATATAAGTACTTCCAAACAAGCTCCTTGTGGCAGCAGGAGAAATCCTAGAAATATTTTTTAAAATCACATACATTTATTTAACAACATGACACTATCAAAATACTGCATATTTTTTAATTCAAATACTTAAAATAACGAAATCAATTAAAATAAGTTTTGTCTCTCTTTGAAATTTTGTTTCAACTTGCTACTCATGTTTAAGCTTGTTCCGTGAGCATACATTATCCATGGTTAATTACGAGCTAAACTCAGTCTGTGATGGCAAGAATTTAAGGGGAGCTAAAAAGGAAAGGTTCTTAAACACAGCAAACATGTCTCCAAACACAAACTAACAAGAAGAGAAGTGATGAGTAGGCAGCTGAGCCACTCAGGGCGGGCCAGAGAGGCCATGGTGCCCCTGATGTAATAGCTGGACCACCCAGAAAGACACTGCAATTCTTAAAGCCCATCACTCTTTGTTGCAAGCAGGGAAACAACGGCAACAGATGACAGTTTAGACCTGAATGTCAGATGTTCTCTATTGTTGTCCCCCTAACAACTCTCAATTCATGATCCATACAGTTGTTACTCAACAATTCAATGTGTATTTATCCACTTACCATAAGTCAATGGCTTCATTTTCCCTCTTGGTCATGCCAAATAATGTGAAAGGATTCAGTGTTTTTCTACCTTGTCTTGATGTTAATTGGTGGCTGTATTGTCACAAGTTGACAATGTGTCTCATAAACAGCTCTTGCCAATTGACAGAGTAATTGCTCAGCTGTTGACATACTAGTGCAAGGCTTAATCACTTCTAGATAATGATCAGTTCCAGCTGCCATTTTGTTGTCAACTATCCTGACGTCTGTTTGCAGACGACTAAAAGCCTGTTTTCAGTTGTGTGTGAGACTGTCAATACTGGAGTACCATGACATTTTGCAGTCAAAGGCAAGGAGAGCTCTTTTGTTCATAACAGAGAGTACAAAGCAGACTTCATTGAAATTGTTTGAGGACTGTCTGAGAGCTCGTATTTGAGAAGATCTATGTGCTATGGATATGCATTCAAGTTTGAAATATGTTGGGTGTATTTGTAAGATATGGCCAAGAACATTAGTTAGAAACCTTAAAAAAATAATTAACATTATCAAAAGAATGTGAAAAAAATAACAGCGCTGTCATTATGTAAAATTTGACGATGGGCTGTGTTGCAGTGATATCTACTGATGTCATTGACATAATTATAAATACATTTTAAATTCTTTGAGTGAGGTGTGAAAATATACCTACGTTACACAGGTTTTCACTTGTTGCTAATGTCTGACTCAGGAACCCTTTTCAATAAGGTTCACAAAATTGTAGTTACTGAGGAGCGAGTGAGTAATGACTCCGGAACAACCAGACGGTCACTGAATCGTTAATGAGTAATCTCTTTGGACTCATTAGTTTCTAATAACTCTTTTTGTGTATCTTCAAGTAGACTGAAACATACTGAGTAGTTACCCATACACTGACAGTAACTAATTACTTAATCATTTTATTTATCAATTGATTTTATTTCTATTTCTGCTCTAGCTCTTTGTGATGTATTGGTAATGTTCCGCCACACCAGTAGGGGGCGATCTGCTACATTGAATGGCATGTCTATGCTTCAGTGAATAAACAAACCAGTGTGGAAGTACACCTGAGTGTGGTCAGTCGTCACTAATGCCGTTAGCATATTGATGCTATACTAAGTGGTTATATTATTATCTGTATGACTAGAGAAGTCATTACAAATTGGCGACGAGTCAAGCAACCCACCGATGCCGTCAGATGAGGACGAAGTCGCGGGGATTGAAGCGGATAACAACGTTGTCGACGGAGGAGGAACCACGAGAATGGCAGCGCTCATCGGACATATTGATGCCTTTGACGAGTCCACGGAACAAAGGTCGACGTATGTCGAGAGGTTTGAACATTTTGCCGAAGCCAATGATGTGCCAGCGGAAAAGAAAGTGGCCGTATTTTTGAGTGTAATCAGGGCTACGACATATGGACTGCTGCGTAGTTTGCTGGCTCCGGATAAACCAGGAAGTAAACCTTAAGCGGACCTCGTGAAAATCCTGAATGATCACTTCTCTCCAAAACCCATTATAATTGCGGAGAGATTTAGTTTCCACAAATGCAATCAGGAAGAGGGAGAGAGCGTTGCACAGCACGTGGCCATTTTAAAGAAGCTATCCGAACACTGTGATTTTGGCACTCATTTGCATGATGCCTTGCGCGATAGATTCGTTTGTGGCCTAAGCAATGAAAATACCCAGAGAAAACTATCAACAGAAGAAGCATTAACCTTTCAGCGTGCTGTGGACATTTCAATGTCAATGGAAGCTGTAGCTAGAGAATCTCAGCATTTGAAAACTTCTCTTAAAGTGCACGCTGTGTCCGTCTCTTCACCACAAGGGTGTCTCAATGGAGATGTACAAAACCAAATTTGCACATGTACGTCTACGGAAGACTAATATTGTGTTGAAAACTTACACAGGGGAAGTACTGGTACCTGAGGGCATGGTGAAAGTATGGGTGAAGATGAATAAACAGAGGGTCAGATTGCCCTTATACGTGGTGAAAGGGAAGTCACCCCCACTCTTTGGCCGTGAATGGCTAAGGAGCATAAAGCTTGACTGGCGTGAAATAAAGACAATGAGAACTGGGCACAAGGCCCATGAGACACTTGAAAATGTTCTGAACTGTCATGCCCACGTTTTCGGTGAAACCCTAGGAACACTGAAGGGGTTTGAAACATCCCTGACGATGAAACCAGGCCAACACCCGACATTCTGTCAGGCACGTGTAGTCCCATACGCATTGAGACCGAAAGTGGAAGCAGAAATTGATAGATTACTCCAGCAGGGAGTGATCTCTCCAGTTCAATTCAGTGAGTGGGCAACCCCAATCGTCCCCGTCATTAAGAAAAATGGTGGCGTTAGGATCTGTGGGGATTTCAAAGTTACAGTAAATCCGGCCCTATGCGTTGAACATTATCCAATACCCCGTATTGAGGATCTGTTTGCGTCTTTGTCTAGAGGACAACATTTCAGCAAACTGGATCTTTCACAGGCTTATCTTCAGGTGCCTGTCAGTGAAGATTCACGGAAATATCTCACTATCACTACACACAAGGGCATGTTTTGTTACAATCGGTTACCCTTCGGGATAACATCTGCGCCCTCAATTTTCCAGAAGATCATGGACCAAGTGTTGCAAGGACTCCCTAACGTCCACTGCTTTTTGGACGATATCCTGTTAACAGGCAATGATGACGCTCATCATCTGGAAAACTTGAAGGCTGTGCTCAGTCGGTCGGAACAATTTGGACTGAGAGTTCAAAAGGAGAAGTGCAAGTTTTTCAGGAGTTCTCTGGAGTATCTTGGGCACGTAATTGACTCAAAAAGACTTCATAAATCACTTGATAAAGTCCGTGCCATACTGGACGCTCCCGAGCCAACCAACTCTAGTCAGCTGCGCTCTTTCTTGGGACTCAATAACTACTATGCAGGCTTTGTTCCAAACCTGTCAACCCTTCTCCACCCACTGAACGCTTTGCTGCATAAGGAGGTGAAGTGGGAGTGGTCAAAAGAATGTAACAGTGCATTCTGTGAAGCAAAAGAACAGCTCGCAAGCGACAGAGTTCTAATACATTACGACCCAACGCTTCCAGTGATTCTTGCCTGCGATGCTTCGCCCTATGGGGTGGGAGCTGTCCTTTCCCATAAACTGCCGAGTGGTGAAGAGAAACCTATAGCCTTCGCCTCAAGAACATTGAGCAAAGCAGAGCAAAACTATGCTCAAATCGAGCGAGAAGCACTGGGAATATTTTTTGGAGTGAGGCGTTTTCACTCCTATCTGTATGGTCGTCACTTCACTTTGTTAACTGATCACCGCCCACTAACAACCATACTGAACCCTAGCAAGGCGACTCCTTCAATGGCTGCAGCGAGACTGCAGCGATGGGCACTCCTACTGGCAGCGCACAATTACACCATCAAGTATCGGTGTGCCACTGACCATGGAAATGCTGACGGTTTGTCCCGTTTGCCACTTCCCGAACACCATAAGGACAAACAGGGGGCAATTGACACATTCCTGATCAACCACCTGAAATGTCTGCCCATGTGCTGTTCTGACGTGAGGCGAGAAACCAGATCGGACATCACACTGTCTCAGGTCATGGAGATGGTATCCACTGGCCGTTTTCCCACCATCATAGAGTCGGACAATAGTCTCTCGAGGAATGAATTTACTTTACTGCAAGGCTGTGTAATGTGGGGAAATAGAGTGATCGTTCCACCTAAATTGCGTCAACAGGTGCTGGAAGAACTACATGACCATGGCCCTGGCCTGCAGCCCCATGGCAGCGAATTCATATCGATTTCTCTGGCCCGTTCGAGGGACGCATGTTCTTTGTTGTGGTTGATGCCCACTCTAAGTGGCCTGAAGTCATTGGACTCAACCACGTCAGAGAAGACTATTCAAGTACTTAGAGGTCTGTTCAGCCATTATGGAGTACCAGAAGTGCTCGTTAGCAATAATGGACTGCAGTTCACATCGGAGGAGTTTGCCAGCTTTTTGACATCTAATGGCGTTAAGCATGTGCGCTAAGCTCCTTTCCACCCTGCAACTAACGGCCTCGCTGAACGATTCATACAGACTTTTAAACATTCGCTGAAGTCATCAAAGGGAACTGCAAATATTCAAAAGCGACTTGATGCCTTCCTGCTTCAATACAGGAACACGGCGCATACAACTACTCAGGAGACACCGGCAATGCTGTTCCTGCACCGCAAGCTTCGCACTCGCCTGGAGCTGCTAAAACCAAGTGTAGCAGCGGTGGTGGATGAGGCACAAGGCGCCCAATGCACCTACAGGGTGGCGTGCTCCAAGGCAAGGACATTCAGCGTCGGCGATCCAGTTCTTGTCCGGGATTCACGGAAGGGGGAGGAAAAGTGGACAGCGGGAACCGTAACATCACAGGCTGGTCGAGCATCCTACCAGGTCAGTGTGGGACCAACACACCGGTGGAATCGGCATGCGGACCAGATGATGGTGTGTCACCCTAACATCGTCCAAGCCACAGCTGACGTACATACACATGACGTACGTACGTACGTACCCAGCATGGACAGTCCGCCTGCTCCGCCTGACACAGGTGGAAAGCCAGAGACATCCAGCCCTGTCAGTGAGTGTGTCACTACATCCGCAGGTCAGTCGGACATTGCCCACACTGACACTCCAGTAACACACCAACAGACACTGAGCCGGTACCCCAGGCAGGACCGCAAACCACCAGAGAGACTGACTCTTTAAACTGGTGAATGTTTTGTATGTGTTCAGTTAGAGAGTGTCGTCTCAAGCAAAGGGCAGAATAATCCCTTGACACACTCTAGGCGATGGGGCAGTCTACCCCCTTGCCTAAGTTAGTTATTTGTTACTCCAAGTTATAAAACGAAATGGGTTCATCTGATGTCGATATTTAGTTGAGTTTTACTGTGCCCCATCAGGCTACTGTTGTTATGAACGGCCAGTAATTAAATAAGAGGGGAGGAGTTGTGATGTATTGGTAATGTTCCGCCACACCAGTAGGGGGCGATCTGCTACATTGAATTGCATGTCTATGCTTCAGTGAATAAACAAACCAGTGTGGAAGTACACCTGAGTGTGGTCGGTCGTCACTAATGCCGTTAGCATATTGATGCTATACTAAGTGGTTATATTATTACCTGTATGACTAGAGAAGTCATTACACTCTTCTTCTTACCTTTTATTATATTATTTATGTTTTACTATAATTATTGTTTATCGTTATATTAAATTGTCCTTTGGCTGCTGTGACGCACCAATTTCCCCATTTGCGGGACTAATAAAGGAATTTCTGATTCTGATTCTGAAATAAAACAACACATAATACTGAGTGGTATTATTTATCATTTGGATCCGTGTGTCGACTGTGTTCTAATTTTTGGTTTGACACGTTCAATTTGGGTGAATAAACACTTTAACTGTCTTTTAAAACTACACCGAGTATGAACATCAATGACATGTTACATGTTACTCCATTCAGCTTCAATCAATGTATTCATCCACTGCTATTTGTAGAAAGTATTTTAATGGCCTTGCTAAGATACCTGACACTGAATACATCACAACCTCACTTAAATCATTACTTTGCAAATTGAGGAGTCAAACATTTTTCTCATGAGCACATGCTATTAACGCTATCATTAGCACCTTATGAGCTGAACCAAAATCCAAAATTGTGTCTGGCACTTTGACTTGGTCTTTGAGGACAGGAGGACATTTAGTTATGCTAATAATATGTTTTTAACACAGTTGGTTAATTGCTGAGGCAACAAGGCTAATGCAAGTGCAATGTGACTGTCATTTTGATTCAGTAATTGCAAGTCAACTGGGGATTCACAAGCAGAGAGTGCACTTGAAATACAGACACCCTGTCAATTATTTTTATTTTATTCATCAAAAGTGTGCTGCAAGTTTGTCCTTCTATTACACACACTGTCTGCTAGACAAAGACCCTGAGCATTTGTTGCATGTATGTAAACAGCAAGAGTATATGCCTGTTGTTTCTTTAAAGACCCAAGCTTTTTGCCTTGAGGTGTGTGGCTTAATGCATTAAACATTTTTTTTTAAAAACAGCCTTTGTGGTTGTCTGAGAAGATATTTAATGGAGTCATCACCTGGTTTTTTACATATCCAGTCCCTCTTGGATCGCTTTGGATCAATTCTTAAAACTTATTAGAATTTTTTTTTTTTTTTGTTTAAATCCAACATAGAGCTTGTTCTGACACTTTTTCATACCGCGACTTTCTCACGCGAGATTATGCGCAAGGTTTTGACCGGTCCGGATGTGCATTGTATTAATATGTAATGAGGCGCGCGTTGATTGGCCGCATGAAGGACAGAGCCGGAATGGGGGGCGAGCCTGCATGCACACAGACTCCAAAACATAAACAGCCCCCTGTCATGGCGCACACACTAAATGACGAACCTTACGGAATTCAGGCATTTATGTACGAGCCGGAGTCGGAAACCGAACCGGAGAGTGAAGAGGCAGAGACGGTGGAAGAGACACGTTTACAGCAGGATGTCTCTGAATGGTAAATTCATTTTTTTTCCCTTCTTACTTTTCACACTCGTGTTTTACATGTAAGACCTGAGTTTTAATGCTGGTGGTGACGATGTATGGCGTGAAAATGACAGAGAAATAAGCAGATTAGGCGTGCTCACTCTGGCTGAGGACGGCTGTGAGCCGATGCATTATGCAAGTAGCCTCCTGTGGTAACGTCACCACAGGAGCAGAGTCAAAATCTCGTGCTTTAGGGACGCGCACTATTGTGCGCTATTCCTGTTCGGAAAAAGAGCCAAAGCGAAAAAAATAAGCCACTTTCAAACTCCAGCTTTTCAGGCAAGTTTCAACAGAGGTCCAACACCAATATGCATGATTTAACGAGAGAAATTGCGATATCCGGGTGATGACTCCCTGACTGACTGATTTTTATTAAGTAGCATTTGAATGGACAATAGTGTCCCAGCTTTTCAACTGCTGTCCTGGTTGTTCAGTATGAAATCTGTCATGTGGGGATGAGACGGATTGCGTCTATCACCTCCTAGGAGAACACACACACTCATTCTCTCAGATACCCTCATTTCTACACTGGTGCAGCACACACACACACACACACATGCACTGCCAACAAATATGTACACATATCCACAAATGATCACACACACACCACACAATGTGTCATATGGTGCAGACGCATGGCAAGGATCAATTTTAATTGTATTCACATTGCCCTATTCCTGGCACTGCAGTCTTCTTTGGCCTGAACCATATGTTTACAGTCTTAGTAGGAGGATCCCTTGGGCGAGTGGCACATCTTCCCACAAGAACCATCCAAGGGTCTCTGGTGCACGGTCGGCTTACTCAAAGGGCTTGTAAGGATAGCAAGGCTCAGCCAGAGGTGGAAAGGTCCTGGAAGTCTGCAGGCCTCAGAATGTCACGGGGACATGAATACACTGTGTTTTCCAATATATACAGAGATTCTGATTGTGGATGCCTGTCAGAAGAGTCAAAGCCACACCTCTTGCATCCCCTCCCAGCCAAGTGACTCAAGCCAAGCTTGTCAGGTTGCTTTAAACAAGCATAAGTTTAGTGCACAGATGGAAATGCTAACGAGAGACATGGATGTTAATGAGGAAGAGCAGCAGTCATTTATTCAGAAAAGGAACAGTACGCCAGGCAAAATATGGACTGGTGGAGGGAAGTAGAATCTATTATGTAAAACGATTTTTTACCCCACTGAGGTCAGGTCAACTGTGTAATAAATGCAAAACAGTCTGTGTGTGTGAACTTTGCTGTGTTTTTCATATTTGCTGGACTGCTTTCTTTTCCATCAATGTGGATTTTACCAGATGGTTAAGTGTAATAAACAATCCCTCCTCCAGTTCAGTTTAGTACCTCTCACTTTCTCCCGACCTTACACCCCCAGCTGTCTCTGTGCAACAGAGTTGTGATCCTCCACTCTAGAGTGGAGTATCACAGCTGACCACTGATCCTGTCACGGCAGACTTGGCCTTCATGTCTTGTGATTTGCTCTGAGGACTTTCGCAGTGCTTATCAAAGTGCCCTGCCTGCTGATTATCTCTCCAAAAGAGCAGAGACCAAAGCTGTGAACACACAGACTGTTGGATCAGGCTTTTTCACAGGGGCGAAAATGGCAGCGTGCTACATCAAGGGAAAAACTAAGTTTCAAAGTGGCATACACAGCATTGGTTACACAGTACTAATTATTCAAAGTACTACCTCCCAACATGTTAATGTATTACTCACAGACCCTTGTGGTGTTTTCCTTCCTGGTGTTGGGAATAATTCAAATTACTGTTTATGCAATTTGTTCTTTTGTCACAGACTTGAAGGAGTATGGTTTGTGTTTGAGACAGAAAAGACCTAGTTTTGTTTTATTTTCATTTCATTTAATACACGTTGGGGTAAGCAGACAGGCTAACAGTGCATAATGGCTTTGCAAGACAAAAAACAGTGACAATAATTTTCAAAATTAAGAATGTTGAATGAATAAAATGTGAAAACCATACCTGATGTTTTACTGGGAAGCAGTTGCAGCAAGTGTTGAGTGTGCATTAACAACATAGTAAACATTTAATCATCTAACATATGTTTGCTAAAACAGAGAGTTGTTGATTCTTTAGGACATATATGGTGGGGTCGTATGGGATTACAATATAAACTAGAGAGGCACTCAGTAGAGTGCATACCTCCTCCAGGGCCCAATGGTCACAAATGCTGTTTTTCCACCAGCCCTTTTGGCCATACCGAGTCAAACCGAGCCGAGTCGATTCTCTTTACCATCACCAGTTTTATTGTGCCAAGTTGAGCCAATCCGCACCAAGCCATGCCAACAATGGTCCTGCGCCGGGACATCACTCACCTGTAGCCAACCGGTAACAAGCCCACGTCTCCACCTCAATTGATACGTTTTTAAAAGTCTGTGCTCAACACTCAGTACTTTTGTAGCTTCTAACTGAATCCCTTTAGTTTCTCTTGTCCTGTTCACACTTTCAAACTTCTGCTGTGTGTGTGTGTATTGTGTTCATGTTGACTTTAAAGGGATATTCCGGTGTAAATTTAATCCATGGTCTAAACCACCGTGAAACTGTGTTAGACTCCCTCTCGAGAGATCAAGTTAGCAGACCGCTAATTTACGGAGTTTTATCAACCTCAGAAACGACCGCACAACAGCAATACATTGCAGTAAATGGGTCCAAATATGAACCGCCACCAAAAAGCCACAAATAAAGCTCAGAACAGCACCAAACTTCAGCAACAGTACAAATAGGGTCTCAGCACATAGTCCGGGGCATCTAACCTCCGCTAGCTTAGCTGGATTTCTACAGAAAAGCTGACTAAATTTACCACTCTTCTGCAGCAGCTTCCTGTTGACGGGAAGTCCCGACGACTCGATTACCGAGTGCAGTAGAGTTCCGCGGCTCATTGATGAAAATGTATGATTATGACTCCATGGAAATGCAATCAAAGTTCATATGTGTCTTTCCTGCCAGTTTATAACAGTTATTATCGAGAGCGGACAGGGAAAAGAACGGAATTGAGCATTTGTAATTGCACTCAGTAATCGTCGCGTCGGGACTTCCCCGACCCGGAAGCTGATGGAGGAGAGTTGAAGTCTGTTTTTAGCTACCCAATAGCTTCCCTAGCTAAGCTAGCGGAGGTTAGATGCCCCGGACTATGTGTCGAGACCCTATTTGTACTGTTGCTGAAGTTTGGTGCTGTTCTGAGCATTATTTGTGGCTTTTTGGTGGCGGTTTATATTTGGACCCATTTACTGCAATGTATTGCTGTCGTGCGGTCGTTTCTGAGGTTGATAAAACTCCGTAAATTAGCGGTCTGCTGACTTGATCTCTCGAGAGGGAGTCTAACACAGTTTCACGGTGATTGAGACCATGGATTAAATTTACACCGGAATATCCCTTTAAGCTCTTTTGGGAGTCATGTTTAGTGTTTAGGTACTGCTGGTTAAAACGCAACGAGACAGGATTCAGTGCACATTGGTGCTGTTGTACATCAGCTTTTTTTCGACCCCAGCTTCCTCTTTATGATAATCGCTGATTTAGTTTCCAATGTTCATGTATGTTTATTGAAAGAGATTTGTTCTCCAAGCAGAATCTTTGCTTTTTGTGCTTGAAAGGGCTATAAGTAAGTTAGCGGAAAGATGTCCTTCTCCATGGCAACGTCCTCCAGCTTTTCCCGATGGAATCGCAAGTCACATAGTAATTCCTCCCATGTGGTCTGGGTCTGCCCCAGGGGTTCCTCCCAACTGGATTTGCAAGGAATTCATCAGTTGGTGGCCCGGAGAAATCCTAATCAGAAGCTTAACTGGCTTCTGTCAATGCAAAGGAAAAGTGTTTCTCCTCTGAGCTCCTTCCAGATGTCTGAGTTCTATAAGATTAAGAAGTAAAGTTCATTCATATATTTCAGAAGTTTACTATTTACATATTCGTGTTTACAGAATTATTATTAACACCTTTACATATTGAATGAGAATGAATGAGAGCCAGGAAGTGTTGTTGCTTTGAAGCTGCTTTCGCATGGAGAACAGTTAAACACAGTTTTAGAAGTTATCTCCATCCGTCTCCATCCTGCTGTCTCTTTTTATCAATAGTGATCCAGTCACCACCACCAGTGAACCCTCACATTACAGTTCTAAACCTGTCTTTAAGTTTGTTGGTAAAATGCTTATTCATCCCTCTTGCTGAGTGTTAGATGAGAAGTGTGTGCCAGATTTATTCTTGACTTCCTGCGTGCTGCCTGCCAACCTCAGAGTGTCTACAAGACTTCAAAAGGTCGCTTTCATAGTGATTAAACATATAAGACCTCTAGATGTTTCTTCTTGTCTTTGTACTAGGCTAACCAAACTGCCTGCTGGCTGTGGTATTACTTTTAGTGTATATAAATGAGAGTGGTATTGATTTTCTCAACTACCTCTTAGGAGAAAAATAAAATGTCAAACTAATGCTTTGAGGGTGAGCTCAGACACCCTGTGATGACAAGTCATTTTGGCCACCTGTATCTGTGATTTAATTATTTTGGTCATTCCCCAAAGCTCATGACCATAGGTGCAATTTGGAAAGGTTTGAAAGTCTGAAAAAATGTCAACTGACAACAAATGTCCAGGGAAGCATCCACATCTTCTGATGAGTCACTAACCCTTCTGCTGATCTTCTGTACACTCACTCGTGAACAAGACCAGAATAAACTTCTAATAAACTAATACTAATAAACTCCTTGACTTTTGATCCTGGTTTTAGCCCAGGGCTATAAGCAGCAAGTAACTAAAAGTGATATTCTTTGATTTCAGTCAAGACTCTGCAGCTGCATTTACCACTTACTGTGAGTGCCTAATGCTAAGATATTAATGGTTTGATTTTCCTCTCTTTACAGGTGATATTGATTCTCACCAAGCTGTACGACTTTCATATTGGCAGTGTAACTGAGAGCACTCTTTGGAGGTAAGTTGAAAGGAAATTTTTATTCACAAAGCATTTACAAGTAAATGTCTTTGAATATTGTAACTCTGCTCAGGGTGACAAAGGTTAGAACTGGCCTTGTCAGACTATCCCATGATTTGCTCGATGTTTTAGCTAACTGATTGGTCAAGATGAAATGTTTTCTAGAGACATGTTTTCAGCATCTTACTTGAACAACTGCGGTAAACTCTTAAAACATAATGCTAGGTCTTCCTCTATGTTTTGTCCCCTCATTGATTTTCTGGAACAACTTTGAACCATCGGTCTCTTTCCAACTGTCCTCCAATCACCCCTGTCCTGTGCTCACCCACTCATCTGGTGCTATGAACAGAATGTTCCATTGTCATGCACGGTCAGACAGGACACTCAGACTGGAGGATGCTGTTTGCCATGCTCTTGTTCTAATGTGTTATGTGATGTACTCTCCCTTCCATGCCCCTCAAGGGAATAAACACATAACAAGAATGCTTGTACAGAGTTAAAAATATACTAAAAGGATACCAAGGGATAGGTAAAACATCTTTGATGAGTTGAATTGCATGAAACCCATGTTCATATCTGGATGGAACACACATACAAATATTTTTGTTGGACTTTTAGGATGATTACACACACAAAAGCATCCTCAAACCATAGCTTGAAAGTACAACCAAGTATGTAAGACAACACATTCTCATACCTAAATGATTACGTAGGTCAAAAGCCAGTGACTCCCCAAACGATCAGTCACTGATCAGTCAACATTTACATTTACATTACCATTTAGGGCATTTAGCAGATGCTTATGTCCAAAGTGATTTACAATAAGTACATTTGTCAGAAGAAAGAAACCACAACATATCACTGTCAATAAAGTAAGAATGAAAGTATAGAAACAATTTTCAAGCCCTCATCTGAGCATAGTAGCTGCCATTAATCAAGGATACCTTAATTACATACGTGCTATGATGTAAGTGCTGAAGTTAAGAACATACATGTCATGCTATGCGGAATCAATGTGAAGTCTGAACAAGTGAGTCTTGAATCTTTAGCAGAAGATGGTGAGTGTCTCTGCTCTCCTGAGATTGGTCAGGAGTTTGTTCCACCATTAATGCGCCAGAACAGAGAAGAGTCGTGACTTCGCTGAGCGTCCTTTGTTTGCTCTCAGCAATGACGTTACCAGCCGGCCAGCTGATGTAGTGGAGCGAAGTGCTCTCGCTGGGGCATGTGGTCTGACCAGTGTGTGGAGGTAGACGGGTGCAGTTCCACCACACGAACCCAGTGGAGGTCATGGAGGAGGGGGGGTCCAGCCAAGAGTAGTAGTCCAGGTGGGAGATGACCACCTAAAGAAAAGCTTAAGGAATCAGTATCATACTGAAGGAGCCTGATTCCTGAAGATTGTCTTTGTTGCATAACAGGATAAACATGTTAGAAAAAGAAACTATAGATTAAAATGATATATCCAGCCTGAGCCACTGTGATTATCCCTAAAGCCCAGTTGCATATAGACCCAAAGATACTCTCGTGACAAGCACCACAGATGGCAGAGAGAGGACATACTGTAATGCAAACTTAAGCTGCAACTGCATTTCCTTACTTCATACTCCATGAACTAACATGCCGCCCCGTCATGTTATATTCAGTGCTGCCTCTAAAGGCTCTGCTCTGCCTCTGCTGAAGGAGCTCTCAGATAATCAATGAAGATTCTTCTTGGTGGTCCAAGTTAAACCAATAGAACAAAATATGCTTCATGTAAGAAGGAAGCAGGGATGCATTATAATCAATCCCTCTCGTGTTCTTGCAAGACCTGACTCTGATTGATTGGCTTTGTTGGTTGGGTTATCCATGCTTGACTCAAACTGTTATCACAGTAGCTCTGGTAATGTCAGTTTAGGGCTGTTTGTAAGTTGTAGTTTTGTAGATAACACAGCTTGGGTGGAGTGAGCTGAGGCAGCTTACAACGTTGACATCATGGATGTATTAATGAGACGAAGATGCATGTTTAAATATGGGGCTGAAGCATTTCACTTTATGTTGGCTCTCTGAATGGGATAAAATAATTCAAACAAACAGCTCTTCTAGAGGCTCCAATTGTTATTGAACTGAACTGATGCAATTCTGATAAAGATTGATTTTGCCAAAAATGCATTTGCAGTTATGTAGACACTTCATTTCCAATACCTGTGTATGGGTAGGAAAAGCTTTTTTGGGCCAGTGTGCATCACATGCTGAACACTGAAGTTGCAGTACTTTGTGCGGCCATTACACCAAGTTTGCTTTACAAACCAGCTCCAATCCTGGTGGCTTGGCTGCTGTTTGTTGTAATCATAAGCAATAGCGAGTTGTGTCATTTCATAACAGGTCAATATGATTAGATGATCCTAGACAGCTTGTAGCCAAACAGCTGATGGATGAGTCGCCTAGGGTGAAGCATGAATGAAGCAGCCTATTCCTATCAGCAAATGCAAGCATTAGTTCAGTGTTCTGCCTGGTCATACTGGAAGACTGGAAGAGAGGAGGGTGAGTCATTCCAAATTTGCTGTCGCCGGTATCATGGCTGTTAACTCTACAAAGCTGACAGCTAATTTGCTAAAGTTATTTCCCACTGAGAAATGTGAGAGGTCAGAGAGAGAAGGTCTATTGGTAGTGGACTGGGTTTGGGGCTTAACTAGGGCGTCTGAGAGTTAAGTAACCAAGCCCAACCCAAACACAACAGGCATCCTGTTATTTAATGTCCAAATCAGAGATACTGAACACCCCACAAGAGCTGCAGTTTTGGAGATGCTCTGACCCAGTCATCTAGCCATCAACTTGTCAAACTCGCTCAAATCCTTACAACTGCCCATTTTTCCTGCATCTAACACATCAATTTTGAGGACAACATATTCACATGCCGCCTAATATATCCCACCCACTAACAAGAGATAACCAGTGTTTATCACTTCACCTGTCAGTGGTCATAATGTTATGCCTAATCAGTGTATATATCTCACTTTTACAAAAATATAAACATTTGTTTTACTTGCATCTATGCATGCACTCATACAAAACTGGCATTATGTCCATTGACCACACATTACCCAAACCAGGACATAATTTCTCCGGTGGTCAGGTACTGATGGGTCCCGATGCGGTTTGGGTTGCGTACCCATGCTTGAGTGCTTACCTTCCATACAGTCAACAATTAATTCAAATGTATTCTAGTTATTCGCAAGTTGTAGGTCCCTTCAGGATAAAAAAAAACAAAAACAAAGGTCAGGTGTGAAAAAAGGTTTTCATTCAAGTCTTGGTTATTAAAGATGGTCCAACAAGAAGACAGTGGGATTGTAGTTTCCTAAGCAGCTTTCATTGATGACAACCTGGCTACCTTGCAAGCTCCGCAGCTTCAACACAAGTCCTCTACTGCAGGACAAAAGGCACAAAAAAACTAAATCAGTGTGCAGTTCAGGTCAGGGTGATGCCATCATCTGATAACGCTGCATAAGCTGGCAGCTGCATAAAGTGTTTGCAGATTTCAACGTAGTACATTTAAGGCAAGCCAACAGTACCAACAGGATGTCTGAGTGTTATCCTCTGCTGCAGAGCTAATTGTATGACACAAATAGGTGATGATTGGACTCACATAAACCCTGGCACTGTCATCACAGTTAAATGCACATGACAGTTTAATTCTGAAGGGAAGACGTAATCAACTGAAGTAACTTATCCATGATGTGAGAACAGGGACATTGCAGCGCTTGAAGATCAGCGTTATTGGCAGCACTCCCAGCCCTGTCACTCACCCACAAAACTACAGTGAGGGGGGCAGCTGTCCATCCTGGCTTGAATTTTCTAGTCCATCACTCTCTCAAAAAAGGCATTGTGTATGTTAAAAAGGAATCAAAAAGAGAAAGACAGAAGATGTAGCAGCCATTTTCTTGAATCAGCTCAACTGTGGCAGTGCTGAGAAACCTTGCTGTCTCATGTCAGGTCCGCTTCATGATTCATCTGTCTGTCCCTGGCTAATTGAGATCGCAGCTCTGATAGGGTTTGAAGAGGAGCAGTTGAAGTGAATGTTTATCACTTCACGGCAAGATGGCTCAAATAGCACGTTTAACGCTGCCTTTTTGCAAAGGTCAAGGCAGTGGCAACACCTCAAAGTATCGCCCAGTCAGTCTGTCAATTTTAATGAACATCCTGACCTTAAAGAATGAAAGCTGATCAGTCAGTCCATGCATAATTTTCAAAGGAGCCTTCATATGTGCGTGGTTTGAGTGGAAAGAAAGAAAGGCGAGCTATTCATTGTTGACAATAAATCAACTCAGCAAACAATTCTTCTTCAAAGTTGTTCAGCCTCTCTCATCTGGCCTCTGGAGTATTGTCCCTCAGTGGATGAGAATTTATCAAATATGACAACCCCTGTACTCATTTGCAGGTATTCAGAGTTGGGTAAATTAATGCCAACAACAATGTCAGGTTGTATTTTCCTCCAATCAATGCACAAATTTGACATATCCTATACTTCCCAAACCCAAACCAGCATTTGCAGCACTTGTTTTCTGTATTTATACAGTGAGTTCAGAGAAGTTGTGCTTACAGTGTGTTACTGAATTACTGCGCTGGAAAGTTTGATTGATTATGTTGCATTACCAAAACACACAAAAGCATAAAGCAAATCAGCCCATATTGTATATAAAGGCTGAATTATATGTAGTTTATGCTCATAGTACTATGAGTCAGATATTATTATATTGCAAAAGATATAGTTACAGTATAGGACATGTTTAGCAGATCATTAAACACCGAATCCTGAAACTGAACTGAGAGTCAAGATTGCAACACCCTGCCAAAAATCAGTTCACAGATTTCCAAATGTACCGTAATCCTCTAGACCCAAACACTCAGGTTATAAGAAACAGAACAACAGTAATCTAGTCATAGGTCTTGTGTTTTCATATAAAAATTGCGATTGACCGGCCAGTACTCCCTGCTGTCTCCTCGTCGCGCACCCCCACCACAGCAGAACACAGCATTCCACTCTGGTATTGACAGCCAGCTGTCCTATTGTTTACTGAATGTAATGCGATATGATTTCGAGCAACAAAGTCAGAATATCTTTGTCACTTTCCATAGCAGAGCTGTTGTGGTCAGTGTCTTTGACATCTTGTACGATGTCTGTGCGTGATCATGGCAAATTGTTGTCCTGGAGACACCAACTGTAGCAGTGACTTTCACATAGGTAGCTTTGAGTACTTTGTTATGTGTATTCTGATATGTCTATCTCTCTGTCTGTAGAGATATTTTTGTCAGCATGATAGCATCTCAAATATGCAAGATACAAGCAAATAGATGCAGTCCACTAAAGGGGGCCTGAATTAATGAATACTGAGTTGTCATTGGTCTGATTATGGACATGTTGATGGGTGCTGCAGCTGGTGTAAAGGTTTTGTTTATTGCTGCTCATCCTTTGCATTGTATTGACCTGTGTGTGTTGATTTGTTCCCCCTGACATTTAAGTGTGAGTTCTGGACTTGTATGTATGGACTGAACTGCCTTGATCTCTCTTCTTGAGATCAATATCTGACTCTGAAAGAACAGAAGAAAAATCAAGATATGCTTCAGTCGTGGCTACCTTGCGACTGACAGGTCTCTACCAGAGCACGTCCTCTGGTTCTAAGTCAGATCCTATCAGGATGTCCTCCACAGCTCCACCGTCTAGTCAAAATATGTTCACTTGCTCTAAAAACATGGCAGTGTTTGTAATGCCAAACTAAGGGCTTTGAAATGCCAAACTCAACCAATAGGTGACGTCATGCTGGGATTACACTTGATAAGAACAAAGCCCACCTGCAGTACTACTGAACCATATAGTCATTTTAAATGCCTCGCTTTCTCTGCAGTGCATGCAGAGTATTATGCTCTCAGTGGTCTGAGATAGGCCAATCAATATCTTTGAGAATAACCCTCAACAGCTCTCTCCCAATGGACTTCCAAATGATAACCAAAATAAACATGTTGTAATGGTCTGACCTTTTATTTTAACCTCCCGGTTATATTGCTATGCTCTTATTCAGTTTGTCCCATTTCATTAAGGCACATTTATACACCAAATGATCAGGCAGTTGAGTCTAATTATTTTGATTTAATTGGTCTAATTCTCGCCTTCAGCAAATTAACACTGATCTGCTAAAAACAAAAAGAGCATTCTCTTCATTCTTATTTGTCTGTTATGAACATGCTGATTACAGTTGTAATGATGTTTGGTATGAAGAAATGTTTAATATGTGGATAAATGCCTGGAAATAGTGTCACAAAAAAAAAAGAAAAAAAAATGAAAGTGATTATGAATTGTGAAGTTGCAACAGACAACTGCTGGGGAGATCTTTGTCTGGCACTAGTTTCTTCAGGCTTGGAAAATGATTATTAATCTTATCAAGAAGTGACACAGATGCTTTACCCATTTTACACATACATTTCAGGCTACCAGTCATGAGGTATACAGTTTGACAGCGTTTTCTAAACTCTAACTATGACATAGGGCGTTATTTTCATCTTGTAAATGAAAAGACAGCGGTATGAAGAGCCATGGATTGTGAAAGATATGAGCATTGCCAGTCAGGGAGCATCTAAGAAAAAGCTGCTACTGGTTACATAATGTTAAAGCTTTTCTGGTCTGACCCATGAAGCAACTTAAATTCAGTCTCAACCTCTGCTGCTTCTTTTGTGAGACATTTTACCACATTGCTGTATTAGGCAGGTAAAAAGATTTGAGTTACTATAGGAAAATTCAAGTGTTATAGTTGATTTAGAATTAAACTCCAATTTTACACATTGAAATATGTTTAGAGGTATGGGGACTACTACTGCATATGTAAAAAAAAGTCAGATAAATTGCGTCCAGTGATGTCACTCAGTCCCTACATTGCATTGTGGGTAATGTAGATGCCAGGATATGAAAATGACGAGGTATGCATTGAATCAAAAAGTGGTATATTACATTATTATAAATATTTTTAAACTGCATGATGAGTCCAGTAGTCTTGTGTGTGGTGTAGTGAGTGCAACGCTAATTCGGTAGACTGATTTTTAAAACTGCTTATATTACCCACAATGTAACTAAGCCCTCACGGGAGTAAATTCATCATGTTATATGTAGCTTCCTCTGGAGCCACAAAAGGCTTTATAATATTTTTCACATATGCAGTAGGACTGCTAAAAACCTTAATGTGTAAAATAGATAGAATTACCCTTGAATATTTACAAATATAAAATGTAATCTGATTGTCTATGATGTCACGGCATGTGTCAATAGAAAGTTCAAAACTCATTGTAGCAGAACCAGAGATATCATCGCCACCACCAGAAGTTCAAACAGAGTCTCTCCAAAATCTGCTCCTGTTTCTCATAAAACATGCCTATAGATCTCCTGTGTGCACCTTTGCATCTGCATACCAGAGAATATCTCTCTATAAAAGCAAGGAATCTCTGTCTCTCTCTCTCTCTGTGTGTGTGTGTGTGTGTGTGTGTGTGTGTGTGTGTGTGTGTGTGTGTGTGTGTGTGTGTGTGTGTATGCCTCAAATATCTCTTCGGATCAGGATCAGACTGACCTGAGAGTTTCAACATGGCTGCTGCGTGGTTCAAGGGTGTGCGACTTCGCATTTGTTTGGACTGCAATGATACCGTTAATAAATTATTTCATAAATGCTTTACAAATTCCACGAGCATTGTCCACCGGAGCCACCACAGTCACGTGCGCACCAGAGCCAATCACTGCACACCTTAGCCATGTGCGCACCAGAGCCAATCACTGCAGAGCCCACCTTAAGAAACAAGCGGATTTATACCTGCAGCGGCGCGAGCTGGACCGGGATTTTGCCGGCGGTTCGGTTCCGTTCTGTTCTGTGCATCTAAACTGACTGTTGTGGATTAATGAGACTAAACGAGTGCGGACCGAGTCTGTTCGGGTCTGAGGAGATCCGGAAATGCGCGGACAACAAAGTGGAATCGGAATCTGTGGATGTTCGTGTGTAGCTAGCGGCTACCTGCTAGCTGCTAGCCGCTAGCTACACGGCCCACCTCCCAAGTCGACGGACCGGACCCACCGGCACGTCCAAAACCGGACTTAGGGTAAATAATGTGCTCAATGCTTAATAATGTGCTTTTTCGCGAACATTGCCGTCACGTTTGCATTGTGTCTGGTGCAGGAAGAAACGGTAAAAACAGGCTTTTGTCACGAAAGTGTCCAAGCAGCGAGTTTGGTTGTTGAGGAACAGGAAGTTGTGGGAGGGACGTAGGCGGATGAATGACAGGCAACGACGGTCAGTGTAGAGATAGCGATATTGAGAGTTGAGAGATTTGTGACATTTAACTGTTTGGAGTGTATAGTTAGTGTGTTATGTAGTGTTTGGTGTAGTGTGTTAAGTGTGTAGTGGAGTCGTTTTTTTTTGTTTAATGAGTCAAAACAATGAGGAGACTGCTGAATGTGGAGCAGGCAGTGCAGCTCTTCATTCAGCTGGAAGGAGCTCAGGCAGACCTGAGCATTGCCTGCACTTAAATGTAAATAGTTACATATAACTTTGTAAATGTTTTAAATGTATGCACATATTTAGCAAACAACAATTTATATTTGCATCATAAGTAATAAAAAATGGTTTGTTAAACATATAAATAACTTTTTCTACTCAGATTTTATGTTTTTTTTTTGTGATTTTAGGTCCATTGTGTAAATACAGTATGTCAAAATAAAAAAATAACTGTACAGTCACACATGTGAGGTTGTGCTGAAAATAATGACACCAAGTAAATAGTTTTTAAGGTGAAATATAATGGCAAAATCAAAAATAGTCAAAACGGCCAATTGTACCCTGGAATATCGGATTTCACAACAAACCTAAATATCCCTGACGCCCCACCGTCAAACACAGCCTCATTTGGCCATCCATGAAAAAGCTACTTAACCTCCCACTTTTCTATTGTGTGTGTGTGTGTGTGTGTGTATATATATATATATATATATATATATATATATATATATATATATATATATATATATATATATATATATATATATATATATAGGAATACATTTTTCTTATGGGCACTGCACTAGTTGTATTTAATAAACCAAAGATATGTTTTCAAAACATAATCAATGCCTCCATGCTACTGTCATAGAATTAGTTATTTCTGTAAACTGGTGCCCTAGTTAAGTATTACTGTACTCTTATTGGATGTAGTCATTTGAAAATGCAGGAAATCATTCAATGTTCTCTGAATTCAGTCATTCTTGGCTGAATAAGTAACCTTCATATCAGCTGAGATAATATAAAACACACAATCTCACTTTTTCACAACAAAAAAAGGGATTTAATCTCTGTTGAAAACACCTTTTTGATGGCTCTGCATTCTGTGACTGTGCTTTTATTATCAGTTCATCAACTTTCACTTGGTTTATTTCATATTTGGACATCTACTTGCTTTTGTGTCTTTTACAAAACACTTTGTAACTTGAGTTTGAAATGCTAGTAACTAAGAATGATCATATTTTCAGCAAGGACAGCCAGTTAAATGACCTAAATATACAGGAAGTTGGAACCTGTCTCTTTAGAACAGATTTCCACTCCAGATCAAATCAAGAGTAAGTAAAGGTCAAATGAAATCATCATGTGCCATCAGTGGATGTGCACTACCTCGCTTCTTAGAGGGCCATCATTGTTGGAGGGGATTCCCTTCCCTAAATTCATGGACCATCAAAGAAAGAGGAAGAGAGGAGAATGCTCTGTGTTATCACTCCCTGGCTGCAGACTCGTCCTCTCCCACAGTGCTAGTATGGGGGTCATCTGGGGGTGAGCAGTGACATCCTCTCAAATTGCATCATTTTGCTGAGCATGCTCACAGGCTATGTGATATTTCACAGGTCAGTGCGTATAATAAGGGCTTGGCTCTCTCAGAGAGACCCACCTGATGTCTGTGACCTTTTGCAATTGGACTTGGTATTTCCCTCAAAACCTTGCCAGATTGGGCTCGCCAGAACTTTTCAAGAGCACTTCAATGAAAACACTCTAGAGAGGATAAGTTTAATACAGCTACTGTAGCCTCTCCAAAAAGGGAATCAAACAGTGAATGGTGTGGTGGATAAGAACAACCTTTTCTGCATGTGGCAACTGTGGCAAAAATATATGACTAAGTGAATAGCTGCCACACATAGTGAAGAATTTAGCAGCCGAAGAGCCAGACATTTTCCCCAGAAAGCAGAGCAAAAAGGATAGTTAATATTTACATTTGAACACACAGTATACATCAGGGCTCAAGATAATGGTGTCCTGAGGAGATAACAAATTGAGATGCAGGTATCAGCGTATGACATTCTTCTAAATCAAGTTCTCTATATGTCACTCTTATAATGCACGCGAGGCATACATGTGTTCTCAGCAACAGCATTCAGAAGACAGGACCCAAAAAGCAAAGAAATAAAAAGTCTCTAAACAGGCATGTAAAAGGATTTTTGTGGAAAAAAAAAACAAAACAAAAAAAAACACTGTAATGATAATAAACTGTGATTAAATAGTAGAGTCATCAGTCATCAGTCAACAACAGCTGTGTCAGTGCTATTTACATTCACTGGCAGGCTACTCAGCGCAAGACCTACAAAAATGTAAGGCATTAAAATCCAAAAAGATGCAGCTAACTATTTACAGCAGACGCAACCTATTTTTTTCCACGACAAAACTGGGCCGACACTGTGTACATAAAATCTGACCTGCAACATGCAGGATTCAGTGCTTCCTGCATCGACACTTAACCATGAAATACATAAGTCGGGCTCTGAAGAATCCTTCACTGTGATCATATCTGAAGAGCAGAAACAACAAGAACTTGTTTGATATCCCAAGTTGCTCCATCATCCACACACAACCCTGGTCATAATCAGGGCTTTTAATGTTAGAAATACAATACATATATTACAGATATCACAAGTGTCCATTCAGTGAGTCAAACACAGTCTTTGTCAGACAGAACTAGCTGGCCTAGGAAGCCCACTTCATGAGCAGTTTTTGACCTGGAGTCAACAAAAAGCCAACACACTTCCATTCATGACCTCACATATGTTACAATGTTTGTTACTCCCCCTCAAAAAAACGACAGCAGTGAATTACAGGCATCCTAATCCAACATAAACTCTGCATGCTGCTTTAAAACAAACTCCATGCGAATTAGAGCAACCCTTTGTTTCTGCCTTTGTGCATTAACGCGCCGTTAACACATAAATCACCCTCGCTCTTATTAAGAGGTAATTTATTCTGACCCCTTCTCGCAATATTTAAATTCTTACCTTTTTAATTACACTCTCTTGGGCTTTTCCTCATATGCTGAAGCACATAGTCATTTGCTTGCTGTCATAACGGCAAATGGTGGATTTCATCACAAGGCTTTAGTCTGGAGGCAATGTGGGAATTCATTCCATGGCCATTCAAGGGCATCTCTCTTAGAGGCAGCTCTGGTTTGTTTCCTGTTAATGGTAATCAAATCTAAGTCTTATCAGCCATCCAGATGTTGTGGTGATTAACAAATTTTTTTTTCTCTACCCATTTAAGAATGTTAAACTGATATTTCTTAGTGTTTAAAAGTTATTAGATTTGCAAACTGGCCATATCACGCTGACTTTTTTCTCTTTTGCTCCTGAACTAATGAATCTGTCTAATGGATTCGCAGACATACAGACAAGTAAATGAATACAGCTCAACTGTTTGCCGACAGCAGCAAGGAGCCTTAGAGCTCTGACACTGCTGCTTATCTGAGATGACACAAATATTTCCACAGAGGGCAACGTTCTGACATCCGTCACATGGCGCTGGACTGTGGCGGCTGGTGATATTGCTGGTGGCGTGGGTGCTATAGCTAAGTACATGTTTTGTTTTTGCCCATACCACCTGCCCGATGCTTGCACAACAGTCACTTATATATTCAGCGTCGAGGCCACGGACACAGATCTGTTGAGATTGTGGACGAGTTGCAGCCTACGCGGAGAGAGGCTGCCAGGACTGCTGAATGTGTGAACAGCATAAGGGTGTGTGCAAAACAGAAAGAAAGTTTAGAGAACGTTGGAGGAAAGTTTATTATTCATCTTCCCTCCTTCTACTTATTTTACCTGGGAAAAACTTTACTTTCACATGTTTGAGTTATAAGTTCCACATGATTGGCTCTGGAGCTGCTTATCAGAGAGAAGAAAAGGTACCAGATAAAGGCAGTGCAGAGTCATGAAGGATAGCTCCCACTCACCTTCCATGAGAGCACTTTTTTCCCCCTTCTCTTTGGAAATGGAGACAAAACCTGTATTTACCCTGTGCTGCCGCAACAGGATGCACGTTGGCAAATGAGCACACGATCAAACAAAAGACTCTCAAAGCGTGCTCAGACTTCTGACACTCCTGCCTAGCTTTTATCACTCCTACTTTACTAAGTCTCCACCAGAGAAACAGCTGGTGTTCTGCTAAATACTTGCATTTGTGAGTTGTTCATCCCCGGCAAGCGATTTCTATGCATACAGAAAAGCAGGGAATGATTTAAAATTTGACTTTGCATACACAGTGCATGATGAGCATAAATCCAAAGGAATTATGGCAGATGTAAATCAAATGTTTGTTTGCAACCCTCATCCATTAGGACACAGTTTAATAAAAAAGATTCAGAGAGATTCCTGCAGTTGATGAAGCATATTTTAAACAGGGAAATATTTCTCTTGACTGTTTGCCTCAGCACTTATATCAATTATTAATAGCAAGATATGTTCCTTTATTTTTACTTTCCCAGTAAGTTTCCAGACGGATCATTAAGCTATCTCCGAATGCCATGAGACAGATATGTTCCATAAAATAATGTGTGAAGGTGCAGCTAACCCTGTGCGCTACACCGCTAACAATCTCCCAGTAGGTATATACTGTGAGGTGGGGCAGAGGATTAGCTTCAAGTCTGAGTAAGTGTAAAGTGCATGCCAAATCACAGATGAATTTAGTGTTAATTTATATATGTGTGAGTATGAAGTCAAAAAATGTAGTAGAAGGCTATCAGATAAGTAAAAAAAAAAAATAATAATAACTAGGGGAACATTGAAGTGACCATCCTCCATGCAGTGCAGCTAGTGCAGCAGTCCACCGCCCATACTGGGAGACAGTCATGGTAGTCCCTCAGTGAGTCCTGCCGGATAAACCATATGGTCACCCGAATTCTCAAGTTTTTTCAAAAACCTCTTCAACCGAAATCGAAGTCAACCCCCATCATAATCGCCGCAACAGAAATGGTCAGGAGAAAATCCATTCCCAATCATTTAGATCACGTCGAGTTACAATCTCTCCCCTCCGCTGCTCCAGTACCCTACGTTCTTGCCTGCTACCTCGACATGTGCAGCCCGTGACCTGGGGATCGAACCACTGACCTCCCAATTAGGAGACAACCCACTTTACCTCCGGAGTCACAATTAATTATTGAAATAGCAGAATTAATTATGTATTAAGTTTTATTCTTTACTCCTTCAGTCATGATAGATGATCTTTTTCTAGCGTATATCCATTTTACTGCTCCACTGGTTGGCATGCGGCTCAAGGATAACAGAAAAAAACTAGTGGACAGATTTCCATAAAAATAGAGGATGGGTATCAGCCCAGAATAGACCCAGTTAACTTTTGGTGTTGATTCGATATTTTTGACATTTTCATCAATCTCTCGGGGAATAACGCATGGATCTTGATGAAAAATATCTTGTGTATTTATGTGTCTAGTATCTATGAGTGAGTGTCATTTAATGGTGAGCCTAAATTCTAGTTAAGCAGTCGTCACTGGTTAAACTTTAGTGTGATACACGGTTATCAAGTTTGATATTGGATCAGGCTTGATTGAATCAAATGGGACTGTTTGGCCTTGACAGAGGTATGCACTCTTCTGGTCCGATGCAGAGAGGAATAAACATGTTTTTTTATGCACCTTTCATAACCGTGAGAGAGCTCTCCTACTTCTCCATTTTTTTTTATTGCAGCATGAACTTCCACTTCTTCCTGACCCCGACATGTTGGTTATTATCACTAACAACACTCCAGGGATGTTGAGGAACAGACTCAAACCCATCGGCCACTATAGTGTGATGTCACTCTACAGCAATACACTTTGTAATAATCTACCCATCGAACTGCTGTCTTCCAGGCCTTCCACGGCATGAATAATAAATAGAAGTCATTTCTGGTTGTTCTATGCCCGCCAGCTATGGGGGCTTTTTTCCCTCTAAAGCATTCAGTCTGACTAAGATTTAAATCATATACCGTACAGCAGCACCGTTGACTGACTGCAAGAGAAACTGGTTGTTGGTTTACCAGAGCGGACAGCAGAGGTTAACAGGGTTTGGATGAGGTGAAAGTCACGAGACGATATGGGTCAGTTCAGTGGTAAGCAAGGCGGATGTCAAAAACGTTTTTATCTTAGGTAACCTGAAAAATCCTTCTAGACCTCATAAAAAAGTCATCACGTCTGGGAAGATTTTTTTTTTTTTTAAACTTTTATGCTTTATTTAAAGATTAATTCTGGAAAAAAGCATTCTAGAGCGAGGCGAGCAGGAAAGGGGTTGAAGCAAAGATACTTGCCTACCCGCTGTCAAGGTTGAATGGAGAACAAGGCTGTGAGTGTGGGATACACGACAAATGTTGTCACTGAGAGCGATCTTTGAATGTCAGCACTTCTGTCCTACTCGGCTGTTGCTTTAAGGTATTTCCTCAACGCTACATTTGTCAGGCGTGGTGCTATGATGCGGTCAGGGTTATATTTGGCAAGGCCTGCCAGGATTCTGTGAGGATAGTCTATTACAATTTTTATAACAACTCCTCTTCCTCTTTTGCTTGTTGTTTATACGTATCACATGCCAGCACTGGCTTGTTTTGTGAAATCTTTAGTTTAACAGTGCAGGCTTGTCTCTTTGTTCAAGTAGCAGCAGCAAGGATTGCAGCGTGGCAGACACATTTCCTGTTTCTGTTTGTTTCACACATGGGTTGGTTTAATGTTCCTTTCACTATCTCCCACTAACACAGACACATACATTAATGTGCACACACGCACACGTAGTCCGGAATGTACATTAACACATTCTACTGAAAGACGGACTTTGGTGTACCGTGCTCAGTCGTCTGAGGCTCCAATACCTATTTTATTCATCAACGTCTTTTGCTCTCCGGTCTGCTTCACTGACAACTCTAAGATTGGAAGATATTGTATTTGTAGGTGTTTTAATGTGTCAGTTCTCCAAAGTCATTTTCAATTATGCTTCACTGGATTCAGCATTAGAGGGGAGAATGTGCAGCAGTTGCCTCAGGTGAAAGATTTAAGCATGTGTGCGCGCCACCTTTGAGAAGGAGTGTGTGTGCATGCTTACATTTTTACAAGAGTGCAGCTCAGGGTGAGTGTATATTCTACTGATAAACTCCTTGACAGCTTGTACATTATGACTCTCCTTGCTGAGATATGCTTTGCTGATGGTAGCAGTGATTATTAAAAGCTGCTGGATCCTTGCTGCCTCTGCTCAAAACATGCTGCAAAACAATCTTCGTGCTTTATTTCCTCTCTTAGATCTCATGTAATGTCATCGTTTTTAGTCTTTCGGCATGCAGCAAGTATCAGAATGGGTTTTCATTCTTGGAAAAAAAATTGTATATATTGTCTGTTGACTCAAAACAATTCCTTTTGCTGATGGAAGCCGGTGGAAATGTATGTGTCTTTGTGGTGAATGATGCATTGCGTGCTGGGTTTACCAAATTAAAATGGGCTACCAGGCGCTCTGTGTCTACCTTTCAGTGTTTGTAATGAATCATTTTTAAATGTTGCATTTACAGTATAGCCATTTGTATCATGTATTTAAATAATGAAAATATTGTGTTCTTGTCTTTCTTTGAAAGTTGATATCAGCCAGAGGTGTAAGTAGGGCCCTATGAAATCCGTTTTATTTTTTCCCAAATTCCGTTTTATTTTTTCCCAAATTCCGTTTTTTCCGTTTTAATTTTTGGGAATTCCGTTTTTTCCATTTTAATTTTTGGGAATCCTGATTTACTCTTATTATACTACTAAAAACAGTGTGTTTTCAATGTAAATAACTCAAATGTACACAAATTAAATAGAAATTACCTTAAATTAATTGAGGGGACAAACATATTTCCTCAATACTGTACCGTACAGTACAGTAAACTGCATCAAAAATATTTTGACTTCATCATGTCTTCATACAGTAGTATATTTTGTGTTTTTATGGGTTTCGTTGAATAAAAACATGGTCAGCTCTCAGGCAGATCCAGAAAAGCCTCCCAGTCCAGGCAGAGTCAGCTAAGAAGGCTGTGGCTAACGGGGCTAGCTAGCTAACAGCAGCTACTGTTAGCAGCAGTTAACAGTCACTCTGGTATTATATGCAAATAATATGAATCGGACAGTGGCTAACTCTGACGCATTACACCTTTAATTATGATTTCTCAGGTCTGCTTCTTCGCAAAACAACAGTTCACCTGACACATACAAGTCGTTCGGGAACTGCTCGGCTCAGTACTGAGGGGTAAATGTCAAGTTTCTCAGCTTTTTCGCCGACGAAGACGGAGCCGTGGGCAGCCACTTTGCCATGCTTGCAATGTTTTGACGGGAGAGCTCAGTCTGTGGGGAGGGGGGCGGCCGCGACTTGTTGTGCCACCCAGATTTGGTTCCCCCCGTGCAGTTTTCCCCAGACAAAAGTTCCTCTTCCACACGAGAACAACATTTCAGTGAAATTATGTCAAATTCCGCGATATTCCGTGTTAAAAAGTAGATTCCGTTTTAATCGGCCAATTCCGCGATTCCGTCCGCAATTCCGTGATCGCGGAAATCATAGGGCCCTATGTAAGGTACTGTCATTGTCCTCAAAACATCTGCCCAAGGAATTTTCCTAAGCATCCGAAATACCTAAACTACTGAATAGGTCAATTGCCAGTTACTCCAAAAATATATTACACATAGTATCATTTTGATACTGATCTGACATAATGGACCTACAAGGACTGGTGTACTGGACCTTCATCGTTCACTCACAGTTTGGTAGGCACCAAAACTACTTTGTTAGCCTTTGTAAAATATTGTGATTTGGATTACAAACTTCAGTTAGAATGTACCTATGTTACGTAACTACAGTTACATTATGTATGTCATGTAACTTTAAGACTTTCTTAGTCAAAATAACTCACCCTTGACATTTGCTTTCCCACTGGGCATGAGCAGTCGTCTCCTGGGTGAAAGTCCTGTGATGGTTTGACCCAACCAACCATTCCGACCTCCTCTTAATGTGGACTTTCTCACTCTTTATACTACTTTACCAGACTTTCTCCTTTAGGCCTGGTGCTATAATCATTTCTAACAGTTAACCAGCTAGAGGTTGCTAAAGGGTCGTAATAAGCAGCTTTCACAGTCGATCTATGTGGTCATTTTTCTGATGAGGACAGACTGAAATTACTGGCAACTGGCAATTAGTAGTGTCCAAAAATGCCTCTGGATCCAAGCAAAGGACACTGATGTGATTGGGCTGAAATCCGTCCATAGATTAAACCAATATTTACTGATTTTGATTTTGTTTTTTCTACAAACAATGAATGCATCCAAAAAAACATGGCAAAGGCCATATTCACACGAGGACCATTTCCCCCCGGCTTCATGAATCTGAAATATCGCACTGCTGTGTTCCAAGTTTCATGTCATGTAAATATAGGGAATCCGACAAATTGTTATAAATTCATAGCTTCCTGATTGAGCAACAACAAAGAGGACCATCTGCAGTGGAAATCCACTAAGATTCAAGATAAAACAACATATTAGATAAATTATTGGCTTCCTTGATAGTGGTGCTCAATACCATAGAAAAGGCGTACATTCATTCAAAAATATCAACGCAAATGAAATGACACGTAGTGGATGTAATCAAACTATTTTAACTGGAAGATGGTTGAATGCTAACATTAGCCAATATGTTATCAATAACGTTGTCTTACCTTGATTTATGGCCTTGGCTTCCTTGATGGGGTCTTCTTAGTTTCTGATCATTCGGTGAGAGAAAAGATGAAAACAATTGGTCAGAATCCCTACCTTTTATTCGACTTGAAAATCTGGAACACATAATGATAACATTATCCCAGCATTTGAGCAGCCCTCCCCGAGCATATCATCAAGTGAACATTTTGCATATGGGCTTTCAATGCCTCGCTCCAGACAAATAATTGTTCCTGCAGAGCTTATTTTCAGTGGATGTCAGTGCATTGTAATTGACTGGTATATTCACACATTTTAACTGTACATTCATGACTGCCTTTGTTTTTTGCCCCTTTCACTTTCAAATAACTGGGCATGGAAAATGCTTTTAAAGGGATCATTAGGCCAAAGTTTACTGTACTTTCTGTAATAGTGAACTATGACAACAATGTTTCTGCTTGAATGTTGTCTTGCGTGCGGGTTTAGTGCTTTGGATTAAAGCACAATAATCCATTGGTTGATGAAGCAATACTATGGCCACAAGTAACAGACTAATTGCCCCAGGCAACTCATCCATCCATTCAATTTCTTTGCCCGCTTACTTTCCTGACAGAAAGGCTGAAACATTTATGTTCATGCCTCAGATGAAATGGCAGGGTAAACCCTGATCAGGTCACCAGTCACTGTAGGGCCATCACACAGACTAACACATTACAATCTACACTGTAGGGCAGTTCTGACCCAGTAAGCCTTGATCCTCAGTTCCTTGAGATGTCTAGACTACTATAGGTTGAAATTGGTATTTTAACACATCTAGGTCAATTTACACCACATATCAGTGTGAAACAGGTTATAACTACAAGCTGAAATATAGAAGTGTGACACAATAGCTTCTAGGTGTCAGGCCATCATGAGTCACAAGAAAAGCTTTAATGCTCCTTGGCAGAGATTGTTGAAGTCTACAGACAGCCCAGTATTCTGCCAAGTCTCTGATCAAATCTTTGTAGATATTTTGGTTATAGATGGAGAATGAAGACATTTCTTAGTTTTAATTCAGTCATTATTACACCTAAACCACAGAGAATCCACTGTGCTAAAAGTTGTATGCCTTTCACCACACATATCATTATTACTGTCATTTACCGTTCTGCTGCGAGGGAACACGCGGTTTGCTCATATATTCGGGGGCAGCGCTGTAGATGCAGAAGTAAAACCATCTCAGTGGAAATAACATGAATGCTTCTTTATCAGTCAGCAAATATTATCTAAAGAAATGACAGATTTTAGGTTTAAATTTAGTTTACAGGTTTTAGTGTATGGCTGGATTGGCTGATACAGAGCATTGCTCTTTCTCAGGGGTTCAATATGCTACAAGTTTTTGTACTTTTCAGTTATAGAACGTTGATTAATACTTATGGAGAGGGATTTGTTTGATTGACTGCAAATGTAGCCAAACAGACATGAATGAAAAATCTTAACACTGTCACTGAAAAAACAAATCAAAATAAAGTGTTTTAATGTATTATTCAGTGCCAAATATATGCTTCAGTGCCAATACAATATATTCATATACACATGTTTCAATGCCAATGTTTCCTTTGTTCGTTCAGGTTTTGTTTTCAATAACAAATTTTATATTCGATAACATTACTCATGGCCAGAACCCCAAAAGGAGGACCCTAACGCAGACAAACACACACAAGGCAGGTAGGATTAAAACACATTTATTTAAGGCAGGGGTTGTAAACAGGCTTGCAAGGCTTACAAGTTTGGTCCAAAGTGACTTACAGTAATTCATTAATACATTCATACACTGATGGCGGTGGTTGCCATGCAAGTTGCTGACCAGCTCATCAGGAGAAATTTGGGGTTCAGTATCTTGCCCAGGGACATTTTGACACTTTGACAAGGGGAATTGAACTAGTGACCCTCCAATAGCAAAACACTGGCTCTAACCCTGAGCCACAGCTGCCTCAGCAAGCGTGAGGAGAAACCAGGAACAGATCAGTTACAGATTCAGGTTTATATCGCTTGAAAGGAACAGCACACTGATCTGACCAAAGGCGATGGTCTCAGTGGGATCAAACTGAACTGCTGTTTAGTTTGATTTCTAGTCTAAAAACATGTTTCTAATGGTTTGGACTTTTTCTCAGCAATTACAGGAATTACGGAAAAATGATAAAACATTAAAACAAGACAAAATGAGGCCCACCTTGCACAATTATCATCTGAAACCAAAACCAACGCGACCAAATGTATACAATTAAAAGCAAATACTTGGTTCAGACGTTGGTTCAGACAAGAAAAGCCCTATTGACAATCTTAGAGGAACAGGGTGAGTTGGTGGGCGGAGAGGGTCAGGTGACTCGTAAATGGGGTTAGTGCAGGCCAGGAGCAAGTGGCTCGAGACAGAAAGAGCCAGTGAGATGAATGAGACAGATGGAAAGATCAGAGGGCATCTGTTGGACAAGTGGAGAATAGCAATGAACATGTGTAGAAAGGGGCACAGAGGTAGAATCTTGTGTTCCTTTTGCTCTGCACTACACATTGCACATGAATATACATCAATACATGGATGCAAAGCAAGGTACTATAGAGTGAGAGTGCTCAGCTAGTGCTTTGCTGGATAACAGAAGGTTAATAACATTTTCAGTTGGGCCAAATCTTGCCTCTCATACTTCGTTATCAAACTCTCAGGCGTTTTATTTCAGACAGCTCTGTTTAGTCCTTTTCCTGGTCACCCAAAGTTCCCTGGATTCTATCCAGCGACCAGGCTTGTGTCGAGGACCTGTGGCTCGAGCAGAATTGGCTTTGTCATCCCCCTAGAGTGTGTTCCTGTAACAAAAGACTGCAACAATTCAGACAATTGCAGTGGAAATGTCTGTAACGCATTCAGGCGTCTCTACTTCTGACCCCTCAGCACTGCATAGAACGCTCCGGTTCACCAGTGCAGAGAATGTTTTTCAAGCGCATCAGTCAGCGAGTGTTCAGAGTCTTCAGGCTCGATTTTGCTGCAGGGTGCACTGGTAAGAAACCTTTCTTCTCTCCATCCCTCTCGCTTTCTGAGCCTCCTGTGCATCTGCATGACTCTGTTTCTGAGGACAGATAATTGAGTTGTTGTTGCTTTGGTTGAACTCTGACAACCACCTGATGATGCCTTCATTTTCAGACCCCCTGATTAATATTGATTTGGTGTTTTCTGTTCTCATTGTGTCTCTTTGCTGTTTTGTATGCGCAAGCATGCATTTTCAGCTGTTTTTATTCTGCTGCAAGCGAGCCAGAGTCACTGCCTTACAGTGAGAGGAGTCGGATCAGTAACCTTTTGTTTTCCTTGAAACAATATTGCAACAGACCTCTTTCTCTTTAATTCCTGCATGCTTCAGGGTGATGTGCTTTCTGTGTACAAGGTTGAGAAGCTAAGATGATTTGGTTGAAGTTTTCATCCTTCAGTCTTTGAAGTGCATCTCTCTCCCTCTCTCTCTCTTCCTCTCCCCAGAGAATGGTCAACACTGTTGTACACCAATGCTGAATTGTTCTGCTTTACTGGCAGCCATCTGGCAAAACCTCACAAACACCCCCTAATGCAATTTCTGTCAGCCTTTTTTCTCCCCAATCATTTGATGTTCACATACTGCAATGCACTACACTCTATCTCTCTCCCTCTCTGGCTCTTTGTGACTGCGTATACAGAAGATTTTCAATGTTTTGCTCCACTTCACAAGACACATTCAACAGAAAAGGTGATCGATGCTCCCTACATGTTCTGCTATTGGTTATTGTCTCTTTATACCATGCCTCCAAGCACGGGCACCTAGTTATGTGTTAAAATGGGTGAGCAAACAGCTTAGACGTAAAGGCTTATTGGCAGGGGACTGGAGGTCTGTCTCCAGAGGGGGAAAAATATTAATTTGATACACCACTGTAGTCATGAAACAGCTGTCTTGATTAGTTGGATTGAGGGCGCTATGAATACCAAAAATGCATCAAGGACAGTATATAATTGGGTGCAGCAGGACATGAAAATTGTGAAGAAAAAAATGGCTATGTCATGTTTAAAATGTGTTTTATAAATTGGTAATGGGTTGCAGGTTTCATTTCCACTATTCTCGGTTAAACTGCTGTTGTGTAGGGCGAAGGAGAAAGCAGGGCAAAATAAAAGAGGGGATTGAACGGTAAACTGGCTAAACTATAGACATCCCTTGTCTAAACTGTCCAGTGCCAAAGGCTAACTCCACCAATTTTCCATATGAAAGGGTGTTTACAAGTCCTGAGGAGTACTACTGTATATGTGAAAAAAGTAGTGTAAAGCCTTTTTAGCTCCAGAGGAAGCTGCAGGTAATCTGATAAATCACCTTCAGAGGTGTCAAGGAGGAAGAATGTGTGGAATAAATAAGGGGATATCTCTGGTTCTGCAGTATCGATTTTTATTTTTTTTTAAACTGTCCATAATGTGTCCGACAGTATTATAGTGACCCTGTAAAGGATATGCAGTTACAGACTATGAATGGATGGACATGCAGCTTCTTCAGAAGCTAAAAAAAGCGAGTAGGTCTACTGCATTTCACAAATGCAGTAGACCTACTCAAGCTAAGTAAATACCATTTTATATGTAAAGTTGTTGGAAGTACCTTTAAACTAATGGGACATTCATAAACATGGAGTATATCCTGTCTTATCCTATTCAAAATGCTAAGAGCCAGGTTACACTGAAAAGAGGCAACTCTTTGATTCAGTACCATGTCCCATCTCCTAAAAACAATTTTTGTCCCGACTGTGAGCTAACAATAGTTGGGCAGGCTGGCAAAATGATCGAACACTGACCTGGAAATCAGTTCAGCATTTCAGAAACAGTACAGTGGCGACAATTAAACTGTGTCCCTCACATTACTTTGGGTTTGACAGAACCAACACAGAGGATGGCCCAAAAATGTGACTTTTCTCTTGCTTGTGATTGTCATTGCTGAAAATAATTAAATGATCATTGATATAAGCTACTTAAGAATAACTTTACTTTCAAAAAATGGCATAACAAAAGAATTTGCTGCCCCTTATTGAATAGTAAGGATGCATTTGCTCAACTTTCACCACTGGTCAGTTGCCTATGCCTCCAAGAACACAATATTGCTAGAGTTATGGTCACAGAACGAGAAAAACTTCCTCTCCAGAGAGTCTGATGTAACATCCTGATTCACACCTGCCTTAATCTCTTTTACTGATTGTCACAAAAATATTTCCAGCTGCTATGCTATCTTTCACCAAAAGCCTAAAACAGCCGTTAATTCCCCAGGGAAGCTAGCAAACTGCTTGTCTAAACAGAAATGGAGACAGGTTGCCTTTTCTAAAGAAGCGCTGTGGTGTTGTGCCTGACATCAAAAATATGTACAGGACTCAAGGCAATGTCAGTATTATTCTTTCTTCCCTTCATTCTTTCTAGACACTGTCTGTTCAACGCTTCATTTCTTTGCACACGGTGACCAGACAAAACAAGAGGTAAACAAGCGTCTCAATGACTTCAGTTGACAGGAAGGTGTTGACTGAAATACATGCCTATACATATGGTTATGCAATATAACCTTGGTTACAGTATATGAATAAAGACAGTGCCCTCGAGCTCAAGCACAAGTGTCTCTGCACCTTGAAAATGTGCATGTTCATGTCAATCAAAATAAGCTAATCCAATCAAAAGAAGGGCTGGTTCCATATACTGCAGAGATTGTGCTCTGGTTACTCATCATAGGCCGACTGGAGGGGAGTAAATGTTTTTGGAGTTAGGGAAGGACTGTGGTGAGAAAAGAAATGTGAAGGTAAATTACTGCTGTTACATGCCCACCCATCAGCCCTGATTTTCCCCCCTGTACATAAAGGACACATTACTTTCTGGATTGGCAATGATTGTTGGCATGAGACATAAATATTGAGGTGTCAAATTGTCTAGCGTAGACATAAACCCAAGGGATTCTGGGCTGATGATAAAAGGGATTATCAGTCTATGTTCTCAGATCTAGGGTAACAGTAAGTAACCATCAACTTAATTGACTAATTCATTAAAACCTCATCCTCAAATAGGGTTCTAAAGGCTGAAAGAGAGAGTCTAGAAATTGAGACACTGACTGAAAAACTTCAGTTTCACACAGTGGTCACATCAGACCTGCATCTTTTTGCAAAAAAGCAAATAGGCAGAAATGACTCATTCCAGACACCAGGGTGTCTGACGGCCACTGTACGGGATGTCAGCTGGATCAAATGCCACATCCTTCCTATTGTTGGTGTCATGCAGGGGGTGGTGGGTGATCCAGCCGACAGAAAGCTGGTGTCAGCTTACTGGAGTGTAAGACACAGGGTTTTTTCTAACTCATTGGTCTATTTCCGGATCCATATACAAAGGAAAATGGAGGACAACTAGTGCCTCTTAGCCTTTGAAGTAACAAATATGATCTGAAGATCTACTCTTAATTATATAGGCAACCAAGTAAAAGAAACCTAAAACAAAGAAGCATGCTACCATCTAAAAGTTTGGCATTTTTCAAAACAATAGAAGCATTATGCTTTTGTAGTGAAACAAAGCGCTCCTGTAATTGACTTACTTTTAAATATTAGCGTGGTGAATCCTCTCTGCATCGCTGAGAATGCTTTAAAGTACAGCTCAGGTCAAATTGGACTTGTCAGTTTCTGGAGACTTAATTTGATCAGAGGGTTAAGGCTCAGACCCAGTGTGGCTGTACAATCACTCTGAGCCTATAACAAAGACTTTGACTTTGTCTAAATTTAATTGTGAAAAATGTAATTGTGTTTGTCCAGCATTATAGCCACTGACTGACATTGACGAAGCTGTTCCGCAAAGTTGTTGATTTCATTTCAATGAAAAAAAAAACCCCATAATAAATATGTCTGCCTGTACTGTGAAGAAATTACAGGCGTAAAAATTACAGACATAATATTGATTAGAGACCTAGAATTGCACTCAATTACACTGTATGCAGTGTTTCAGCATTTATAGTCTCCACCTACTCTTGACTCATAGTTTGAGTCTAAACATAGGCATCGACCTAGTTGGATGGTCGAGAATAAATAATGACTTTTCATGAAAATATTAATGAAGTAATAATGTACTTGATTCAAAAAAGTCTGTCTTAAAAGGCACTGGGACACAAGTTTCTTGACATGTTACTGTCTCCAACTGTTGATAAGCAAATCAGTGAAGAAACTGTCTATTGCACTTGCCTATGTGAAAACACAACACATTTTCAGGTTGAAAAAAGGTTTTAAAAAAACCCTGCAACATTTCAACCTATAGGATCGCATAAAACAACAAATCTTTGGAAAGGACTACCTTTCAGAAAACAGTCATTTCCGATCAGGGAAAAGGTGGGAGAGCATTTCCTGTTTGTGATACAGAAACCAAGTCCCAAGTGACACTTTGATGTAATTTCATTTTTAAATTGTGTACTACTCTCTACTGTATTAGAAATTGTCGTGTGTTCTGAAATGTTCTGTTCCCTGAATTGTTGTTGTATTTGGACCCTCAGGGCCACCACAGCATGTGCACTAGATACAAACAAAACAGGAGCCTGTTAATAAAAAACAGTGCTCCAGCTCTACAGGCGGTCAGAAACATCAAAGGGTACCTTTAAGTACCTAAAAGTATTCCAGTGAGAAGAAGAAGGATCAGTAAACAAAGTGGGTTTAATGACACAAAACAGCACACTTCACATTTTGGGCACATTTTATGTTTAGTTAAACACTCTTAGACTTAGACTTTGATTAGATACAGTGTACTCTCAGCCATGCTGCCCTCTTGGACCTTTTCCAAATTCATCACAAGCAAGTCCAAAAAATATGATGTGGGTGGATACCTTTCTTTTGTTACTCTGCCATCTCCTCTCAATAAAAGTGAGCTAATTTTTCTTCTCATATTGATTAGCTCTCTTGTGCAGGGTGTGAGTGTTTGTTGGGGTCGCATTATATCTTGGTCGGCATCCGAGAGCTGACGTCTCTCTATTGTCTGCGCCAAAGATATCGCCACCTTCCATTTAAGAAATGTAAGCGTATGCATTGTGGTGACTGGATGATGAAGAGTGGCTGTAGTGCTTACCCATGTCATGCCAAAAACAACATATGTTTCTACGTTATTTATGGAGTCTCCCCTCAGGAGGCTCCAACAATGTTACTCAGAGGCCAGCAGTGTAGTTCACCGCCTCTGCTCCAAATCAGGAGCATTCTCAGCACTCTCCCCCACAGCTTCACTTTAATATGCTTTGGAAATGATGTTGTCTGTCTGACTCATTATTGTGCTTTGTAATCATAGCAACAACTGTGTCTTTCCGAGGCATTCCGGAATGAATTTGAATGAGAGAAATCTCTTTGCAATTTCGCTGAAACGCCGTTCCTGCTAAAGGAGCTTTGACCGAAAGAGGAAAGAACTCTGAAATAGGTATCATCTTTACTTTCCTCACCATGAAGTAGACTGCAAATCCAAATGAGAGTTACGCCACAGTTTTGGGTGGGTGCTTTCGTCCCCGCAGAGAGAAATATTTGAAAATCCTGGGGACGGGAATGCAGCTTTCACAGGAAAAAAAAAAAAGGGGGAAAAGCGAGTGAAGCCCTATAAAAGCTGTAATATTCTTCTTGAAGGCAGATTTGGTAGTTACTAGTGATGATGGATTCATGTGGAGTTTCTAGGGACTAGGCTGGCTAACAGGCTCATTCTCACTGTTAAATTATTAAAGCCCATGGGTTCAGGAACATCCACATGTTTTTGCACTCGTCATATTTTATTTCATAGTAGTCGTTGGGAGAGAATTAATTATTAACAGTGCCAGGTCCCCAGACACTTTCGAATGGTTCGTTTTTGTTGGCAGCTATAGATGATTGGTTCACCCTCTCTTGTTCTATTGCCAGAGATTTTACTCCGGCGCAGAGAATGTGTATATACACAGCACCATACCAGCCTTGTTGTTTAGGGTGTGATGTTGCATTCTTTTGCATCACCGCAAAGTAAATATCTTTGACATGAATCATGCAATGTCCCAGTAATCTTTAGTCTGTCTCTTTACCCATTAGATGTCGGCAAACTTTCAGTGTGCTCTGTCGTGTTTATCTATTGTAAAATTTACCTGCCTTTGACTGCATTGTCCCTTTGTCTCCTCCATTCAGATCCACTGACTATGGCTCCACATATGAGAGGATGAATGACAAAGTAGGATCCAAGACTGTCCTGAGTTACCTATACGTCTGTCCAACTAACAAGAGAAAGGTAAGATGTTCATCTTTGATGCTGCTGAAGTACCATCAACCTTTCCTGCACAGGTGTTTCACATTAAAAGCCATAAAGGGCATAATCCCTGGCTGTTGATTTGATGCTTCAAGGTAGTGTGGCCACATGATATCAGGTGGCTATGTGTAAAGACAAAACCCAAAAAAAAAAAAAAAACCCTCAAAGAGAAATTGAATACATGCTACCAAAAAGCCAAATACATAGTTTTAAATATGGAAGATATGCGCAGAGTTTTGAGATGTAAATATTGTAAATAATTTGCTGATGACTGTTGAATATCACCTTGTGATATGATGATATCAGGATAATGTAACATCACAACTGTTTTTGAGTTGCTTTCTTTGAAGCATTTCCTTTTGATTGAAACATCTGCAGAATAAGACATGACCGTGTGGTACGTTAAACAGAATTTACAGTATGAGATATGTCATAGGACATACAGGTCAGTCCACGCCTTCTCAATTATTTTAACCCAGCTTCTGTTTATTATTTGAACATAGAGTTTATTTGACAATTTACTGTATACACTTTATGTGTGGACACGATGAACATGCATGGATTTATGGCATTGCCTACCTATGAAATATTAGTGGTGAGCAGGATTGATCATTTAACAAATTGATTATTGTCCAGATATGAGTTCCTCCTGCATAAGGATTCCTGCAGATTTTAAGAACTGCAGGAACCAAAAAAATAGAAATATTAAGAGCATTGCCAGCTGCTAACCATCTGCCAAGATCTTTAATCTGCCCCAAAGTTCTGTCAATTACTTTTCATTTCATTTTTCTTCTGACAGTCTTAGAATTTAGTTAACTGCTCAGTCGATGGTTTGCACTTATTGAAAATTCACATTCAGCTTTCACATTAGCTGAATTGAATTGTGCAAGTGAACTGATCCTCTAAATTATGACGCTGTTTCCTCCATCAAATACTGCATAGGACAATGTTTAAGTAAAAGCCCTATACTTTTCTACATTGTGATTTACAGCTCACAGTATCAAACAGTAAATCTACCCTCATGTGGTGAACTCCACCAGTCTGGTGCTCTGGGCAACAATTTGATAGACTAGTGGAATTGTTGCCAAGAGATCAGAGTGCTCTAGGCAGCTCAGTGAAAGTAGGTGTTTAGTCTTTTTCTGTAGGCTGTTACTTTATGTCAACTTCCTTTCTCTTTATGTGTAAGACAAAAACTACACTAAATAAAAAATATGTTTAAAAATCCACTGCTTATTACAACCATTACAGCAGACTATATGCATATGTACGAAATAAAGTTACTTTGATCTGTTCCTCTGGTAACCCAGAGCTGCAGAAGTTAACATTGCCATTTCGGGGGGCTTGACATGATAATTAGAGGCAATTAGCTACAATGACTGAGTGCAAGTCATTCTCTGAATAGTTTCACTATTATAACAAAACAATAGTAATTATATGTGTCTGCAATCAATTCACAATTGACAATTAACCAGTAACAGATACCTGTAAAATACATTACATAATTAACATTATTTTAAAAGGTATATTTTTTCTGGAATAGGACACTATAGAGATATGGTTATGGATAAGCAAGTGACTCAAGTAAGTTTATTTGCTTGTATGGGCCCCTTAAATGATATCATTTTAGCCCATCCTCAACAGAAAAAGGACCATATTTTAGACTGTGAAAGCACCTTATTACAACCCATATTTACATTTCTTGTTGGGCGACAACCTCTAGCAGCTGTCGTAATTATTATGGCAACAAAGGAGGAAGTGACAAGACCTGGTATAAAGAGCACCAAAGCCCACATAGGGGGAAGGATGGGGATGAATGATTCAATTAATCAGGCACAGGACTTCAACCCTGGAGACCACAGCTCTTGTCCAATGCGAAACCAGTTGTAAGTTTAACTTACTTTTATGGTTAAGTTATCTCACTTACAGTCTGTAGCTGATGTGACATATGTAACGTGGGCATGTTCATACCTGAAGTTACATAAATTGTAGTTTTCTTGTCTAAACCTATCCAAATTGCAAGCATAGACCAAAGTACCAGCATGTTGACCATTTTTGCAGGTTTTCTTTCTTCTAGGTCTGTAATCCTGGCATTTGAAAAGTCACCATCTTTTATAATATTTTATAGGTTACACTTTATGATAACATTTATTCATAAATTAAGAATATATTTAGAAAAGATAAATAAATTCCTAGGTAACTTTAGTTAATAGTTATTGAACTGTTAACAAACAATGGACTGCTCTATGAACCATTTATACTTTATGGTTATACTTTGTAAAAGGTTAATAAATACTATGTAGTTCATCTATAAACATTATGCAGATGCCCATTATAAAATTGCAACTCTTGTTTATAAAATGTTATAATTGCTTGAAGCTGCTGTACTTGATATATATATATATATATATATATATATATATATATATATATATATATATATATATATATATAACCATATATATATATAACCATATATATATATATATATATATATATTATATATATATATATATATATATATATATATATATATATATATATATATATATATATATATATATATATATATATATTATTTAGATGAGTGTTAAAATGCTCTATGTTGCAATAGTAGTACCTGTTATAGAGTGTTTGAGCAGTAAGGCATATCTTTCCTCCCCCTGCTCAACCAATAAAACAGAAAAAACATCTTCTAGTATGCCTGCAGATTTGATCCAATCAGGACTGAGAACCCCATAAAGAAACGGTCCTGTCTACTCATGAACTTGCAGAGAGCAGGGTCTTCCTGTTTGCTGCTATGTCTGGTGATTAGCACTGCACATGCATGTGGTGAATTAAGACTCGAGATCAGCCAGCCCTGCACAGACATGATTAGTGGCGATCGCAGCACAATACATGCCTGTTAGATTTGTGTCCTTGATCCCAACTTGCTCTGACATCAGGCACACGCTGGTTACGGTAATCTCACGGTTGGCTGCAGTTTTTGGAGACAGATGCTGCAGTTGCTCTCCAACAACTTCAAATGCATCAGTATTTTTAAAGTAATAGTACAGTATTCAAACTGTAAAATCAAATGCAGTATTTTCCTAGTGCAACATTTCTGTTCACAATAACAAGTGTATTAATTGTAAATGAAAATGTTGTATTTTTAATAATAAAGTAAATTACAGTGATTTCCACAGTAAATTATCCAATTGTGTGAATTTGCTGTATTTAAAGAGAAAACACTACATCTAGTATACTTTGCCAACTTTGCAGGTAAGATTCAGTTATGAACATTTGAAAAAAAAATACTGTAACTGCATACGGTTTGCCATCTGTGTTGTATATTAGTATATAAGTACATTTATCCATTAGTATTTCACTTGACATATATAAAAAGATCAATTTCAGTATCCGGATATTTTAAAGAAACTGGTCAAAGTTTATTTCAAATACATATTACATTCACAACTCTTCAAAAATGTTTTACAAAATCCTTCACATGTATAAAGGATGTCCAAAATGTACATACTGTACATTACACTGAGTGAGTTGGAATTGCTCATTACCAACATTTGCCCATACGACACATTTAGAAATATAAGCATGTCACTGGGGTAAAGGAAGGTAATATTTGACACTTCATGAACTGACCAACATGGCTAAAGTCAACAATAAGGCACCAGGTGAGTCTCGATTAACCATCTGAACAAGAAAAGAAAGACGTAAAGACTACCTTGATACCAGATACCAGTCTAGCAGTGTCCAGGGTCCAAGGAACAGCCAGATGTATTGAAAAGAGAAGAGACCAATGTGTTAGGCTCAATTATCCAAAAAAATATCATTGGGAAAAAAAAGAAGAAGAGAGACATATGGTGATAGATGATTAGACACACTCTATGGCAGCACTTTATAACATTTCATATAACATCAGTGTGTGTGTGTGTGTGTGCGCGCGCGCTATTTGATAATTAAGAAAATGATTCCATCCCTGTTTGTCCATCAGTTTCAGAGTGGAGACAATGCAGATTCATACACACACAACATTTATTGCAGATTTTTTGATCAACCTTATGATGCATGCACACGTTTGTGCATTGGCATTTATGGATCGCATTTAACATCTACATGTGTAAAAAACATGCTCTGAGGTTGCGAGAGTTCAACCCTTACCTCCAAATGAACTCCACCTCCTCCTGGTACTCAGGGCTGGATTATGTTGCAGGGTGCAAAATGGCCTTCAATGCTCATCTCAAGGTGTCCCCTGTGACTAGAAGGACTGAAACACATGACATCAGTTTTACACTCACGCCATTTTTTTGTCATTAAACTTTTGACATGTAAATTATTACTTACTATTTGAGTAACTGAACTGATCTTGATGTGGGGTTAACACGTGCTACGAGTAACAATGTACACACAGAGTACACCTGAGAAATTGAGAAATCTTTACACTAAAATGTTATCCTATCTAAGATATAAGCAAAAAATACCATGATCATTAAATATTTATAGACAAGCACAGTATGAAAACAGGGTTAATACAAATCCAGTGTTTTCCTTAGGTTTCTGGAAGCCTCAGGTTGAGTGGTGGTGGGTCGTTTGGCCTGGTGGAATTCTGGGGGATGTTATTTGACTTAAATATATGCATTCACAGAATTTTGGACTGTAATCATTAAAATATGCATTAGCCAGAAAAAGTGAATCAAATATGTCCACAGATTAACTAAGCACTATGTCCTGAAGGAATACTTTGCATTTTTCTGAGTCAAATCACTGATCAGCATAAAAAGTTACATTTAAAAAAAGTATTGATTAAACTAAGCTTAAAGGGACGGGATCTGTACAGCCATAGCTGCAATGAGATCACAAACGGGTTGTAGAAAGGGGTATGTTAGGAATATATCTTCGTCTTATCAATACCTTATCAGCTCAGTTCTTGATCAATACTGTTACTGATTCATTTCTATTACTTATATATATATAAGGTATTGTTTCTACGTAAGCAGCGGTAATGTTAATAACAACAAAGTCACTTTAAAAAAAGAGTAACATCTCACACAAAGTAGGCTACAATTTCCGTACAAATAGATAATATTTCTGACATCAAAATAATGAGAGAAGTTTAGAGAGAATAAAAAGAACAGTCTCAGCCATTACTTACCTGTCACCAGAAATGTATTTAGATATGCAAAAAACTAAATTCCACAGGGACGTTAAGCAGGAAGGTTCCAACTTCTTCCATTTCATCTTCAGTGGACAGGATTTAAAAAAAAACTATCAATGAGAACTCTACCACAAACAGCATTATGAAACTTAATTGCTTATTAAGTGCTTATACATGCCATATTTAATTTGCATGCTCATAAAGAAATTAATCTTAACTGGATCCAGACATTGCTTTGATTTTCCCAATCATCAGAGGCACATGCAAAACAGCACACTTATATCAAATATTCCCAAATATATTAGTTCTTGTTACACTTTTTCAATAAGGCTGCAGAATAGGCTAAAAAAATCAGAACAGGAATTATGAGCTTGTCTCACATTTCACCTTTATCAGAATAAATGAATAAATAAATAAATAAACAAATAATTGCAGCCACTGCAATTTGAGGATTGCACTTGACCAAATGTCGATTTTGACATATTTAGATTTTCTTGTGACCCTACTTTTCACAGTCAAATGCTTAGTATATGCAAACCTCCTGTCTTTCAGCCAAAAGCGGCAAAACAAATCAAACAAACAATGCACTAAACTAACCTTGAGACAAAGAACAATAACAAAGCATTGTCTATAACTATGATTCATTCTTTAAGTCATCACACTGTGTACCCAGTGCAAAAATACATACTTTCAGCTTCAGGGTGCAGTTTGCCAAGAATGGACAGCACAAACATGAATCTCTATAATTATGCACAATTTTACTGTATCAGACACTCTTTGCATCAAAGGGAGATGTTAAACTGCTGACAGGCAACTTGGTTTCTTTAGCAAATTTACCCTAAACTAATTACGAATCCACATCTCAGCTCAGTAGTGCATCATGATAGTTAGCTATAAGAGTCGCAGATGTAGACAGCCTCTTACTGAACCTTAGAAATAATGTTACCTTCATAATCTGTCAAATTTACCTCGTAGTACTTCTGAATTACTGAAATGCAGGCGCTGATAAAACGGTACAGAATCAGGCTTAGCAATATTAGTTCATGTTATGCAATATAAACATGTACATATAATTAGCACATACAATGATGGTGCTGATTAAAAATGAGACAAAAAAGTAATTTGGCAGATGCACTAGGACCATGTATCACCAGTAGGATGCGCCAAAGCACCCTACTGGTGCATCACACCAATTTATTTAAACACATTCAAATAAAAAGACTCTGTTTGGAGCAAAAATAATTGAACCATGGTGACAGGATAATAGAGTTAAACATTTCTGTTCTATATGACAAGTGTTGCAAAACTGTTAATCTTGAAAAAAAATCTCATTTTCTAGGTAAAGCAAATGCTACATAAATAGATTTTTTTTCTGTATGTCTGTTGGTGGCACAAAGATTTCTGAGTCCCAAGGAGGTGCTCTTAGTTGTGGAGTTGCTTTGGTTCATCAGCCTTACTATTCCAAGGCCGAGCCAAGGAACTGACCCTGAATATGTTGCACGGAAGTGGGAGTTAATAGGATCCTGGGACTGTTGAGCTAAATTATGTCAGGGTGAGGAACAGATCATAGCTGATGCTGATTACTCCTCATGACTCACTTCTCCTGCTTATTTCATGTGGAGAAAATGTAATTCCAGATCAAGGGCATAGCAGAGATGTCGTCCCTTAGGTACATTCTGTTGCTGGTGTGACATATTTTTCTTTTATAATTTCAGTTACGGTTATATAAGATTAGATAAACTTTGAGGAGGATGAGGGGAATTCTCTTTTACACCATGCTAGTTACAGGGTGTAAATAACACCTACCATCAATGCAGTAAAATGAAATATATTCAGGCAATTTGATATGTTTGTAAACTAATCCACGTAAAATCCTAAAGCTTATTGAATGCATGCTTTTTTCCACATAAATATACTTTTTTAACTAAATATGTTATATTTAAATGTAATACTGTGCATTTATTAACTTAAATTAGTGACAGCAGACACAATACTGGTTCCGTAGTTCCATAGACTTTTTTTTTTTTTTTTTAATAACTTTCTGGCAATGTAATTGAAAAAGATTGCAACTTCACTTTACTGACACCACTTGACTATGATACATAAGACAGTGCTGAGAGTAGTGTCATGCACCACATGCATGAGCAATACAAGTTTGCTGTTATATGTTCCAAAATCCAAATGCAGCTTTTTGCTAGTGATTATTTTATGTTCCATATTGCAAATGTTATATATGATATATTATATACAGCAGCATTTTTACATAAAAAAAAAAAAAAAAATGGAAACAAGACGTCATGTAAAATTAAAGGTAAAACCTGTATTTTAATTACTCAGTAGAATATTTTACTCTAAGTGTACATTTAGGCAAAGTGTGGTGATGCGGTGAATGCGGAGGTCTTCCCATTCATTTAAATGAGGGTAGTACAACTTGCGGTGGCCCATGATGTTAGCTGGAGATCAGTCTAGCGGTATGAAAGAGTACAAAAACAGTGTAATGTAATGTGTCATATGTACACACTGAGTTTGGCATTGTGCACCAGTTAAAACACACATCCGTGGATGCAGACAATCACTGAGGACTGGCATTCTTAACTTACTCTGGCAGAGGCATGACCACAAATCAGAGGCAGAGTAAAACGGCTCAGTAGCGGGGGCATGTTATTTAGCATGGCATAATGCTACAGGGGGAACAGAATGGATAATTCTTTGAAAAGTGCTGCATTTCAGTTGTGATCAGTTGGTTTGTTCTTGTGCTCCAGTTTAAAACACACAGTAATGATCCGTCTGGTATCCTGGTTGTTTACTATTATTTTTAATCCTCATTGATGAGGACCCTAGAAGGACCAGCATGCTAAAAGCACAAAAACATCCTAGCTTTCCTCTCAGCAAACTGATCAGTGGGGGGTTCACAACACGTCACACACACAGCTCATGGAGTTCCCACACTCCTGTATTGTTGTACCATCCTGCAGTGTTAAGCCACAGCGTTGGATTAGGTCTGAATGTAGCGCAATGTTTGACCTCTGGCTTAACCTGGGGGTTGATTCACCCTCCTCAACTGTATGTTGGCTACAGTCCTTTGTTGCCACCTTGCATCTGAGAGGCCAATATTACATCCTACTGTGTTCTATTTAGAACAGGCAGATATATGATACAGATAAAAAGAGCAGTCTGGCTGCCTAATCAGTCCCTGTATGATATAATCATCTGCTGCTCTTTGAGATATCCCTTTCAACCAGAATAAAGGAATCGTTACATGTCCACTCGTAAGATTCTAGCAGCACATGTACATTTTTTCTTACATTGTCCAAGGATAAAGTTGCAGCTGTGACCTTTTACAATGTCACATTATAGATTTGAATGATAGTAATGACATTTAGCGCAAAGCCTCTGAAAATGACACCCCCCATGAATCTTCTCGCCATTTTGATGTCTTTTTCCAAGCTATGCGCTCTCTCTCAGTGCGGTTTGATTGAACGGCTGGTAGATTAGGTTAATTTGAAAATAAAGACATGCACATTTAAAATGCCATTGAGGAAGCAAGACAGTGAAAACATGATAGCTAAATGTGGGTGATTAAGTCTTGATCCATGGTTAATGAGCATATTGCAGCGGCAACTCTATGTTAAAGCCTACTGTCAAAGACAGACTAAGCCCAATTGATCTGACGTGACATGGTTCATTTGCTGCGGGGTGTCTCTTTTCCTCCGTCTCTGATCTATACCTCCACTTACCTCATGATCCGACAACTACTGCCTTCTATCTCTGCTCTCCAGCTTATGCACAGGCTGATAAAACAAAACGGTTATCCCTCCAACCTCTATTGATTTGGTATTGTTACCCTCCTCACTCGCCCGCTTCCTCACAAAGGCTGAGTGGATGCTGTGAGGAAAATCTTAATCACCCTTTGCAAATGCTATCCGTCACTGTGATTTTGGAAGTGAGTAATTATTGTTTGAGTGTGATTGTTTTAGTAGGCAGGAGAGAAATTGGCCACTGCTTCTATTCCCGCCTTTGTATTGGCTTCAAATTGGTTGTGGGTTCTTCTAATCGCAGAGGCGACAGACGGAAACTGGCTTGTTACGATAATGTGTTAGGTTTGGGAATAATGTGGCTGTTTCACACTTACATGGTGGTAAATGAGTAATGTGAATGTGACAATACTTTCCAGGCAGGGTTCCCAGTATTAAAAGAGCAAATTGTGAGGCTCCCTGAAACGAGGCTCAGAAAAAGATGAGCAAACAGCACTGCAATTGAAGGTTATCTATAACCTTCAATCGCAGTGCCGTTAGCTCTGTTATGTGTTAGCTCCGTTAGCTCTGTTATGTGAGGCAACAGTGATCATTCAGCACAAGGCTTAAATGGGAGCAGGGTTAAATTCTAATATGAAATGTACAGTATGTGCATAGACCTCTCCAAGGCATTTCTCACTTTCTTTCTGTACTGGCAGTTGACTCAAAATAAGCCACAGTGAAATGTAATTTGCCATTCATAAAAGACTCTGCTGCTTACTATAATATTATAGAATATGATTACTGCTTAAACACTGTAAATTACAACTGACAAGCCCCAAAGACACTGGCAGATATCAGGAGGTCGTGCCATACTCAGTGACAGGTAATGAATGGGCAAGATCATTGAGCCCAGGCCAATAAGAAATCCAGGTTGAGAACTTGCCGCCTGTTTATTGGTGCTTAATGAAAAACAATTTATCTAAATCACCACAAGGGAAGGTTCCTGGTAAAAGCTCTGGAAACTGGGCTAGCATTTCTGTCAGTGACAAATGTGTGGCTGTTTTTCCAATTCAAATTGAACTGACGAGAGAGAACACAGCCATTCGGGCCAATTTTACCACACAATCCTCGTGGAGGCTTGGGTGTTGTAGTTTAAGTCAGATAAAAGAAGCAAAACTAAGAGATGAATGTCTAAAGCTGCTCCAGTCTATATTTCACATTAATAATGGAACAAATTAAATATAACGATAAGGGGTTCACTAACCCACTGAGAATAATCACTCGACTCTGCAGTCCGAACTCCCCTCTAATCAACAATGTTTCCAGGTGCTGTTCCAACCCAGCAGCTTTGATAAACCTACTATACATCAACAGCCCTCTAGGGATGTGAATCTTTGGCAATACCATGATAAAGTTCTATTCTGATTCGTTGGTGACTGGTTTGATTTAAAATATATGCCCGTATGTGAGATTCACTTTTGGTTGGTCGATCTGGCCACCAGCCCAAAATGTCAGTATTTGAAGGGTTTGGAATGAGATTTAACAATCAATTATGTTGTACATTGGACCATTAATATAAATGGATTTTGCATGCCAATTTACAAATTAGCACTTTTCTACCTTGTGTGCATCTGTATGTGTGGTGTATATCCTGTTTTTTTCATTTATAATTTCCATTTTGTGTGGTTTTGTTTACTTTAAAGACATTTCCCCATTGCCTCGTGACTGACAATGAAGCTTTTCCTAATTTTCATATAGCAGCATAATACAATTTAAATAACCTTATATTTTATGTGTGATCATTCAAGTCCTTGCTTTGTCTGCAAAACTGCAGAATATCCAGTTATCTGTACTGGAAAGGATTTATTTTACATTTAAATGTGTATAACATTTTAACATGAGTACATGTATTCAATAGCACAATCTAATTCAAATTAATACACATTTCTTAAGACATTTTAAACACCTATTCAAACACCTCTTCCTCGGTCAAGGAGGAATTCCTGTGACCATTTTATCTCCTTCCACAAAGACTCTAAATGTTATTAGTGGAATTCTTATTGAATTCTGTAATAACTGTGATAGCTGTGGCGAAAATATTCCAAGCATGAAATTAGGGCTTCTACCACTGTGGCACTGTTGAATTTGAAATTACGATTTTATTGGAAAGAGAAATGGCAAGAAATGACATGCTAAAGGACAAGCTGATAAAGAAAATAACATACAGTATGCAGATTCATGCATGACTGCGTAATCCCTTGTTTGCACAACACTCGATTGTAACTGCACTATAAGCTCTGTCACCACACTGTCTTAAATGTTTCAAAGCATTTCATTTTCTGTGTGTTTCAATTATTCAGCTTCATATGTTTTGGTTTACACATTATTTCACGTTGTGTTGCTGTAAAGAACTTTGATCAGTTTTTAGAGAAAGGTGACAAAAGGAGTGCAAAGGAAGAGCCACAGAGCCATGGCAACAGCAGAGCGAGAGTCACACTTATGAAATGAAGTTGGAAATATAGAGGAGTTGTTTGCCAAGCAGAAGCCTGAAGTGTGCCAAAAGCCAGGCCTTTTCTGCTGACACTGCTCCTGCCTCTAACATCCCTCTCCCATTTTCTCTCATCTCCCTATCTTTCCACGTCTTTACTCAAACTCGCCCTTCAAATCCTTTTTTCTCCCATCTTGAAAAAAACCCTCATACCATCTCCCTCACATGTGTGCATATCCTATTTCTCCTCCCTCTCTCTTCTCCTGGCTCTCAGATCATGGTGTTGACAGATCCGGAGTTTGAGAGCAGCGTGCTCATCAGTTCTGATGAGGGAGCCAGTTACCAGAAGTACCGCCTCACTTTCTACGTCTTAAGCCTTTTATTCCACCCCACTGAAGAGGACTGGGCCTTAGCCTACAGTCATGACCAGAAGGTGAGATTGAGCTTGATGTAGTTTTTTTTCTTTTTTGTCCTGGCCGCACATTGCTGCACGTGATATAATGACGTCTCTACCTTAGTGCTGACAACAGTGCATATTCACTAGGGGCTGTAGTTTTCATCGCCTCAGCCAATTACCTGATATTACCTCATTCATTCACTTGCTGAATATATATCTTGTAAAATAAAATAAATGCTAAAATAGTGGTGTGAGCCATCTGAAAAAGAGAAGCGGGTCTTTACTTGAGACTTGATATCATTAGAGACCTTCAATTCTATATCCATCCATTATTTAGCTATTGTTACTATTATTTCTTAAATGTAATGTATTGAAAACGTCAAGTTTCAAGTTCAATGTAGCATAAAGGCATGGCACGACCTACTGCATTTCACTAGAGCTGCAACATTTAGTTATCAGCTATTAAAGTGAAACTCTCGCCAAAAAGCAACCAAGGCTTTATTTGTTATTGTATATGAGTCAAACCTTCGTTTAAAAGCATAATTATGACGAAAGAGGCACTTTTAAGATTTACCGTAGTTTCGTTTCCGGGCAAGCTCATTTTCAATGGAGTGCAGGGGCACTCTTATGCTAGCATCAAAATCGCTATTTTTAAAACACTAAGGCTCGACACAACATTCGCTCGTAGTATCACCTATGTCTCTACACATGGACACAGGCATTGTGAACATTGTTTGTGTACACAGAGTTTACTGAAAAGAAAGTTTTTGAACAACTCACATTAGTAGCTGTATCTCCAGCACGCCGCCATCATGGCAGACAAAAAGTGTCGATCCCGAGTGCGACCTAACAGGAAGGCGTGAGGAGTGGTCCACCATTACTCTCCTGCCTGTTAGGTCACACTTGGGGATCGACACTTTTAGGTTTATCCCAAATAAAGCCTTGGTTGCTTTTTTGGCGAGAGTTTCACTTAAAGCTATGCAACACAGCACAGCAGGCCCGGTTTCGTATGTGCGAGTGGAGGAGACACGTGCACTTCCACACGTGTTGCGTTTTTTAACTTTGTGCAACTTTCAATGAAGTGCCCCCGCACTCAATTAAAAATTAGCTTGCCCGAAAACTAAACTACGGTAAATCTTAAAAGTGCCTCTTTCGTCGCAATTATGCCTTTACACGTAGGTTTGACTCATATTCAATCACAAATAAAGCCTAGGTTGCTTTTTGGCGAGAGTTTCCCTTTAAATTAATTGTCAACTGCTTTGATAATCGATCAAAGGAGCTGAGTAATTTTTATAATGAAAAAGTTCTTAAAGCAACATCATTAGAAATTGGCATTTTGTGCCATGTTGTCAGATGTAATGTGCTAAATAAAACCAAAATATATTGCATCATAACAATCTTATGTTTCACTGAACCTACATAGTGCAGAAACAAGAGACAGAGACACCATTCAGCCTATTGCATGAGACTGTGCCATCATAAGTTCAAAAATGTTACTCTGTGTATGTATGTTTCTGGTTTATTTACTCCTCTTTGACAGTACAATGAGTGATTTTGGGTTGTGTACAAGACATGAAATTCGAGGACATTACAATGGTTTGGGGAAAAATTAAAGGCAATACCTGGCAACTACATTACCTACAATGCAATTTAGCCGCTGAGTTATAGCACTGGAGGAGATTTATCGGATTACATGCAGCTTTCTCTGAAGCCACAAAAAGGGTTTATATTGCTTTTTCACATATGCAGTAGTACTCCTCAAGACCTTTATACACACTGTTATGTTTAACGTTGGTGGAGTTACGCTTTAAAAAAGCATGGTAGCTTATAAAAGCATGGTAAACTGTGACCATCTGAATGACTTCATCAGAGATTCTCTGTTAAAAATAGGAGCTCTGAGCTCTGGTGAGTGTGGCAGCACTATGCTGTTGCACTGATGGAAATGATGCAGTTGGAATCTGCACAGTGCTGCCTGCACAATACAAGCCATTACAGTAAAGCTACTAGTAATGTGTTGATCTGCCTTGGCTTTATTTCGGACTGGGCTTATTTTGTCTAAACAGAGCAGAGACTCAGTGTTTTTCTGGGGCCTGTTTGGCACAGTGTCTGAGATAGAGATTTTATCTTGGAGGTAATGAGGTAGACAGCATTAGCCCAAAACACCATCAGTCCCTGAAGTTACTATCTGCCTCCCATTTTCCTCACCAGTGTTCATCATTGTGTCAAACAGTATGGAGCCCTGCACAGCATCTTCCCACAGTGCCCTTAGATTGTACCAAGCAATTAAGGTCAATGACTTTGACCTAAGAGCTGAAGCCAGTGCTCCACAGGGGGGATATGGATCAGGTTGGTGATGATTGGTGAACAGTGATGGCTGGATGGAACGTGTCACTGACAACACTTTGAAATGGATTCTACTGCAAGAGCCAATGTCAGAGGGAATTAACACTTTCTGAGATGTGATATTCTATCGATCGGAGAAAAATAAAACTTCTAAATCATTTTTTTTTTACTGAATGTACCATATTTAGTGGGTGTTATAACTCTTGTTAATTGGAGTTACAATTGACTTTTGTTTCATCAAATGTATTTTCACACATTTACAATTCAGCCACAGACAACAGCATGAACATCTTAAAGATCATAGCTTTAATTTGAGCTCTATTGCATTGCTTCAGCATTAAAACTTTGTATGAAAAATTCTGCTGCTGCTATTTTAAACTGCAGAAGTAACTATTAAGATTAACAAGGTAGCCAGGTTCAAGAAGTTCAAATCCCTGTGAAGTCTGAGTAGGAGTATAGTTGAAAGAGAGGTGCTGTGCGCCTTCAGCCACGGTTCTGGGCATTACAGAAAATTATTCTGATGGATCGCAAGGAGTAAAAACTACTCATCAGTCACAGCTTTTACATTACTTTAACAAAGTCTTCCCTAATGTTAATTAAAAACAGCCCATTGCAGCCTACATTATCAATAAAATTTACAGCGTATACAAAATATGAGGTGTGCCCGACTTGCATATGAAATAGACTCACAAGATCAATGTTGGTAACAGCTATTGATCTCACTGATTAAATACATTTCAGTCTTGAAGGCGGGATATAGATTAAGCAGCAGAGTAGAAAGTTGAAGAAGGCGCAGGTGGAAGGGGCTTGAATTTTGCAACTAAACATTAACAAGGTAGCGAGGGTCAGCATGTGTGAGTAAATTACTCATGCGGCTGTACGAGGCTTGATTACCACCTCTGTTTCACCCATTTTTATCCCACTTCTGAATGTGTCATCTACATAGTGCACATCCCCAGGGCTGTTGTTGCAAATAAAGAATATGTTCTTCATCTAGTTAGCGAAAAGAGGTTTACACAGATATTAGTGGTTGCTTAATTCGACCCGATTTCCCCCTACAGCCTCGACACTTCATCTCCACTGTTGAGCCAGCAGCGAGAAGCTTTAATATGCTCATTTTCAGCTTGTAACCGGCTAATAGTTTTCAGACTGGGTCACTCTGAATTTAATCATCTGTAAGTTGGTGCTTAGCTGTGGTTAAGTGCGGCCCTGAGGACTTAACTTTGAAGCAGGAGTGAAACTCTTTAGTGAGACATCAAAATCCATGTCAGAACAAATAGGCTTGAGTGGAGTATTTGTTGTAATTCCAGATTCTATTTTCTAACTTTCTTTTTTAACATTAACATTCAGGTGAGTCGCCTCCCTGAGTAAATTGAGGTATTTTTAGACTTAGAACTCTTTTTGACCTTTGCAGGCTCTTATCTCTTGACTGTGAGGGGTTTGTGGAGACAATTACTCATTGATGTGGTCCCAAGTTGGCTTCTGAGAATAAGGCCAATGTTGCGGCTGCTGCCAAGTGAGTGACTTATGTAAACAGGCTGACACAGAAGAACAGTAGAGGGAAGAAGCTCCACACACTGAATGAATAGAAGTTGTCTTATTTCATTCTCTGTGAATTGTCTAAGCTCCCAGTAGACTGGGTGTTGGGGCATCTTGCCCAAGACTTTTTTTTTTTTCTCTTTTTGACAAAAGCCCAGGTAAGAACAGGATGTTTTTTGCTATTTCCTCACTTATTCATGAGAGACTTTTTTGGCCTTTAGCTGACGTGAAAACTATTATAAATCTGATGGTGTGTTGGCAGATATTAAGCAGCATTTGAGGGATATTGCATGGAAATATATTTCTCCAACAGGGAAGAAAAAACAGAACATTTCCCTTCAGGTCACTAGATGTGGTTCTGAATAGGTTCCTATCACAGCCGGGGACATTACCAAACCACTGCTTATGCCTCAGTAAACTTGAGAGACAAGGCTGTGACTCTCTAATGGACTGTATGGTGATTAACTTATCCAATAATTGCATCAGAGACAAGAGCAGAGAGTTGTACACTGTAATCAAATGTTGTTGACAGTCAGCTATTTCCTTATGTGAATGTAAGACCTATGGCGGAAACAAATATTTTCCTAGCAACTATTCTCAGTAGTCATTTTAATTAAAAAGTTATAAGGGTACTCCAGCATATACCATTCTACCCTCACTAGTTACCACCTAGGAAAAAGGTCAGTGCCTGTTTGTCACAATTGGTGCGGCAATCTCAGAGATATCCTGACTTTCTTGACCTCCAGCAAATAACCCTTGTAATTCCATTCTGAAGGCCCACCCTATCAATTAGGAAAACCCTTCAGGACCCTCATATGTCTTAAGCAGTTGTCAATTGTGTTTAAGTGAACAGACGCAACCGCACATTTCCAATATGATGTCATTATACCATGGCAATCCTGGTATTGTCACAACGCCTTTTGCCATGTATCTGATGAGGAAAGAAAAGCATGGATGCTTGCAATTGATTCACAACTTCAGGTTGTCAAGCCATTAAATACACAGGAACACTGCTTCATTGCCTGACCACTGGCAGTGCTTTATAGGCTAACATTAGCAACCTTTGCTCCTATGCTACCAGTCTGCACTTATATTAGAGGAGTGGTACCAAGTGACGCAACTTTGCTGCTAGACTTAAGTCAAAATTCAAGCGTCATATATCATCAAAGGTAAGAATGCAGCAGGGAAATATTTGATAATATTCGCTAAGTGCCACTAAGAATAAAATCACACAGAGGCCTATGGGAATGCCATGACTTTTGCAGGTATTTGGCCATAAACCAACAACCCAGCTTCCTGCCAAACTGTGACACCAGCCTCATCTACTCTTTAATCAGTGTGACTTTTCTGTGGTCAAGTTAGCAGTAACAAACACTTAAGTGCATCAAGTGACATTTTCAAAACTACTTGGTTGGTTTTAGGAAAAGAAAACAGTAAACCATCATTGGCCTCAAAAATGAATACCCTTGTTTACCCCGACTGTCTGGAGATGTCCCTTAAAACAAGACATGTCAACCTAATGATGGTGCTAAAAACAAAAAATCAGGAGATCACTTAAGTAGTTGGGATACATAATCTAAGAACGATTAATATTGTCGGAATCCATAAGTGTTGAAATATTTGACAGAACGACTGGTTGACACTGAAGCCACAGTCCCAGTGACATCGGCTTAATTTCTCACATTTTCTCAGACATGTTAAACTGGTAAAATGCATCTTAAAATCCACTCTAGAATGTACTGTAACTTTGCTCCCTTTGCTGATATACAGTCATACTGTATGTATGGCATTTTTCAATGATTTGGTTTCAGCTATTCACAAACAAACTCATGACTGACAGATTTTTTTTTTGCACTCGTGTTCTAAAAAAGTGCCTGTCAGGAGCCTGCCCCATCATGCAAGTACACAGACTCAGAAGGTGTACTTCCTGCTAGCCTGATGCAAGCTGACCAGCCTGCAGGAATAGAGGTTGCGCTCTGACAAATTGAAATCCCCCATCCTCTCATTTCCTTTGAACCTCAAGCAGCAAATAACAAAACTTGCACTTTAGAGAAACAAAGAGAGCCACCAGTGTATATTTGACACCACAAACATTGAGCACAGGGGCTTTCATGGTTCAGCTCTGAACTGAATCATACACATGGAAACGTAGTGCATACTCTCACCGCACCACAATTGCATTACCCTATGATAGTAAACAACAAACCCTAGGTCCAGGCAAACATTTAATTTGTATGTTTGTATTTCCACTAGCGGAGCAGCAATCTATTTAGACTGAGACTGCTGTGGCAGGCAGCTGGTGCCTCAGTGGCTACAGAAGCTATATTACACTGGAACACATTTGGGATTCACCCAAAGCTCTTAATGGCATAGAGGTGACAGCCTGCTACAGACAGAATGATTAATGTTATTAGTCAGGTGATAGATGGCTCAGAGTCAAACAGTGATAATACAATAGATCATGACTAAATGATCATAAAGGGACCCATCTTTGGCAGGTTAATGCTAGACTATAGAAGAAGCATGCTTAATATTGAGAGAAAATCAATTATGAATAATATGCATTTGCAGTAATGTGAAGAGGCATATTCACTATTATACAGAGAGTAAAACCAGACAAACATCCGCATAAGTCTGAGGGGGCAGCACATATAAAAAGAAAAATACACTGCTAAAAAAAATTAAGGGAACACTTTAATCATACATCAGATCTCGATGAACAAATTATTCAAGTTGGAAATCTTAACTGATGTACATTGTATAATCTGTTGGGAACAAAATGATGTTACAGCGGTCAGTGGAAACCAAAATCATCAACCCATTGAGGGCTGGATTCAAAATCACAGTGGATTATCAAAATTGCTTGAATTGTATCATGGCAAATCATAATGTGACTCAGTAGTGTGTATGAAACCCATGTGCCTGTATGCACTCCCAACGAATATCTGTGCATACTCCTGATGAGTAAGCGAGTTCCTAGACAGTCTGTGGTGGTACTCGGCAGCACCGGATGCACCGATAAATAACGTCCCATACGCAGGTGCTCAATGGGCCAGAGAGGGCCAGTCAATGGCATGAATGTCTTCATCATCCAGGAACTGCCGACACACTCTGGACAATTGAGGTCAGGCATTGTCCATTGTCCTGCACCAGGAGGAACCCTAATGTGCCTCCCCAGGCCATCACTGACCCACTGTCAATCTGGTCATGCTGGATGATGTTACAGGCAGCATCAAGTTCACCACATTGTCTCCAGACTTGTTCACGGCTGTCACATGTGCTCCGTGTGAACCTGCTCTCTTCTGTGAAGAATCAGGGCGGTGGATCTGCCAGTTATCCAAGTCATCAGTTTTATCTTATGAATGCCATTTGAGCTGCACAGCGCTGGGCTGCACTGGTCCCACTCAAAGATGCACTTTTGGTGTGCAGGCTACTTGAGAACACAAAACTAGGTAAGAATCAGTCAGGAAGGATAAGGAGAGAGCAATTGTCTGTGGCCACTGAATGCAAAACCATTTCCTTTTTGGGGATTGTCTTGGTCTCCATTGTACCTGTTGTCACTTTAATTTGCACCAAAGCAGCTGAAATTGATTCACTGTTGTTGTTGTTGTTGTTGTGCTTCCTAAATGGACAGAATGATATCCTTGAAGGTTAACTGACTTGGTGTTATATAGTGACAATTAAGGATTGTAATGTTTTTAGAGCAGTGTATGAACTTGTGAAATAATGAAATAGTGAGAGATGACATCAGGTCAAGCATGGTTTCATTCATCAGGAAATGTTTGCTTGATGGTTTTGTGGCGTCTGTCATGATGAAACAGGGAGAGGAGCCCTGAAATTAAAGGAAAATTGTGGATACAGTGAAGCACTGATGGCTACATGGCAAGAAGAGGCAGGCAGAACAGATGGAGTAACTTGTTCTGATGGAATAGCAGATATATATTGTCACTCCGTTGTCAAAACAGCAGATGGAGGTGCGCTGCCAGGCCGATAGTGGAGTGTATCAACAAATGAGGAAAAAAACTTTTCTGCTACTTGGTAACCCAAGCTAATGATTAAGTTTTGATGAAGACTGAGTTCATGAAGTTCTGTTCGCTATTATACATTAGTTTCTGTCTTGTTTCCAAATGATGTTATTGTGAAATAAACAATATACAATATTGTTGTTACACTTGTCTTTAACTGCCATGCGAGACTGGCAAAGCATGGCAGCTAAGCTTGCAAAGCAGCTGCCCAAGGGCACTCCACTCCTAGGGGGCCCCTAAAAGTGGGCTATGCTTGTTTAACTAATGCTGTGCACCAGCATTGTCGATGGGTCCTTTTGAACATCTATTTTTAAAACTGTAAGTTTTAAAACTTTGGGTTAAGGTTAGGTCAACAGAGGGTAAGAGTAGCATCTGGAATAGGTTGACAGTAGATTTTTGACTGCCATTGATAAAACAATCTTAGATTGAGGTCCATTAACTTTATCAGTATGCAGTAAATGCTGATTGCAAGATGTAATGGCTGTAGAACAATGACACCATCAGCATTTAGACCGGTTCCCTATAAGCCTCATTTTGACTATGCATTTCTGTCTGTCACTTGGGAAGCAAATCTCCTGGTAAAATTAAGGCTTGATTAACAATACAACCCCACCTGCTTTCAAGGCTCCATTTTAGACTAAAGGAATAAATTAACTTGTGATTTTTCCACAAATGTTTTCTTCTTCTCTCCCCACCACTGGTAGATGCGATGTGTTGCGGTTTTCACAGTGACAGCAGCACCAACAATAATACCACTTTAAAGTTGTAGTCTGTAACTATTTTTTTGTTATATTTGCTAAAATTGTCATTATGATCTGACAGTAGAATAACATTCAGGTCAGTTGTGTAAAAATCCACTGTCTGTGGCTCCACCCAGTGGCCATATTTTGATTTGAGAGAAACCATCGCTCCCAGATCAACACAACCATTTAGAGCCAAGAGAAGTGTCAATCACTCTCATGCATACACTGCTTGCAGCTCCCCTCCCTCATACACCATGTACTGGGCAGTGCCCCTCCCCCGCGCAGGCACAGTGTCTGCTCTAACCTGGTCAGATACGTTCAAGCTCAAACTGTAAACAATGGCAGAGAGCAGACAACTACAGAGCAGTAAAATGCCTCACCATTGCCCACGTCAACAAGAAGAAATAAGAAGACTGACGGAGAAAAGTGGTGTAAAAACAAAGAATTGGACCGAGCCAGAGAGAAAACTAGGATATATATCGGACCATCATTTCAGAGGTGCAGGGAGCTGCAGGAGTTGTAAGGACTGTAAGGAGTGACGCAGAGTTAGCGGCTTTTTTGCTGGACAAGTAAGGACCCCTGCTTGTTATATGATTACTTTCTATTATTTAACCACAAGGCTATGGTGGCGGCGGTTACAGTAATACTCGCAATAGCACATATCACCTTACGATGTTGACTTTAGTTTGTGTTCAGGACGCTCTGAAGTGGTTGAATTGGTTTAGAGAAATAACGTTACTCAAGCTTCCGAAAGGCAGCATGGCAAAAATGTTGTGTCGGGTAATGATTAACTGGTAACTTTGTCTATCACGATATGGGGAATATTGCTTGTTACTCGCCATCAGGCACTTGTCATTGCAATTTAGTTGTATTGATCAGAAAATGGGCTTGTTGTTGTTGTTATTTTGAATGCGCCTTCCTGGTTAACTTGCATCCTCTGTTACCGTGGTTACAAGCCTTTTCGTGCACAGCAGGCTCCTCTGTGGGAGGGGCTTTGAAGGCAGGGCTGCAGCATTCAAATCTTCAGGCTAAGTCTACTTTTTTCTCAGCACTCCAGACTGCAGCTTTGCCTTTTGACTGTTTCACACAGTGCTCAGCAGCAGATGTAGTTTGCTCAGTTGTGATTGGCCTGTATCTCAAGAAGTATCTTACCTTTCAAATGCAGTTTAATTCACAAGATGACGTTATCATTTTATCTCACAGAGTCACACTACCAGGCTTTAAGTTATGCGCTTGTGCTCAAAAACACAGTTGTTTGGACCGGTCAGTATCCTATGAGGAACTACTGGCAACGATGACTGTGGTTCAGGTGTGAAGAACAGTGATAGCAGTGCTGTTCATTGGAAAACAACAATAGAGTAATAAATGGAAGTTTTATTAAGGGCTCTCCTACTGTTGATTTGATTGGTTGAATCATGTGGGTCCTGTAATAGACACTTATAGACAGATGGTTTGTTCAATCACCTGCCAAGTATTTTTTGAAAGGGCCTTCCCTTTATTAAACAGGTTCTAAGAGCAACGTCCATCTTGCTTATCAGGTTAGAAAGTAAAATCCATGTTATCATCTCCTTTCCCCTAACCCTAAATCCTAACTCCTGGGACCTAAGGGCTCGGGAATAGAAGTGCTTCATTTGATGTGTTGTGAAGCATATGAAGCTGTTGGGATTATGAAACTGTTCAACCATCCAACAACCAGCTGTGATAAAGGTTGGCAGCTTAACAGATCCCCATGCTGCCTTGACAGTTTTAGACTAGGCAAATACCATGCTTACATCAATTATACAGTGGTAGCTAGCATGCAGTATGGCCTACCACAAAGGGATTTCTAAAATATATCCAAAAAATGGGTGAAATGTTCTTTTCACCCAGGGAGAAGTTCAAGAAGTGGTTAAAAAAAAAAAAAAAGTGTCTTTGCCCTTGATATACAACCTCTCGACTTGTGTGTGGAATTCAATGCTGAAGGAGGAACTTCTGATGTTTCTACATCCATCGTAACCTTTTTCATGTGTCAACGGCTCCTTTAGGATGAAATGTCATCCTACCACCTATCCCTCTGCCCAAAACCTATGAAATGTCACTTTACATCCTAACCCTACCCCTGTACCGGGGACCCCTTACAGATTAAATTACACTCAAATTAAATGCAGCACTGTTTAAAAAGGTGCCATGGGATTTCTTCAGTTTTACTTAAGATCAGTTAAAAGCACTCTCCTCTCATTGACAATGGTTTGAAGGTAGCGGCCAGTCTGTCTGCCCTTGGTAAACACCCCGTGTCCTCTGAGGGTGTTTAGAATTCACCTGCTGAAGGAGGAGACTGTGATATTTTCACCATCCGCTGTAACCTTTACATAGCCACTTACATGGCCACTTACATGCTTTCCTCGCGTTGCATGGGTCCATCGGCCCACTTTTTACTCCATAGAGAAGCGGAACGTAGATTTCATGTGTGGAGGCTAATGGCTTGTATGTGTGAGAGAGGAGAGGAGGTGTGAAATGTATGGTCAAAGGAAAGGACAGTAGAAAATTAACCAATAACTGACAAATGCAAATTAATATTGATGGATCATACTTTTTCTTATAATTCTTATTAAACAACTCATCTCTATCTGTTTTGGAAGCCTTACTTACAATTTCCATTGGCCGCACTAACAGATTCATAGATATCAGCTGATCTGTTTGCTGGAATATCAGTTTTGTAACAGGCCTGCAGTATATTCCCTCATCTACTGCACTACTGACTAGAGCTTCGATCGGGCCCAAAAAATCAAGCCCCACCTTACACGAGCCTATGCATGTTGTGTCGGCGCCCGGCCCACCAAACCCATTAACTGTAATAATGAGCCTGAACCTGATTTAAACCTGACAGTTTCTTTTAAACATGGGCTCTTGTAACTGACGTTCTAAACTACAATTACAAGTTTTTTAAACAACAGAAATCTGTTTAGAATTACCTTAATAAATAATGCAACAAGTGCTGCACCTACTCGACAAAGCTGACACATAATTTGTCGCTGCCCACGACTTGTTTAAAATGGTTCCATACCTCCGACTTTCCTCCAAACTTGCTCAGAGTTAATTCTTCTGTTTTTGTTTTTTTTCTTTACATCCTCAAACTCCATGTTGCACTTAAAGTGAAACTCTCGCCAAAAAGCAACCGAGGCTTTATTTGCGATTGAATATGAGTCAAAACCTTCGTGCATATATACGACGAAAGAGGCACTTTTAAGATTTACCGTAGTTTCGTTTTTGGGCAAGCTAATTTTCAATGGGGTACAGGGGCACTTGCTAGCATCAAAATCACTCGTAGTATCAACAGGGTCTCTACACATGAACATGAGCATTGAGAACATCATTTGTGGACACAGAGTTTACTAAAAAGAAGGTTTTTGGACAACTCACGTTAGCAGTAGCACCTCCGGCGCGCTGCCATCATGGCAGACAAAACGCATCGATCCCCGAGTGCGACCTAACAGGCAGGAGAGTAATGGTGGACCTCCTGCCTGTTAAGTCGCACTCTGGGATCGACACTTTTTGGTATATCGCAAATAAAGCCTCGGTTGCTTTTCGGCGAGAGTTTCACTTTAAGCTACACAATACAGCACAGCAGGCCCGGTGTAATGCGTGCGAGTGGAGGAGACACGTGCACTGCCACATGTGTTACATTTTTTAACTTTGTGCAACTTTGTACACATTTGTTACATAGGCCTACTTTGCTAAAAATAGATAGAATATTTCTGATGATGTCCTAGCTTTCTTCCCACCCAATTACGCTAATAAAGTAATGATAACAAAAAATGTAAAACACAAATGTTTGTTTAAGGGCAGCAAGGAGTCAAGGTGTATGTTTTTGGGCCACAGGTTAGAGTGGGGAGTCCGGGAGAGTAGTAACTGAGGCTGACCCAAACTGTTTTTTTATGCCAAACCTGACTTGAGCCAGTTACAGTTAATGTAAGCTGAAGTACTAAGTCTATGTTTAATTGCCATGAAAAGTCCAACATGGTTCTTTGTCGCCTGGAAAGTAACAATGAGCCTACATCAAGCATAACTGTCTTGCAAGAGGATACATGAGACATAAGATCAATATTTTGGAATCCTAATCATGTCAGGGAAATAAATAAATAAATACTTGTGGCAGTGCAGACTAAATCCATCTACTACAAAGTATCATACATTATGGCACTTTTTGCATTACTGATCGTACAAGAGACAAAATTAGCCCACAGGAATGAGGCTTTCTGTGCCGTTGGAAGCACTACTTTTGCAGCGCAACAGAGACGCTGTCACACTGAATTTATTCTGACTGAAGTAAACATAAGCAAAATGATTTAGACTCAAGATCAATACATTTGATTGCTGCTTTATATTTGAACTTCTGACCGTAGATCAAGCAGATTAAGATTGTTCAATTGTCAGATGATGTTTACATTTTTTGATTCTAAGCAAGTTGAGGATGAAAGGCTGGCACCGTTGGAATTTAGCGCTCTAATCGATCTGAATAATTCCTTCACGTTGTTATCCTCTACAGATGCTTCTTCCTCTAGCTCATAATTACCATTGTTGTAATTGTTGACAACACAATACACGTTTTCATGTTAGCAAAGTATAAAAACTGCCTGTGTGTGTGTGTTGTTTTTTTTTTTTCATATCCGTAGCTTCATGTGTCTAATCAGTTATGAAACTTGTGGAATGTGAAACGACAGCCAGTGAAGAGGCTTTTGTTACTTGAGTTAATCTGGGAAAAAAAAAAAAAATGCCTCAAAGACTAAAGTCAGAGAACAAATGTCTGTCCTCTCAGTGAACACAACAGATTACAGAAATACTGTAACATGACGGCCTGCAGTCTTGCTTTGCAAGCTACAGTACGCACTGATGTTAGGTACATGGTGAAGTAGATATACATAAAACTGGCCTGCCCATATCTCTGGTTACATGTGCTAAATGTATATATGTATATATATGTCCTTTGCTGTTTTGACAAGTATGCGTCCTGTGATTTGGTTTTCCAGTAGAGCAAACAATGGCAACCACAAATTGAGCTAATCTCAAGGGATTAGGAGTCATCAGGGAAACAATATAATTGTTATAGTGTATTAAGTTGATTATGCAATATAAATTATTCAATATGTTCCAAACACCTAATGACTGCCGTTCATTCAGTTTAACGGAGGTAGGATTTTGCTAATGTTTGTATAGCCTAGATAGAGATATAGACCCAACTCACTAACTAATATTCTGTAGACTGCAGTTCACATTGGATGTAAAACCCAATAAACAAAAACACTCATGCTTAAAAAACTTGTGTAAAATATATTTGTGTTTACCATGTTCCCTCAGTTTGTGACCTGTTTGTTTAGTACCACCCCAAGACTTGCATATTGGGACATTAGCAATTTACTAATTGGAGTGTGAAATCATAGGGAACCTACCATTATAAAATGCCATTGCACAAATAGGGGGAAGAGGATCAAAGATTTATGGTTCAAAAGTGCTGTGTTACCAGAAAAAAATATCTTCGCAATTTACACCTCCTCCCAAGCTCATATAGTCTCAACCTCATTTCCCTTTTCCTTTCACAATCCCCCTAATGATCGTAACAGGCCTTGGAGCCGATAAATCTGAACAGTGGGGAAACTAAGTGTCTCATCATTATGCAGCCTCCACCTATGCGCTCAAAGAGCATCCATGTAAGGCCCCCAGGACAGCAGCAGCACTTGTTTAAATCCAATCTCATTTCAGTGAGCTCTTCATCACTTTTTCCCCTCCCGTACCTAATGACATCCCTGTGCCATATTGTTGTCTTATGTAATGGGGATGAGCTCAATTACTCTTCTGCTTGACTAATGGTGATGACTGAGTTAAGTTGACTGAGTCATTTTCAGTTGAGGTAATGTTGTTGCTGGCACTTGTTCCCTGCAGAAATTATGAAGTCTTCCAGGAGGCTTCTGTTAAACCACTATCCCCTTGGTAGGACTGGGGTTCAAGTGTACATCTGTCATTTTTTGTGAAAAGATCAATTCAAAAAGCCATTAATTCATGTTACATGAAGTCACGACTCTGTCCATCAACAATGTGTTGTATATGTAATGCACCAAAAGTGTGCATTACTTTTAACACAGAACAAGCTGACGTAGAACTGCAAGAACAGCTGCTGTTGGAATCCAGCAATTCATATTGTACATCTAGTGTTGTACACAACCAAAGCCTTGTAGTTAGTTTAAATCAATGTGAACAAATACATAATACAAAATAAAATAAAAACTATTTTCATTTTTGCTTTTGTGGGTGTGGGTTGCGACTGAAAATAAGGAAAATACTGTTCTAAATAGGAACAAAAGTTCTCAACACACAAGGTACAGATTTTTTTTAGCAAGTTATGTTATATTACTAGCATGTCTTTCTTTTCGAGAAATGTTATTTAATCTGTGATAATCTGCTGTTGCCATAAAACATACTGACATTAGGCATTAATCTGCCAGATTAAAAACATATGGCTAAATGAAAGCTACAACCTATGTTAGGTAGACTACAGAGGTAACAGTAGTTTCATGTAACATTATTCATGGGGGGCACCTCAGCCCTTTTGAGTGGGATGTTTTTTCACCAATATATGTATATTTTGTTAAATGCATTATGAGTGGGACATTTGGAGACTTGCTAAGGGAATATGACATTCTCTTTACTTTTGATGATGGCTGTACACAACAAAACTGTAAATATGTTCGGATTTGGGCAAATTAAGTTAATATGGTTATCATTCATATTTAGAGCTCAAGCCCTCTTGAAATGCAAGAAACTCCTACTTGTTCTTTCTTTCTTTCTTTCTTGAGGGGCCTACCATACTTGAAAACACATGACACTTTGCCCCAAATTCAATTGTGGTGGAAATGTAATTATTTTATGGGTTTTCGGCAAAGGGCGCCCCCTTAAAGCAGCCCCTGGGACTACGTTCGTATTTCAGTAGACTTGTGTATAGCATTGATAACAAATTAAATGTTTTAAGGAGTATTGTACTCCTCCTGGTCAGATGACCCAATCTGTCTCAAACATGGAAGTACAAAAAATGTAACTTTGTTTCACATCAGACAGGTTCAATGTGTAGCCAAGAGTAGATGGAAGTTACAGAAGGAAATTGGATGAAATATTATTTCTACAACCCCTAAAACTGCTACTGGGCCTCAGTTAAAATGTTTCCTCTTTGTCTTTGCTGGTGGAAATAGTGTGGGTGGTAATTCTTTATTTGTTTGACACTTGACCTGAAATGAATTAAACACCTGTGCCTTTTAAAACTGCTCTGAATTCTGTGCGTATATATATATATATATATATATATATATATATATATATATATATATATATATAGGCAACAAAACAAACAAAATGTTATCATCTGGATAAGCTGTCCATGTCTGTCATGGTCTAAGATTTTGGAGTGGGTGTTAACAGTCAGCAGAATGAGCCTGGGAAATGGGAAAATGGTCTGTTAAGGAAAATGTGCAAGTTACTTAGCAGCCTAGATTGTGAATGGAAAAGAGTCAGGGGACGACTAACACATACCACCTAATTGCCATTTTTTTCCATCGCTGTCCGCTTACACATACACACTAGCATACAAAAACATATGTGCTCAAAGACTTTTCCTTCAAGAACACAACCAAAAGAAAGTGTCTGCATATTTTGTTTCCAAGATTAAGTCTGCCATGCGCTCCCAATAGAGGCCTACAGCCCACCTAAAATATGAAAGGAACAAGCACACCGCCTCTGAGAGAGAACCACACAGTTCCTTCAGTCCTTCAACATGCAAACATTGTTTGACTTAATCCACCCTAATGATGCAAATGTATGCTGTTAATTATTTCTAGCTGAATTGCAACCTGGCTAAACGTTTTCAGAAATGCAATGGGGACGTCAGACTCAATAAAGTATTTAGGGAGAGAGGGGGAAGACATTATTCAGGATTACTTTTTTCTTCTTCTTTCTTTCATTCTTTTTTCATTTGCATCAGCTCCACAAAAAGAATTAGCATTTTCCATTCTGTAACAGCCCTAATATGGCTGATATTGTTGTCTGTAGCTATAGATTCTGGTAATGAAGTGTCCTCTTTAGATAAGCTCTTTTAATTCAAACCTTATTTAATAGGAAGCAGTGAGTCTACATCCCCGAGTGCTTTCCTTTCAGGATTCGTCTCTGTCACTGTAATCCTCAGCTGACACCTTTTTGCCAGCTAAATATGAATCTCCATTTGAACCTTTGATATGGACATACATATCAGACATACAAAATGCATGTCATAATGTCATACATAGTAAATTCCTCTGCTGATGAAAAAGCTATTTTGTCACAGTATGATGTAGTCAAAAGTGCTTTCAAGTACTTTCTCCTGATTGCACTTACATGAGACATGAGCTGCAGACATCTCTCTCTATGTTACAGTCTACTGTAGCAAAAATAGAATCTGTATCATTGGCTGAAAGGTGGCTTGCTTCCTTTGTTCTTACAGTCCTAGTTAAATCACAAAAGCCATCCATTTTACAGTCATAAATCCTTGACAAATTGATTTTGAAACTTATGATTACTATTTATTTCTTTTTATTTTTATAAAATAAAAGACAAAGAAATGCTTTTGGAGATACATACTCCTCCAAACTTCTGAATGGGAGAGGCCACAGTATGTGTTTGATTGACAGCTAAGCTGGCAGGGGCTCAGAGATAAAGTATAGATGAATCCGGCTACCAATTTGTGAGTTCTTCCATCTAGCAGCGCTGCCATTACTGCAGTGACAAGGTGTAGTAACTCAGTGTGTCTGCTGCTGACGGTGACAGCAGCATTGAGTAGCTAGATTAAAGACATTAGACAGTGACTCCCAGTTACTGGGAGGGCACCCTATATGGATGTCAATTTGAAGATTATTTAGATTTTAGATATTAGACACTGGTTACAACGATAGCCAAAATAGAAATTGAATCACATTTCAATTGATGAAATACTGTGTAATTGTGTAACTAACATTACTGTACTAGCTAGCTAGCATAATCAATCAAGAGCTTGACTTAATCATTCCAGACCAGTTGCATTAATAAAAACAAACCAACAAATTTTTTTTTTAAAAGGTATTCAAAATTATCTCAGTCACATGGCAATGAGCAACAAAATGTAAACTACAGGTCATTCATAGAGGGTCAAAATTACTTTATGATATTAGCAATTCATTAATAATAATAATAATTCCAATGTTCCTGATCAGGGAATCTGTTTAGTGTATCATCTCAGACAGGGGCACTCTTCATGAAGTAAAGGCCTGTCAAAGTTTCCCTTGACTGTTAGAGCAGCTGACAATTGCCAATGGTTCTTCCTAAATTCCAAGACATTGTTGTCAAAATTAACGTTATATAGATAATAAAGGAAGAAGTAGGAAATTGTTCACCTCTTTAGACAGCTTGCATTAAAGCAGATAGTGTAGGGCCACTGTAGTAATGGTGACTTGTGTAATTCAGGTACTTTCCCAAATTAGTATACAACCAACTTGCTATGTTAAAAGGACACACAGTTGTGTTGGTATTGAAGAATAAACGCTAGTTTCCATTCAAACCAATTTAAGTTGACATCGGCAAACATGTTTTTTAAGGTGTTCATTGTGCTGCAGTTAACAACTATCCCTGCAAATTGATGTAAGGTTTGCACTTTTCCCTCTTGGTTGCTGCTCAGAAAGCCAATGTGCAGCACAAGATGTGTGTACATGCTTTTGGAATAAAATGAGACATTAGCCAGAAAGTTAATATGGGCTGCAGTTCAAAGTCTGAGGCTTTTGAGGGATGTTGTGGTTGGTAACTTCCACTCAAAATAAATGAGCAACATAACATCTCAATGCAAAATCTGTTAAATAAGTTAAATAAAGATATGCAATCAGCTTTATTCAAAGACTTGTTTCAAACAGTGGTCTGGCTGGTATATGTGATTCCATGATGAAACCAAATAGTATAAATGAGAGCACAGACCGGCATGTTACAGAATAAAATCAAATGCAACTATAGTTGGATTCTAGTTGGAAAAATCAGTGTCAACAGATGATTTTAAATGGCAGATCGTATTTCTTGTCAGGAACCAAAACACTTCCTACAAATCCATCACAGTGTGTCTATTTGAACAGATCCATCTCCAGCCCTCTCCTGCCCCTGTCTAAAAGGTGCTGTTGAGCTTGAGCCAAAACGGCTGCTCAGCTGCTGCAGTGCATTTCTCAACTCAATGACTCTCCAGATGGCAGGTATCTTTAGTGCTCAGCTCCCTTGTCCTGAGCTGCGACAGCTCTGCCGCGCTCCATCGGTCTGCAGCAGGCCGCCCTCCCAGGGTACTTTTAATGGACTTTAATTTGAAACACATGATCAGGACAATACAGACAGTGTACTCGCTAGCACAATGGAGATAATAGGCCCCCTTTTCATGCATATGGGCTCAGCAATTCACAGCATAATTATTGCTAAGTGTCAAAAAGTGATTGCCTGAAGGCCAACGTTGAAGAGACATGATTGTAAGAAACCGGTTCACGTACATGTTGGGCTATTCGAGCAACAATTTAAAGCACAGCTAACTCTATATAGGCTTGCTTTTCAAAACACAGGCTGTTACAGTGATGGGTCAACTGAAGAGATTAAAGAATTGAAGCATACGTCTCACAGTTGTCTGAGCATGCATACTTTGTGACTACCAGACAGGTGTGCTGCCTGCTATCATTTGTTATGTTGCTAGAAGGCAACAAGATAGCATAATGAGAAACCACTGAGGGAGCCCAGAAGAGGTGGTGCAGCTTGAGTGTTAGCACAGAGCCGAAGGGAATGCATTTGTTAGACTTGACAGGGCATGCATTAGTGTTTGGCACTGATAATCATACAGGATAATATTTTAATTTGTTGAGCATGCTACTAACAAGTGCTTGAAAACCCCACAGAGCTCAGGTTGCAATTTGCTTTTTACTTTGTGAAATACCTTTGCGATATACAATATTATGCACATTTTAGTCCCAATCATATATATATATATATATATATATATATATATATATATATATATATATATATATATATATATATATATATATATATATATACATATATATATATATACATATATACATATACATATATATATAAATATGTACTAGGGCTGTCAAAGTTAACAAAGTTATCCTCCTAACGCCGTTAATGTTTTTAACGCGCGATTAACGCTCGGTATTTTAAAAAAAGAAATGTGCATTGTATGATTTACGGCCATCAATGGCACCTGTAGTCTTGATCCAGAGGGTGGCAGAAGAATAAGAAAGGGAATCAGAAGAAGTAGAAGCAGGGTTGGCGGTTCGGGAAAAACGCGGTGGACTGAAAAGCGAAAGTGAAAGTAAATGGAGAAAGGACTTATGAACGGCAAATTCACTTTCAAAACACTGCCAGATGGTTCGGTCGATAGGACACAAGTTATCTGCACGTACTGTCGACATGAAATGAGTTACCATTGAAGTACGTCGAGTCTCATATATCATTTGCAAGCCAAACACATGGCAGATGCAGAGAGCCTACCACGCCCCCCTCGCCAATAGCAGACATCACCATGTTTTGATCCCATTTAGGGTAAGGGGATATTTTTTGAGCCTTTTATTTTCCTGCATGATTTGAAGCGTTGAATAAACATTTTCATAAAGCAAGCATATTTGCCTAACCCTAACCCTTTCTTATGTTGTTAAAAGTATTAAGCCAAAAAAATTGCGATTAATTTGCGATTAATCGCTAGTTAACTATGGACAAACTGTGATTAATCGCGATTACAAAAAATTTATCGTTTGACAGCCCTAATATATACATATTTGTTTGCGTGTCTAATGACAGGTCTTATTATTAAAGCCTCAATGTGTTTCTTTCTGAGTGAAGAACAATGTACCCAAGATAAAAAAAAAATGGCTCTGTATATTTATCTGCATATATTATGTGATGAAAGGTCATGAGCAGATGTGGACCATTTGTGATTAGCTGGAGAAGTAATGGCCTTAATGGCAGTCAGTTTAATAGCTTGACAATGTGAGGTCCATAATTGTGTTACAAGCATAATAATTCCATTGATGCACTGTCATTTCACATAGGGGATTTCATCTTTCAAAGGCTCTTGGATCTATGATCAGACAAAATTTTCTCCATTATATAGAATACATAACGTCCATCTTATTCAATTTATGAAAATAAATTGATAACTGTAAGGGCCAAGATTTACCACACGGTAAATGTTGCATTGTCTCACATCACCTGTCTCTCAGCCAAATGGTACTTATACACATCAAAAAGACTACATCCGACAACCAATTAGCTCGCCTGCATCAGAATAAATAACTCTCCACATGACCAGGTGGTGGAAGACTACATCAGACCCTCACTGACAGCCTTAACCTTTGTCGACATCTGAACCATGGCCTGGTGTGTCAGGGCCCTAAGAAACAGTTGATAAAACTTCAGAAAAAAAATGTAAGTAAACCTTGAATTGAGCATATAAGACAGCTGTGGTGACTTTGCTGTCTGAACTCATCTGATCCCTGAACCAATCATCAAACATCAGCTGTATTGATGGAATATTCAACTGAGCAAACAATGGAACAAAACCTTTAGGCTGCTGAGAATTTTTGCCCTTTTTCTTTATTTTGACCTACAATTAGGTCTTCAACATTCACATTTAAATTTACATTTAGGGTATTTAGCAGACACTTTTGTCCAAAGCAACTTACAATAAGTACAACTAATAATCATTTTAATTACATATTAGGCGGCTGTTTGTTTTCCTGATAAAATAATGAATTGTCTCGTCTGTAAAATGCCAAGAATAATGCCTAATAATAATTCCAATCCAAGGTGTCATCTTCAAATGTAGTATTCTGCTCAGCAAACAATCCTTGAGATGTTCAGTTACACAGATACTATACAGACTAAACCAGCCCACCATCATTTTATTATGACCCATATTTACATTTCTTGTTAGGTGGCAACCTCTAGTAGCCATTGTATTTATTATGGCTGCAAAGAAGGAAGTCGGAGGGAGCAGTATAAAATGCAACAAAGTCAACCTGCAGATGGACAAATGATTGGGCAAACCAAACCCAGGACAGGACCGCTGTTCATGTCCAAAAGTCAGTGGTGTGTTGTTCTGACTTTTTAACATTGCAAAGTTACGTCATGTATGTAGTATTCCAATCACTGACAATTGACCTATTCAGTCAGCCAGGTAAGGGGACGTGTTGGGTAAAACAAAGAAAAGAAGCAAGTCCTCACAAGGGAATGACTGAAAGATTAATCAAATTACTTAAACTTTATTACCTAAATTACCAAACTTTATTAGTTTGTTGTTGATTGACCATTTAGTTGAGTAATTGGTTCAGCTCTACTTCTGATGCCCATTATTGCACTGTGGTAAAAACAAAAAATAAATTAATATATTAATAAAAATTAGAAAAACTATCTCTTGATATATAGATACAGTGGCAAGCAATGAGAACACTACTCTCCAGGATCCTGATGGCCCCTCACTCAGAAGAACCCAGACAGTTTATTTGCATCACCCTTTCCTATACCTCCCTCCATAGGAGCATCCCTACTGCTGTGTACTTTGCAGGCTCCATAAATCGTGGGTTATAAAACCAGTCCTCCTCTTCCCTCCCATATGGGATATGCCAGGGCGATGCCAACAGAAGCTGTTTGATTTAGAGCACTGTACGTAGATGCATCAGGAATTTATAGGAGACTTAATTAGGAGTTATAAAAGTGACTTATAGTAATTGTGTGGGACACAGGGGCCTATAATGCGGCAGTTATCATTTCCATAACTCCCAAGTCTTGACTCTTTTTATCAGAACTTTAATGTGTTGGTGAAGCTGTTTGTGCTTTGATGTTAATGCACAAAGCTCTTCTGGGTAGCAGAATGTTGCTGCTGCAATGCTGCAGAAGGAACTGTGGAAATGGAAAAAGGAAGAAAATCTTTGCCTTGCTTTTTATTACTGCAGTGTGTCACAGAAAATATGTTATTCAAGTTTATACACATTATCCCAACATCAGGGAGAAAGCCATGATGAAATAGGACCCACATTTTGAAGCGGAGGGAGATGGTAGAAAATGTCTCTCTGTGAGAAGAATTTCCTTTGAGTGTATTTCTTGCCTGTTTCATTTTCAACATTTTCATTTTTTCAACATGTCCTTTTGACTCATTTTGCTCACTGTAAACGAGGCCAGAGGGCTTCAGCATTATCATGATCTTGGGAACAAAACATTGTGAGATTGAGAACTAAAGCTTGGTCTGATAGGAAGCGTGTAAGAGTACATAGAAGTCATGGTTCATCTGTATACAGGTAATGGTTCAATACGAGTTTGTTACAGCGAGAAACAAGCAATAAAAAGATCCCAAATACATAGGGCTAGCTTCTCTTCATCTATATTTGACAGAGAATAGTGCAACTTACAGTTAGCTCCGCGTAGCAATTATTATGTAGACGCAAGTTCCTTCGGTAACGTCTTTTGCCCTGTCTGCTTTGCGTCCAGAGGCTGCTTAAAAACAGCAGGGAGAAATTAGACTTTCCTCACTCTGGTGATTGACACATCTAGTCGAGGCTGTCTTATATGCAGCAGCATGTCCAACATGTTTCCATACAACTGTCGAACAATGCAGACACACTGCCCTCCCTCGATACACCGCTCGAACTCCAACATTTTCCCTCAGAGCTGATTTTAAAGCAAATTTGAACTCGGAACATTGTATAGTCATGCTTCAATCATTTGCAAGTTGGAAGTCGATAGATACCAAGTCCATATTCCAAACGTTAAATGTACAGTCACAGTCAAAGGTTTACTTACACTTGTATTGAAAATGTTTATCATCACCATTCTGTGATGGAAATAGTGGACACGTACTACTTTGCCACAATAAAAAACCCTTCTGAAAATGTGACCAAATCTGCTGGGTCAATAATATATAGACAGTTATTGGTAAAATGTATCTTGGCCATTTTCACCTAGAGTAGGTGCATTTGACAGCAACCCACAAGCTTCTGGAAGGCCTTTGGCTGAATTTTTAACCACTCCTCTTGACAGAATCAGTGAAGTTCAACTAAATGTGTTGGCTTCTTGACACAAACTTGTCTCTTCAGCATTGTCCACATGTTCTTAATGGGGTTAAAGTCATTCCAAAATCTCAGTTCTAGCCTGATATAACCATTCTTTTACCACATTCGCTGAATGTTTTGGATCATTGTCCTGTCGACACACACACACCACCTGCACCCAAGATCCAATCTTCTGGCTGATGATTTTAGGTTTTCCTGATCCACTGGCAGCAAAACAGCCCCACAGAATAATGCCTCCACCATGCTTGACAGTCAGTATGGTGTTCTTGGAGTTATATTATTATATAATATGTACTCATTGCTGCTCATTTATGGCCAAACAACTCAGTTTTTTGACCACATCGTTTTCTCTTTTTCAATGTCATCAGCAGCAAACTTCAGTCGAGCTTAAAGATGTTGCATCTGGAGCAAGGCTTTTCTTCTTGCACAGCAGCCTCTCAGCTCATGTTGATGCAAAACACGCTTGCCTGTGGACTCTGACACCTGTCTTCTGGCAGCTTCTAATTCATTGCAGACTTGCTTCTTGGTTGTTTTTGGTTGACTCTAGACCACCCTGACCAGTTTCTCTCAGCAGCAGGTGAATGTTTGTAAGTATAAAGTGCATGGCATAGTTGTGTCACTGCCACGATCATGAGGAAAACACAAACAGTTGGTTGTACAGTTGCTCTGGGGACCTGTAACTGCTTTGAAATGGCCCCAAGTGACTTCCTCTACTTGTTCAAATCGATAATGTGCTCTCTCAGATCAATGTTGAGCTCCTTAGACTCTCCCATTGCAAGGTTTGTGGCCTTATTAAACAAACAAGCCCTATTAAAAATGGGCAAAGACAGGTCACTGGCCATTAAAGAATTTTTTATTCACACAACTATTCACCAAAATTGATTGTTCAAGTTGCTGTATGTATATTTTTGACCCAGCAGATTTGGTCACAACGTCATGAATATCTTTTGTGACAAAGTAGTATGTGTTTCCTCATTCCATCACAAAAAAAATGAGAGTTATAGAAATCATATTTGTTAAGTGTATTTAAACATTTGACTATGACTGTAAATGTATCCCCTGTTTATATGGTATGTTTATAAGATGTTTTTTTTTTTATGGCAAGTCTTTGAACAGAAGCAACCACAGCATCTGATTTAGCAGATTTGCACACTTAAAAAGATTCGGAAGGAATAGACTCGTACCTCGTGCTCTCAAAGACTTCTATCAAGCATAAATCAATTAAGTGGGAATGGGAAAAAGGGACTACAAAGTTGTTACAGCACATTTCATACTGCTGAGGTCATGCTGTTTATGTTGGTGAAGTCTGGCTTTGTGGAGTTTTTAAATTATAAACTGCAAATTGGATGACTGTTCCATCGCACTTTTCCTTGTTATAGGTTCAAGAACAGTGGAATTCGACTTCAGTCAATGTTTCTTCTTCTTGCTTTGTTGTGTCTTCTTCTTCTTCTGCTTTTGTTGTTTAATGGCAGTTGGAAAACAGCTTTGAGACACAATAATTCCACTAACTGGATCAGAGTTTGGATCAGAATTGTTATATTCTGAGCCACTGACATATTTTATGCTGGCCATAGTGTGACAGTTGGAAGTATTTTATGACTGGATGCATGAACCTATGAATGTTTGGGACAAATAGCCTTACTTACAGTGCATACCTCTGAATAGATATACAAACAATTTCCCTCACTTCCTGGCTGTCTCTCATTAGACCAGTTAGGGCCTATACATTTCTTTTAAATCGTATAGCTTGATTCACATTGCCTGATACTTTGACTGTGTGATTTCGTTTGTCTCCATTAATCAGTTGGACACCCTGTTCATCTTCGACAATTTCTTTTTGGGAGTGGAGGTTGGTTATTTATTTGTTTATTTATTTGCCTAACCAATGAATCACTGAGGTATACGTCATTCTCAGTTGATGCAGAAACTATGTTAGCACTTAACGAGAGGAAGTAACATCACATTTGTAAGCATATTATGACCAATGTCAGAGTTGCCATTTTGTGGCAAGTCTTCCATCATTTTCTGAATGAATGTAGCTCTTTCTTTGGCTGGCACATAAAGACAATGATAATAATTGAAATTACATTTAGATGACATTGTCAGTGAAAATTGTTGCGGACAGGACTGATCAGAATCTCTACAGGAACTGGCAGGAGGAGCATGGTGCATCAGATAATGGGTCGACATAATGAGGGAACAGTCCTGCATAGGCTGCCTGTTACTAATTGCACAATATCCACCACATTTTATCAACTGCGGTCAGAATGATGGTTTTTTTCTCTCCCTTACTTTAACCATCTTTTGCACGACAGGCGTTTTCACAGTTTGAAGTGAGAGTTAGGGAAAGCATGACTATTAACTTAACCGGTTTGTCAGTAGGTTTGGTACATGATACATTAGACTCACAGCTAACATGTAGCTTGTTTGCAACAGAAACACTCGCATCAGGGTCAGTTTTTCTGGTGTGGGAAAGCAGTATGAGCTTTTTCTGGAACATTGAAAGCCCATGTCAATCTGTTCGCAGGGGACATGTTTCTGCACCCCCTCTACAACCAGACCAGACTCTTTTCTAATTGATTTCAAGGGTACACAGCCTCTGCAGAGCAGTCATTTATCTTTTATTCTGATTCATATTTCATCTTGAGCAAAAGTGCACTTAAACCAGGCTTTGAGTAGTTGGATAGCCACAGCAAATGCAATAATGTACATTTCCCACAAGCATTTCCCAAACACCTCTGAGATAAGAAGAAAAAATAAATAAATAAAAAAACATGAAAAGGCTTCATGAAATCCGTCTTTCAATGGTTGATGTGTAAGCTCCCTTGTGAGAGAACAGAGTTTGAATCAATTCATTTCTCATTTAGGTTCCATCTGTGTTTGATTTACCGCACTTCCCTGTGTAGATGTTTTTCCTGTAAAGCACAAATTAAGGCTACAAGAGGAAAAACAAATGTAGACCAATACATAAACCTTAAGATATATTCCCTATACAAATATACTGAAATCCAATATCCTTACATAACCCCAAGCTAACAGTACTGAAACAAAACCTGCTCAATATGCCTACATGCCAGCATACATTACTGTCAACTCATTGGTAATAATGTCATGTTAACATTAGTTTACAATGGAGGGGAAACAGATCTAACAAAAGTCACTCTCAAACAAAAACTTTTGCAGTTTGTGGTTAGCATCTAAGCCACCAGGGGGTCCAAGCTAAATCCTCTGAAGAAGACATATTTAGCATCAGTGTTACATGTAATTATCTGGAGTGTGTTACACATAATTATGCAGATGCATATGAGTCACTGATATGGACTCCTTTAAAAAAACTGTCAGTTTTCATTATTTCGTGTGATCTTTCAGTTTTTACCTGTTAATGAAAATTGTAATACGTTTCCTTGTTATTTACATTTTCAGGTTTCATTTAACAAATATTATAACAACCTCTTAAAAGTTGACCTTTTTTTCTTGTTCTTGTTGTGGAAAAAATGTTGTCAGTGAAAATTAATGATTAATGATTAATGATTAATGATATTTTTTTTTCATAACTTCCATTAACAGAAGGAACACTGGCATTGTTCCCCCCCCTATATAAAAATATCTGCTCAGCCTCTACAAACTACTTTTGCAATTCACAGCACCTTCAGCAGAATGTCCAACATTACCCACAACCTGATGCACGAGTCAGAGCAACCCAAAGCTTTTCTAAACCTTCAATCTGTGTGAATGGAAGCATTTAAGTAACATGCACTGCTCTGTATTTCCTCAATCACCATTTGAGCTGCTGTCCTTTGTCGGCACCCTCAGCTGTCACCGGCTCCATCGGTGGCGTGGCAGCTGGCTGGCCGCACTTTTGATTTATCGTAGTGAGTGGGAAACTATGAAGCTTACTTTGTGACAGCTCAGAAGCTTTAAAATTTAAGATGTCATTGAACTGATGAATGGAGAGAGGAGAGGCTCGGCCTGCCCACTGGCATCATATGTCACTGTCCGAAGTGATGATGGACCCTGCCTGCCGCGCAGTTACATCCACACAAAGAAGTTGGAAGAATCGGAAATCAAATATTTTGTAGAACACACGCCTATAGGGACTATATATTATACTGTTTTCAACTCCATAAAGGTTAGAAACATTTTTGATCACAGCTAACATTAGATCCACCTTAACCACACACAGGACACTAGATGCAGTTGTTATCTCCCATTGCTTATCATTTTCTGATCATTGTCAAGCAATCCAAACACACACACGGCCTTCACGTGCTGATTAAATGGTGGAATGATAATTATGTGATCATCAGTTTGACATGTGAAGTCCAAAAGAATATCACCAATTTCAAATTAAAAGCAGACTATCACTAACATATGCCAGTGTAGGGCACAATGGGCCTCATTCACCAATATCTTCTTAAGAATCTTCTTAGATTCTTTCTTAAGTTGTTCTTAAGAGGTTCCTTAAGAAAACCCTACGTCAGATTCACCAACTCGTTCGTAAGCCTCAGAATTGTTCGTAGCTGTGTTCTTACATTGATGAAAGCCGCAGGAGCAATATATATGCCATTGTTTTGCGGGCCTTGGATGGAGAAATGCCATGTATAAATAGGGTGGGGGTGGGGTTACTAATTGATGGCATGTTTCCAATTTACTTGATTTATCTTAAATCATTGGCACATTTAATTTATTTTAGAATTTAAATTCTTTGTAAATGACCAAAAATATGAAATAAATAAATAAATGAATAAATATGACAGAATTGTATCAGAATCACTGTAATATTGCATTTTATTGAGCTACACAAGAGAAGAAAACACAACCATGCCAACATTTCGGCACTGAAATGTGCGTAAGAGCACTCCTGAGTGTTCGTAGGATTTGTTCTTGCCTAAGAAAAAATCCTAGATAAGAAAAAATTCATGAATGCCACAATCTTCGTAAAATCTTCGTAAGTGGGACTTAAGAACAAATTTGTTCGTAAGAACGGTTCATGAATGAGGCCCAATGTCAGTAGGGGTAATGTCATTTTTAAATGGAAAACACTCCTGCAGACATAGATAGATTTTTCCCCGCGAAGCTGACAAATTAATTTGCGGTGGCTGACAAATGTGCATCCTTTTATCAGAGTGAGTGTCAGATTTGCTGTGATAAAAGGCAACAAGTAGGAACATTAACACAGAGCTCATCTGGGGCCACCAACTCACTGCGCTGCGAGGAAATAACAATGCACGGACACTGAGGTATAAAGGAGCACGTGTGAGCAACATCAATCGAATCAGTACAGTGTTGGGAAATGCTCCTGGGTTATTAATTGTTCACCAGCGCACCAGAAAATGTAATCAGTACATTGCTAGTGAATTGTGCCGCTGGCTACAAACTGTTCCGCCTTCATGTCAACTGAGCTATACGTTACTCCTTGGATTCATGTGCACTCATTGTGTAGGGCTGTTGTTTTTTATTGGGCGCTCAGGAACCAGCTTCATCTTTCAACATTTGTTTTTCACACCACGGCAGACTAAACCCTACTGAATCAAACTGAATTACCTGCCGATGAAGCTAAAATTGGTCATATCTATTTCAGTTTTAATGTGTTATTTCCATAAAGTGTTTTTTTTCCAAAACCTATAGCTCTAAATTGTAAGGGGGGAGTGGAATAGAGATGCCTATGTCTCTGACAATACGTTAGCTTAAATGGCCAGTTGGTAATGATAATAGCCATTCAGCGCCGTGTCAGCCTAGCTCTGCCGATAATGCGTTATAGCCGCAGACGAACCTCCACCTTAGAATTATCCAGCCATGTCTTACACTCGCTTGCAATTTTAAAATCAGCCAGTCTAATTAGAAGCTGCACTGCAGAAACATGCTTTCCTCTTGCTAACAAGGATATTTGTGTCTTCTCTGATATCCCCACAGTTGTACAGCTCTGTGGACTTTGGGAGAAAATGGCAGCTCATCCATGAACATGTCACGCCAAACAGATTCTACTGGTGAGTCATCCTTTTCCACGTCTCTGCTTTCTTTTCTTATTCTGCTCCAGTCCTCTTCTCCAAAGTTTTGTTTACTCAGGAATGCAGAAACTGTTGCTTGTGTTCTGTGCGACTGAGCAAGTGATATTGATGGCTTGGAACAAGGTGTGTGACTGACTGGTGGTGCTGCTGAAATTCTGCACATTTTGCACCGCTTGATACAATCAGGCAGAGATTAATCTCCTTTCGCGACGCGCTTTGCATTCAGCATCCGAGGACATGTCGCATTGCACTTCATCCCTCACACGCACCCCGCTCATATCAGGCACATTGCACATAAGTAATTCAATTACTATTTTACATCAGTGGCAGAGGAGAGGGGGGCTGTTTTTTTTTTTTCCTTTTTTTACAGATGCTGATGCAGAGGCTTACGTACAGTATGAGGGGCTATGACTAATAATGGATCCGGGACGTCCCTGTCACTTCTTATCCGTTCACGTCTGACGCTCACTCCCCCTGCAGTGTAACTACTATGTCTGAAAGTGCACACTCATCAGAAACGTAGGCCCGGATCTATTCCAGCTCATCGCTCCTCACCCCCTCGCTGAGGTGACCGGGGTGTGCCCGGGTTTGCCGTTGGCTAAATCCATTGTAACTTGCATAAATCTGGAGCCGCTTCCGTGCCATTGTGGTATAATCCTAAATAACGTTCACAATCCATCGCATGGCTTTGCCCTTTACCGCCAAAGTCCCTTCAAGGACATCTAAACACTGGATGGGCCTCTAGCAATGGCTAGGCATCCCTCCAGTTGGCTGCATTTAGACAATGGCTTCATCAGCCTCCAAGGGATATGAAATGTCGCAGCAATGGGAAAGCTGCGTCCATCCGGTCTAATCCACAGCAGTGAAATGAGCAAGAAAGCACGATTTTACCCAGAGATATACTCACAGTCAGACAGCGTGGTGACCCTGCAACATGCAATCACTGATTAGACTGTATTTGTAAGTCTGCTCAGAGTTGCTATGGCTGTGGCATCTAGAATATGGGGAAACTCCTGTATATTCCTTACTAGCTTAACACCGCTGGTCTAACTGGAGCAGAATTCCTTTGCTCTATTTCTTCTTTTTTCCATTTCCATTCCTTTATATTCATTGCCATTCAGATAATGTATTCTTCCACTGTCTGTCATTCTCTCCAAGGTCTGTCTCCGGCCTAGACAAGGACCCAGATCTGGTCCACATGGAGGCTCATACACCAGATGGAAGTGAGTGTCTCCTGCACACACATAAACATCAAAGGGGATTCATGAAGAAGAATTCCTTCTAGAGAAATGAAGACATCCCCGGGGAAACAGCCCCGGCTCGCCCCGCCAATAAACCCAGTGCACGATTCTTGATTATTGTGGCCTTTCTTCTTCTTCCTTTCACTCGCTGAATGTCAGCTCTATAACTCCGAATGGAAGTACCACCAGGGCGTTCCATAGGTGACATAGGTGAAATTGTTTATGCCTGCCTGTGATGTCAAAGTAGCACTACTCTGAGTTATAAGCATTCCTTTTTTTCCCATAGAGCTGTGGTATGATTGACAGGCGGAGATGCTTGTTTGCGGTTTCTACACATGTTAGGAATAGAAGAGATGCAAATTAGTCGGAGAAAATGTCAGACTGCATAGACATGTGGAGCAGAACCATACACATTTCAAGTATAAAGACTGTCTTTTGAAAGCTACTAACTATCTGTAGGTTATAATTGTAAAAAAGCAGCTACCATTCAAAGATGCCCTGGATTTGTTGCTTGTCACAGAAAAGCAACAAGTTACTTATTATTCTAGAAGAAGTATACTAAAATTAGCAGTTATGAACCTGTCATGCATTTGGTGTGTCTTCCTCTGCGACAGATGTGCAGTATGTCACATGCAAAGCTCAGATGTGCACAGAAGCGAACAGGAACTATCCATTCCCTGGATACATCGACATCAGCTCTTTGGTGGTGCAAGATGACTATATATTCATACAGGTACGACTCTCATTCAGTCAGCCCAGCTTACTATGTAGAGGCATGAATCTGTACCAGCCTCATGATTTGAACTGATTACATTCACCTGTCATCGATTCTCAAAACATCACAATGTATCCCATCCTCAGCTTTCTCTATAATGCTACGTGGCTACTTTTATCAATTAACACAAGCAGTCAGATAAATACCACCTCCCCTTGGATTTAAAAAACATCATTTCAATACCACTGTCTGTGGTAAATAACATTTGAAAACAAAAAAATAAATAAGTCTGCAGTTCATTACACCTGCACTGTAATCAACAACAATATAGTTTTTACATGGCAGCTCTAAAACAGGGCACTTCCTGAATGTGGCTAACATCACAAACATGACTCTGCTGCACACACCTCTATAGAGCTGGACAGCAGTCATTCTGTCATTAGCTCAGGGGGAAAACCGCTAATGTGGTTCCTCAATTGCGTTGTATAACTGTGTTACTGTATGTAATCGTTGTGAGGCAGATTTTAAAAACACTGTGCATCCTGTCCAGTTTGTGCTTCCAAGTTAGTTAATACAGTCTGAAGTGTAGCTATGTAGCCACCTTCTACATAATGGGTGCATTCATCTATCACTCGCTGCTGACCTTAGTGTAATGGTATCTGCAATTCAGTGCAAGAGTGTGACGTTGCAATTTCACTTCACAAGTTTATCGTCCAGCAGAGGTCAGAAAATCAACAATTGAGTAATCTATAATCTTGTGTAGCCCGCAAACTTCTGATGGTGTTCTGCAACTACGTAAATGCAGAGACCTTCACGTCTGCATTGTGATGCATCTTAGAAATGAAGAATTCCCACACCTTGATTTCTGCCTTGTACATGGACTATTTAAGGCTAGATATTATCAATGTGAAAATGTATCGTATTTAATGGTGAGCTATTATAGCTAGCTTAGCTGTTGTAGGTGTGGATTCATTAAGTATTCTGTTATTTATCATGACTTGTGTCATGATTTTGTATTTTGAGTCTATTTTTAGTCCAACCTAAACAAAAGGGAAGCAGTTAAATATGTTTCTGTTCACCTGAAAAATGTCCCACATTTCATTTCATTATTTACTGGTCTGCCATCATTGATTTGCAGCACCAGCTGCCAATGGCTGCTCTGACTTGATGGTTGGGGGTTTTGTTAGTAGGTTTTGTTCTACATGAGACATTTTTACATTTTCAACTTAATGAAAGCACACAGAAAACATGTCAAAATCCTTTTGGTCCTACCTCAACTAACCATTTGTGTTTTTTAGGCAACACTAGTGTCATTATTCATCCTAGCTACTGCCCGGTGTCATATTAAACATGATTTGTGCGACAGAAAAATCAGAAATGTTAATGTCCTCAATTCAATTTATGCAATTTATCGGTTGAATTTTCATTTCCTCTGCAGTGTGAATATTATTCTCTTTGACACTGTGTGAATGCGGTTTCATACAATTAAAATTCAAAAGTTAAAGTCAGTGTAGTCACATGGCCAGTCCACAATAACACCACTTTTTGATTTCATGACCTGTGTTTGGGGGGGGGGGGGGGAGTATCTGGTTATGTTTTTCTCCTTCCCCTTTTCTAAGTATATCTTCCTCCAAGGTGGCTATATAACCAACACAAGCTAGAGTGTGCAACTGCTGGCCCTGTGAACTCCAACAGTCTTCAGATAAGCTTCACTATTTCCAGAACTTGCTGCTCTTTGACTTATTCAGCACTCACTTGCTCATGAGACTAGATGACCCATGTCCTCCAAAAACCTTCCCTTTTTTTTCAAGTCTGAAGTCAGCTTGCAGAAACCCTGTTACCCTGAATCACTCTACTACACTAAATGTGCTTGTAAATGACATTTTCAATAATATATTTGGGATAGTATATCATAGGATATACCAACAGTAATGGTTACAAAATCTGCCTGTTATTTCCAGTTGTAACATTTGTAGTAGTAGTTGTAACCATGCTCTTCCAGCTTTTTGATCCCACTAAATGTTTTATTCAATAGAGAAGAAGGATTTCTCAGCTTCTTACATACCTGACCTACCTACAGACAAGACCTTTCTCTGGAAGCCGTACTAGCCTTGGCAGCACATTGCAAAAAGAAATAGAGTTGTTCTGCACCGAACCTTCCATCCTGTTTGACCTCTCCTAAGTCTTTCAAGTAAACTCACAAGCACTCAACTAAACCTCCTACTCAATTCAAGCACCTCCACGTTTTAACACGTATACGTCACAGACGAAAGATCCTGAAAGGGATTGGAGGAAAAAAAAAAAAATCAATCACACCAATTCCTCTTAAAGTTCAAACCGCCTCTGGTTACCCATCCATCGATCTCCTGCTCCTTCACTCAATTGCATGTGGGACTGCTCTGCAGTGCTAGCCCACTACATCTCCTCCCAGAGCTTGTTTTCCGTCCTCTGAGCCATTCGGAGCACTTACAAGATCAGCAAAAGAATCAGTCCTGTCATACAACATTAATACCAATATCACTTCTCTTCAGTGGAGAGCCAGAAGTTTGATTTGAAGGTTTTCCTCTAATGAATTCCATGTCAGTGTTGATAAGAGTGAAAATTGTGTTATGGAGCTGCAGTCTCACTTAACTCTTTGTGTCTCTATGTGTGTGTAAAGTGCTTGGCTTCTGCGGCCTTGAGGCTGACAGTTCTCCAACACCCGCCGACCCTGTGTTTTCTTGCTGCATAGGCTAACAACCAACAGCTTGGGGTGCAGACCATTACTGACAACTTTCTCCCCCCTCTCAATGGCAGATGAAGCTCAGTTAGGCAACTTAAAGATTTATCTTGACAAAGAATAATGAGACTATTGATTGTCCTACAAGATATTTACCAAAGTCCACTTTGAAACCACTGAGTGCATCGACACCTAGATAGGGCGGCATCTTCTGAATGCAAGCCAGGAGATCGCTATAAATGGCCACAAGTAAAACAAAAAGAAAGAAATACCCGGTGTATCCAGCAGTTCCTTGAAAGCCAGCAGGACGGAGAGAGAGAGAGAGACAGAGAGAGAGAGAAGAGAGAGAGAGAGAGAGAGAGAGAGAGATTGATGTGACACATAAATGATCAGAGAAAACATGATATGGTGTCAGTAAAGAGGTTAAACATGAGGCCATGATCCAAGGTGTCTGCTGCATTTGTGGAGCAGCAGAGCTCCATCGCAGCAGTTCTGAGAGAAAGAGTGCAACTGAAAGAGAACTGAAATGTTGCTAAAAATGCTGAGGGTTCAGATACAGCTAAATGCCATCAAAGAACAGGTGGCGACGGAAGCTGAGTGTTATACAGCTTCTCAAGTTGCATTTTTATCAGCCAAAAAGTGCACTTGAACACACGGCAAAGACTCCAGCTGACGGCCAACTAGCTTGTATGTTCCGCTCCTGACTGAGAGAAAGTAATTCTCCATACCTAAAGGTAGAAGTAGACTGTGTTGCTCATTCAAAATAGGAAACCAGAAGGCTCAGGACTGCAGATACATAAGCCGTCGTTACAATACAGCAGCCTATACGCTACAAAAACTAGAGCCACTGAGGCTCCCATATTGGCCAGTGGTTTAGCTTGGTGTGCCAGGGCCTTAGAATAAAACCAAAGCTCCAGGTAAAATAATGGAACAGTGTATGATATATTGAATATATACAATTGATTGTACTTCATGTATTGTAGGTTCCTACATCTGGACGAGCCACTTATTATGTTTCCTACAAGAGGGAGTCATTTATACAAACCAAACTTCCCAAATATTCCCTGCCTAAGGTAAGTGTTTTCACTGTTTACATGCATGAATCATAAAAATCTGTTTTAATTTGAGAATGTCACAGAATCAGTTAATTATAGACTTAATTAAGTTTTCCCATTCCTAAACGCTTTTAAATGTGATGCTGTGAACTGTGAAAGAAGGGGTTGACATGCCTGTAGCGTAATACAGCTTGTTGTAAGTCACACATTTCAGTTTATTTCCCCTTTAAAGCTGGCACACTGTCCTTTTTCAAGTTATATTTCTAACAGTGGTGGCTCACTCAGGGGCTTGCCCTGAGTGAGCTTCATTTTACAGTATGTTTCTCTACCATTTATATTCACAACACAGCATTGATCTTATGACCAGTCCCATGGGGTCAGCATGTTCTAATCCGTCACTTCTCCGCCTCTGGTCATAACTCCTCTTAATCTCTCCCTGCTCCCTGATAGGATTTACACATTGTCAGTACTGATGAGAAACAGGTATTTGCGGCGGTGCAGGAATGGAACCAGAACGACACCTATAACCTCTACTTGTCCGACACTAGAGGAATCTACTTCACCTTGGCCATGGAAAATGTCAAGACCACTAGGGGCATTGGAGGGAACCAGATGCTGGACCTCTATGAGGTAGGCACTTGATGAAAATGCTTTCCCTGGAGGGACACATACAGTACAGTTAGGTTTTCATTGACTGATTCAAAGTTAGGAGGGAGGATCCAGGGACTCGCTTTCTCACTACAGAGAACCGCTACAAAGTACAGAGACATGTGTCTACCAACACACAACGGAGCAAAACATTTTTGGTAAAGCTTGTGGTTAAACATTATATATTTAGGTTTTTAAAGTATGGTCCTGTTACACAAAATGACCCTACAGTCACTCAGATGGGTGTATCAATAAGGTTGTTATTTGAAACCCGGCTGTGACCCAACAATCCTTTTGCTGCTGCTGCTGCTGCTGCTGCTGGATTTTCCGGCTTCTAAAAACCCTGCAGCATAAATCCCTTGAACAAATATTACAACCTCACACTAGGGTTGGGTATAGACTTAGGTTTTGCCAGTCATGTCCTGTGCACAAGGTTACACTTGTTTGACTTTATGCTGACTGACTTCTCTGTCTCTCCTTGACTGTCCCTTCACCCCACTGTCAACTCGTCCTCACTGTTTGTGGACTGCTACAATTGCTTACTTGTGAGGTTTACAGTGATAATATGCCAAAGAATTGAGACACTGAAAAGCATCAATCACATGACAGCTTAGCTCACGTTTCATGCACAACACTCAGAGCTTTAATAGTGCTTTGGTGTCACTGCGTGACAGGACTGCTTCCTCTCAGCGTAAAATCAGAATTAAAATGCCGGCAAAACAGACAACAACTTTGAGACACTTCCGTGGGAAATAAAAGAAGGGCAAGATAGATAACATTAAATATTAAACAATATTTATTTGATAGTGACAAAGGACTTGCTGGCGCCTATCAAATAGTTGCCAGTTCCAATTTGGGAGATCCTAGATTCAGATTAAGCTCTGACATTACTGTTTGCACGTACGCTCTACCCCTCTTTTTCTCTGTCTTTCCTTGTCTATCCCTTCACCTCCCTATAGACTTGCCATCCCAGTCTGTGGACTGCTACAATAGAAGAAAGGAAATTAGGGCCTAAGGTTCTACAAACATCTACAACTAACCTACTCATGTAATCATTTTACAGCACAGACACCCACTAACTTGTGGGGTTTATAGTATTCAGAATGTTTCGACACTGAAAAGCATGAACCACATGCCAGTTCAGCTTGTGTTTCATGCACTAAACACACAGCTTTAATTACGCTCCAGGCGTCACTGTGTGACATGCTCCCTCTGTCTCTTTTCAAAATCCGATTTGAAATGCCTCCAAAATAGGCATGCAAGTGATTTTTAAGAAACTTAAGTATGAAATAAAAGAACATGAAAGATAACATTCAACATATTACAAAACTTATTTGATAGTGACAATGTGCCGGATCCTAACAAATAGGTGCCAGTCCTAATCTGGCAGGTCCTCAACCAATCAAGCCCTGCAGCAGCGTGTTGTGAAAAACTCATTAACTTGCAAGGTTCCCATATACACTTGAAATGTAGCTCCTGCCATCTTTTCTCATACAAGTCCTCGGTCTTATTTTATTTCATTATGTTTCACTAGGAAACATCAAACGCGACGCCTAGTGTTCAAATTTCTGCAGCCCCATATTAAATCAGTTTAAAAGTGTTTATACTGGCCTAACCCTAACCTTTCACAGCTGGAAATTTGTTTGACGAGAGTAAACTGAAACAGAAAAGTTGCGGCCTGGAATCCAAAACACTGAGTTGAATGATGCTAAAACACAATGCAGGGTCAGATGATAACACATCACACATACAGATGATTCTCCTGTATGACCTGTTTGCTGCTGCGTTTCCGCAGTGACACTGGGTCCAGTTAAATAGAGCGTTTGGCTCATATACTTATATCAAATGGAGTTGACATCATCTTTATAGTTTATTGATCACTATCAAAGGCAAACTCCATGTAGAAAGATATGACTGTCAGTAGGTGTGCTGCTTTGATCAATGAGGAGATGGCAAAATCTGGGCGCAGGGGTTGTGAATTTAAGAGCCTGGATTTACACCAATTTTTTTTTTCTACCATGTGACCCTCTGTAGATACAGACTTTTATTTCAAATTCTGTAGTCTGGACTGCTCACATGAGCCACCAGGTTATTGTCACTGTGTGCACCGCAGCTAATGCAAAATCAGCTGGATAAAATAAAAATCCCCTTTAATGCTGCAACAATGGCATCACCTGAAAGGAGAAACATCTGTAGTCATTTGATCTACTCATATATAACATAACAAAAAAATATCAACCAGTGCAGCTCAGTCACATAGTAATGGCTATAGCCATTTGTTTGTATTGTTTGCTTTCATCACACATACACAGCCTGGCTGTAGTAGTCTGGTCACAGTTACTTGTCTTATATGGATGGTTTTGCATTACAGGCTGTGGTCGTCCATCTTCCTGACAGCAGACATATACAGTATGAAGAAACACGCTTAATGGGGCTCACTGCCATGCACCTCTGGACTTGTAATGACCTTGTTAGCTCACTGGCTAGCTACTGTATGTGTTTGCATTAGCATTCATAGCAGGAAAGAAGAATTCCCTTCTTCTCCACTCCCTGTTGCACCCAGTTTATCACTCCTACACTGGCAGGTGTGACTGAGAGAGTGAAGGAAGTGAGATATTGGCCAGCAGCAGTGGCAGTGGTGTGGTAATTAACAATGCCATTACTTTCCCTGCACGGTATGCGGTGTATGTGTGTCTCTGGGTGTGAGTGTGTGCGGCTTCTATTACTGTGCAGCTATACTTAAGGCATTCTGCCATGCAGCATGAGATGGCGTTTTAATTACATTTGTCACACGGTCACAAGTCCGTTCTTGATCAGAACAAGAGATAGATGATACACTGCTGTCTGTGATAAATCAGAGCAATTAAACAAAGGGAAGATGTATGCTGTGGACTCATCCCATTTACTGTTGTTAGACCCTGACAAACTGCACTTCACAGACCTAATGTTCCAGAGAGAAGATGCAGCTGCAGAAGGGAGACAGCAAAGTATATGAAAGTGTTTTTGTTTTTTTTCTTCTTCCCAGAGGGCCTCTGTTTTTTTGTGTTTTTCTTTTTGTATCATCCAGCCTGAAATCAATTATCCTACTTCCACACAGAAAATTGCACAATTATTTTCCAAATTAGACAGATTATTTTATTGTCAATCAGACTGGATCAGGGCGATTTCAGTAATTATGAGCTTTTGTTGTGCAAACTAATTCTCTGTCGACATCAGGGCTCAATATCGCCCGCTATATTTCCCCTCAATCTAAGAGGTGGTTCAGCAGGTGGCTCTCTGACAATTACCACTCTGATTGGCTTGGGTTCGACGCATCAAAACTCATTAATCTCGCTCACACCTTGCCATAACAGCACGGAATGATTGATTGAAGACATGAAGTGGATTGATGTCAGTGGAGAGTATTAGATTGTCAGAATAATACAAATACTCATGGTGATGTTGCCCATCATGTTTTTCCTGCCAGCAAGTTTAAACCCACAAAGCTGAGATCCAACAAAGGAGCCATATAATATATTACAGAATACTTAATTGCTTCGCATTAAATCACTGGTGACTCCCAGCTGTTCAATAAAGATGTTCAATCTTCACTAAACAGAAGTGTTTTCATATTGGCATATAATCATTTTGGCAGCCATGTTTTATCATGAGCTTTATTGTCCCGTGTGATCATTAAGTTCACAAAAAAAGATCATGAATATCCACCTCTCTCTAAGTAAGTTATAACACCCTTGTACGTCTTTATAAGATGCTTTTTGATATTTATAGGACTATACGTACAATTGTTAATGATGTTAATAATAACGCGTGCCTTATAATTACATATTAACCATAATAAACACGGTTAATATGTGATTATAAGGCAACCATAAGTACTTCTAAGAACATTGGTAACAGTTTATAACTGCCTAAGAACATTCATAAAAGTTTCTTATGATTGTTTTTAATATTCCAAACACCTTTCTTGAGTTTAACTCACAGTATTTACCTGTTATGTCATTGCTGAACCTCTTTATATGCCTTTTCTAATCTTCAATAAGATTTATACACAGTTGATTATGTATTCATTAACGGTTAATCATGGTTTTGCAGTTACCAGATTTCAAGTGAAAACAATGCCTATGTAAGGTTAATGCACTTTATTTAAACTGAAAAACTGTTTAAGTCTTACAATATAACAAAAAAACATGTTTATGGTGCTATTTTTAATAGTCATATAGGCTTATTAATGTCATTAAGCCTGTTATAAGGACTTAAAGGGCCTTATTACCAATTAACCACAGCTCATTATGAGGACCTTAATATATGCCTGCTCACTGCCACAACAGCAGCGAGCAGAGTGCTTTCAGATGGTGGTTAGGGGTTGAGTTGTCAGTGAAGATTTTAACGAGGTGACTGTTTAGATCTACAGTATATCAAAGCTTTCTTGGTTTTTAAAGTAAATTCACGGTGGATTTCACTCTGTGAAAAACAGAATAAATCAATATGTTTAATATTAACAATGGATCAGATTACTATCTCTTATATAAAAGGGATCGATTGTAATGACCATTCCTCATGCCTCCAACTCTGTGGTCAACCCCAGCTCTGTAGATCTTTTAAGTTTCTTTGTGGGTAATTTAGCTTAGCAGCTGCTTTAAGATGAACCCTAAATTCTACTAATTAGATTAACAGCCCAATCAGAAGATAAATAACCTGATCTGAAAGATTGTCAAACCAGACTGTGAGAGGTGGTGATAACCTTTGACAATCTTTTCAATAGGGAAATATTAGTGCCTAATAACTATGTTATATGATAAATGTGTTCCATTTGTGGATGTTTGCCTCACTGAGGGCTAGCATTAGGTGACTTTGCCTTCCCTTCTGGGGAGCCAGGGTGACCCTTGCTAGCTAACTATCAACCCGTTCTACAATGAGCACCTATAGATATTTGGCGATATCTAAAAAACTCAAGTCAAACCCAAATGTTCTGATAATAGCCGCCTGAGCATTCCACCCAGTATCCAACATAATGTGTTTGCATTTGTTGGGAGCAGCTCTGGATTCCACAGCAGAGCCAGCGCAAAGGCCAACAACAGTCTCAAAGCCACCGCTGAGGCCATTGGTTAACTCTAAACCTCCGCAGGGGTCGTTAGTCAACTCCACAGCAGAGCCACCACCGAGGCCATTGCTTGACTTTATACCAGCAGCTGCCACAGGGGCCGTTATTTGGTAATGATGATGTTGGAGAAAAACACTGCAGTCCCAAGCTGTCAACTTTTTTTTCTGAATATGCTACAAAAAATATTGGGAAAACAAAACGATAATTTTTACGTTTTGACGAAGTACTATTATAAGGACTCTTGGCTGGAATATCGTGTTTGCAAGACTGCTGTTTTCCTTTTCAAATGGCGCCATTTCCAGAGTAAGTGGCGTGGAGGATTCACTATACTTCACTACACTATAAGACAGTAGCCTATTTAACAGGCCTACTTTAACGGTTGGCAGCACATGTTTATTTGTGAGCATGTGTACGCTTTAGATGTGATATGAGTGAGTATGCTTGTCAGTTTTCAATTTGCCCCACAGCTCTCAATAGCCAGTTTGTAGATGTATTAGTGGCTAGTTTGCTATTTTCAACAAGCTCTCTGAGCATTTTAGACTAATAGATACATAAACAAAATGCTTGGTTAAATGCCCAAATGCCATAATCATGTAAACAGTCGTCACAAACGTACCTCAGTCCACAAAAGCTACCCCATGTGACAGTTACTCTGGGTTGCTTTGCTAATATTAACCTGTCGAGGAGGGCTGTTGTTGCCACAGCTCTAGGGGCTGTTGTGCTAACGGTAGCGGCCACAGGAGTGTGTTGCTCCCACAGTGGCTCTTTTTAAAGGTTTTGTGGTACTTGGTAAGTGGCTGAACAACAATCTGTCACTGGCACTGTTGGTCACTCTTTCTTTGGGTCGGCTGGGTTTCTGTGCTTATAAAGCTCCTCAGTTAGCAAGCTGCTGAAAATCAGGCTCAGTGGCTGAGTACTGTGAACATCATTGTCAACACTAATCATACCTAACTACATCATTACTCACATGTCAGAGAACCCCTAATACTATCACAGTGAACTAAAACAAACAACAAAACAAAGAGGTTGGGCTATTTTTTGCTAACACTCTACTCTTTGTATTTTTTCACGGCTGTAGAGGAACTACTGGACTGATTTTTTTTCTTCTTATTGATGATCCCCATGAAGCACAGCTACATACTGACACTCCCTCATAGACATTCACACATCGGGGAGCCTCTCAGCCTCTCTAAGCTGCATGTTCAGCTATGACCCAGGTACCACACAGAAACTTTTACAAAGGGCCATGAATGTTCTTCTGCTGAATGACAGAGCTCCAGCAGACTCCCTATTTCCAGTCCGGTTACGGAGAGTCAGACTCCGTAGAGTCAGACAGCAGCTGCTCATGGCTGGTTAGTTTTGACAACTGGCTGTTCCTGCACACAGAGTGGTCAGGCTGTCAGTCTCTCTGGTCACTGTCTCCTTACCTCCCGCTACATAGCCACAAGGCCAGGTCTCCTACAGTTGTCCCGTGCAGTCCTCTGATGCATTTTTTAGATAATGCTTGAAGGGAGCTAGCAGAATTGGAATGCACAGTTACCTCCGCACTTTTAAGAATCAGATATTCCCTTTTGAATGTGATTGAGACCAAGACAGGATACTAAAAGGAAGATAATGTTGGACTTTTATTCATCAGGTAGAGATCGAGGACATTCTATACATGTGGACACAGCCTTAGAGGTGGAGCCTTGTTCATTCCATGAAAGCTGCTCATTGGCGTTTTGAAGCAAAAAAAGGTTGACATTCCTTGTAGGAATATGTCACACAGGCCACAGAGTGTGCGCACAAGAGACTTTCACCTGCCGAGCTGGCTAACTTCCGGTTTAGTGCCCGGCTAACTTGAATAGGGAAAAGACCATTTAATCATGCGACTCTTCTTGACTTTCCATAGCTTATTGGATGGAAAGACTCTAATTCCGACAGTGAAACAAGTCTTTTTGCGCGGGTGACACTCTGAAAAATGTACATGATGTAATGACACAGTTTAGTAGCAGTAGTAGACACCAACACGACTCCAAATGAATGCTTTGAAAACAAAAACAGTCTCTGGTTTCTACTCCTTAAATCTGTTTTTTTTTATGTTGATCATCATTATCTTTGGATAAAGGAGTGTTGGTCCTGGACTTTTTGTTTGACAACTGAAGGATCAATTGAACTGAATATAATCATAAGTTGCAGTTCCATAGTTATAATTATTAACTGCACAGGACTTTGTTTTAGAGACAATGCACTGATTAGAATTTGTCCGAAATGCAAACATTGGGTCATGTAGAGGTTCCATGTGCAGTAAATGCTGACCAAGTCATCCACTGTTTGTGTTATTTGAGGTTTCTCTATTGTATGATAGGACTTCAGCAGGCCCTGGGATGCCCTCGCCTTCTCTGATGGAAACATTCACATATGACACACATTTTCAAATATTCCCATTTGTTATTCTCTCTCTGTATTGTTAAATATGACGCAAAGCCCCTTTTTTTATTTGCTTGATCATTTCTCTGTGCTGTTACAATTCTTTTTGTTGGACAAAGCAACTGTAACTTGACATTTTTTCACTTGCCATTCATAATCTTGCATGCTAATGTCAGCATAGATAATAAGAAACCAGCTGTGTGCTTGATGTCTTTGAACAGATGCCGCAGCACAATCTCCATGCCCTATTCCTTTTTTTCATTGCTACTCGTAACATGCTTTAAAATATGGCAAATAAGCAGATTTCCCAGAATGCCTCAGGATTCGTTTAAATGCTGCAACAGAAAAGAGATGTATGTCTGCATCCTTCATTTCGTCTTCAAGAGAGTAGAGTGTGGGTGGTGCGGGTGAGGAATGTAGGCTGCTGGGGACGCATGGTTCTTGTTTGCATGCAGGTGTGTGTGTTTTCTGTGTGCAGGTGATGGAGGAGGCGGAGGCAACAAAAAATGACTGCAGTGATTGACAGGCTGGGTTGGACAGGGACGGAGGACCCTCATTAGCTGCATCCATCCCGAGCGCTATGTTTCTATGACGATGTCAGATGCACTGCCTATTAGTGCCACTTACACAGACAAGGCCCTTCGGGGAGGGAAACACATTCAACTGGAGTCCCTTACTGTGGCAACCATTTGGAGGGCCTCTGTCCCTTCCATTGCACATCATGTTTTGGTTTAGTTGAGGGATATGTCTAATCCCTGAGAGACAGCTAGCAGAGAGGATTTGGGAAGAGACATTTGTGTCTGTATGAGTGTGTTTTTTTAAATGTTTGCGTGTGTCTGTGTGCGTGGGGCAGATTCAGGTCGATTGTGCGAGAACAGACAAGGTGTCACTTCTCAACGGTCATCATGTTGTGCTGTCTGGATTCCTGAGACGTGTAAGGATATAATTATAGATAGCACTTAGCACCGTATAAGAAAATGCAGCCGACTCTGCTGATGGTGTCTGTCAGACTGTCAGGCACAGCTAGAAAGGATAAGCACACCATTTACATTTAACTGTGTTGTGAAGAGTGCCGTCTCGGTGCACAAAATGCCCTTCCCTGATGAGAGTACTGGGTATGCTCTTCATCTGCAACAGAAAACTAAACAGTTAACTGCGAGGGATGAATATCAAATGTTCTCTGCTGGTTTGCAATAGGGTAAAGTTGAGATCCAACATGTTTATGTGTCTGTGTCCAATCAGGTGGCAGGAATTAAAGGCATGTTGATTGCTAACATGAGGCAAGACAACCAGGTCAAGACTTACATCACCTACAATAAAGGCCGGGACTGGAGGCTCCTGCAGGCTCCTGCTGCTGACATGGATGGAAACGACATCCACTGCATACTGGTGAGATACTGTATATTAATTTAGCTCTAAAGCCTTGTTGGCTTATGTTTAGGAAGAGATGCATGTATGCCATGTAAGGCGACGTGAGACCATGTCATTCAGAATAAAATGTTTGGCTAAAAAATGGCACTTTTTATATGTCATTGCTAATGGCCTTATTTGTGCTTAAAGAATGCCTTACACTTTCAAGCTATTAAAAAAAAGGAACATATTTCTTTCCATTTTTTTTCTATCGTTTGTTTTTAAAGCTTTTTTCCTGACAAAATATTCAGATCAATTTAAAAACTAATAAAATAAACCAAGTAGCAAGTCAAGTTTTAACTCCCTTCATATTCAAACATGTTCATAAAGAAACGTGCATGAAGTAGCATGCCCTCTAACCTAAATGAACTGAGCTGACAACAATAGACCCTGTCTTATATGCTGTTACTATGTGTAGGCCTAACTCTCTTTCCACAGTGCTAGTAACCATCATTGGCTGCCTACTCAGGACGACACCCATTTTTTTTTTTTTCACTGATAATGCTACATTGTGAACAACAAATAAGCAGGAGGACAGCTAGAATTACGCTGTTAGCAGCCAAGTCCTGTGGTGTGTTTGGCTAATGAATCTAATAGGTATGAGCTAAAAGCTTACAGTTAATGGAGCTAAATGAGCTAACAGCTAAACACACACAGCAGGAATGAGAGTTTCTGTTCCTACAGAGACACGAGATGTTAAACAATAAACTGCAGTCTAGCGTGACAATCTAACAGGTTAAAGTTGTTTTTCTGGGATGGTAGTGAGAAAAGGTTCATATGGAGCCCTGTCTATGAGTAGTGTACTGATACCCGTCAGTAACTAAATAGTGGTTTTAGCAGTCGGCGACATAACTGGTCAAGTGGTTGTTGAAGTCTCTTGTTGACTCTTACACAGGTGCAGTTACACACTCCTGGAGGCTGCCCAGTAAATCCAGTCTAATCTGTTATTTATTAATAACAATACACCTCCACACTATTTTATAATTACACTGTTTAAATGTGTATATATATTTCTATGTATTACCTTTTAATAGTGTTTATTTATTACTATTATTATTGTTTTATGTAATATTACTGTCCTTTGTCAGCTTTGATGCACAAATTTCCCCGTGTGCGGGACTACTGAAGGAATTCTAATTCTGATTCTGATTCTGATTCTGATTGAGGGTCTTCTGATCAAGGGCGCCTCAGTGATAGAAATGAGAACAGGACAAATGCTGCTCTTTTCTCCACCCAGACCTATTCCACCTGTTTGGAATTCTAAACATGCAAGCTTTCAGCCACAAGCACAGTGCTAACTCTTCAGATCCATCAGAGGCCTTCTTCTTGTCTTCTGGAAATCACAGGGCATACAGACAAAATCCTCCTATAAACATTGTCCACTTCATTTGTCACAGCAAATGAAAAATGTATCATGTCTGATCTTAGAAGACTTACCAAATAATTTATTAACCATTAATTACAGTGGTTACAACTTGCAAAAATGCAATTTATGGTTGCCTTAGGATGCCTTTTAAGAAAGTGAATCGGCAGTGCAATAACCCACCTTTGCAAAGTTGGACAGCAGGAACAAGCTGATAAACAACCTAATAAAATATATAATAATGATACATTAATAAATTATATAATAGTTTACTTTTGCCAGTTACAGCAATACTGTGGCTTAATCTCATATTAGTGTTTAATTTAGCTGTTTCTTCAATATTCAACACTGGAATTTGCATATTGTGCTTAAAATATAAGGTTAATTGGAAGATGAGGTGCGGCAGTGGCAGCACCGGATAGACTTTATGTGTTGACGTGTCTCATTCCTCATTAGACAGCCTCCCTGCAACTAAAACTAACAGGATGACTGTTAGGAAGAATCATGTTGAAGACATTAGGGGGACTTCAAGCTGTTTAAGAGGTGATTTCTGAGCCGTGTGGTGTAGCTTACAGGTTCCCTGTGATTGTGCATTCATGTGACATTTTAATTACCGCCGTAGATTCCTTTTGATTACCCTGTTCACTCCCACTGCCCATGATGTCCTTACACCAGTGACACGCTGTCTGCTGCGGAGATGAAAGCAGACATGTTTTTTTTTCTCTCTGCTCTGTGAACAAATGTAATTGTCTTCTGTTGTGTGCATGCCCTGGAGACTTGGCTTCATACTTTAATGCAAATTCCTTCGCTCTTTGTATTAATGACAGATTAAATGCAATTAGCAAAACTTATCAAGGCACAGTCGGCTCTCTTTGGTAGACTAATGAATCTGGCTTGATTTTTCACGGGTTTCATTTTCGTTCTGCAATTTTGTTCTGACATGATCATTTTCCATATTGATAATCTCAAACTTCAACCCCAACCCCCCACCGCCAATGTCACAGTCCACAAACAGAGGGGAGACAAGTCTGCAGGGAGGTGAAGGGATAGTCATGGAGAGACAGAACAGAAGAGGGGGAGCTTATTTAACAGTAATGTCAGCTGTTACTATGCACTGCTCCCTGCTGATTTTAAGTGGTCATTGTGAATGCTCTCATTAGTAAATGTCAATAAGTAATGCTCAGTTTGAACAGTTTTAATTTCGTTAACTGCGTCCTGGATTTGTCCAACGTGCGTTCCCTGACTTTTCGGTAATGCGACGGAACAGCATCCTGTTTGTGTTCTGGGACCTTTAGATTTACAAATTAAGTACTGGCTGTGTTGGTGTTGTTCCTGGAACATAATTAATGTAATGAACATGCATAATTAACATTAGTGATGTTGCTCCAGGGCCATCTGGGAAACTGACCAAACATGATTTGTAATGTCATAGCTTTGAGCGCGTGAAAAGGACCAGAAGAATACTCAAATGGGAGAAGTTGTCCATTCAAACGAGTGTTTAACGTTATGAAAGGCTCTAATTGAACCAAAATAGTAATATTTGCCTAAATATAACCAAAGAGCGACAGAAGTATAGAGTTTTACTATAAAAATATAAAGTGGACAGTTAAATGGATGCAAACCATAGTCTACTGAATGAGAGTCCAGTATGCAACCCACTCTGTCACGACGGCTTGCTTCAGTGGTGCACCACCACCACATTACATCTTTATAATCAGCCTCTGAAAATAATGAATTAAAAGGTCTGTCCTCTGGCATCACTGTCAGGTACTGAAAAGATACAGTCTACTTAGCTTTGAGAGATGTATACATTTCTATTTTCTCAAACTTGATCTTCAGACGTATTAATAGTCCAGCCCAAGAGCCTCTTTCAGGATATAGCCAAAGACAAGACAGTAACAGAGAAACATGGAGCATGGTGAATGGCAACTGTAAAATACCACGTTGTAGATCTAAAAATGGACGGCTCCTCTGTAAAAGGCTGTTAACTGAAATCAAACAATTGTTCCATATAAAATATTTTACAACAAAGGCTGAAAGCAAACCAGAGCTGTTCCCAGTTTTAGCTTATTGTATTTTGGTGTAGGTTATATGTGTTGATGTAGTGTAGTATGTTTATTGTATTCTGATTTTATGATACTGATGATTGAATGTTGGATGTCTTAAAAAGCCCAACTAGGGACAAGATTTGAAAATAAGCATTAGCTATAAACTCTCTGTGAAGTTCATCAGTTACATTCTCTTTATTGGTACTGTTAAACTGCATCATCCCTATCAAATACAACTTATATTGCTAAAAAAAAATGCAGCAACATGATAGGTCAGTCTGAGGCTAAAGAAATTAGGCTTCCCGGCTGAATGAATGATCAACCAATTTTCTGTGTTTAACCAGAAATAATGATTTTTCTTCTTCCTCCGTAGCCATTCTGTTCACTCCATCTTCAACTGCAAATGTCAGAGAACCCTTACTTGTCAGGAACGATCTCCACCAAGAGTTCTGCACCAGGAATAATAGTTGCCACAGGTAAGACAAATGACCCAACAAAAGAAAAATATCTGTCCATTAAAGAATCATTCTGTAATTCCCAGCCACCCACTCCAAACATAGAGCAGACAGTATTTCACTCCTTCCCAATGTTCAGCTCATCTCCTTTTGTTATTCATTGAATATGTACAGTCGTGGTCAAAGGTTTACATACACTTGTGAAAAAAAAATAAATAAATGTGTATCATGGCAGTCTTCACCTCCAATGATTTCTACAGCTCTCATGATGGAATGAGTGGAACACAAACTACTTTTTCACAAAAAAAACATTTGTGAAGTTTGGTTCAATAATGGATGTATTATAGGTCTTCTGAAAATATGACCAAATCTGCTGGGTCATAAATATTCATACAGTAATTCTAATATTTAGTGAAATGTCTCTTGGCCATTTTCACATCAATTAGGTGCTTTTGAAAGCCATCCACACGCCTGTTGGCATGCCTCTGGCTGAATTTTTAACCACCCCTGTTGATAGAATCAGTGAAGTTGCCGCTCATTGTGGCCAAACAACTCAGCTTTTGTTTCATACGGACACACAAGTTTTCCTCCAGAAGGTTTTGTCTTTGTCCGTGTCAGCAGCAAACTTCAGTCGAGCTTTGAAGTGCCATGTCTGGATCAAGGGCTTCTTTCTTGCACAGCAGCCTCTCAGCCCATGTTGATGCAAAACACACTTGATTTTGAACACTGACGCCGGTCTTCTAGCAGCTTCTAATTCATTGCAGACTTGCTTCTTGGTGGTTTTTGCTTGACTACAAATAAGTGAGATCTGCAGCCATTTTAGACCTACTTGTCTGATTCCTTCTTCACGGAAGTGGTCAAATCAGTGCAAAAAAACAAGAATCTTCCCGAAACAATGTATCAAGCGACTATATCTGTTATACCAAAACCAGGTAAGACCTGCGAATCACCTTCTGATTATAGGCCAATAAGTCTAATAAACTGTGATAAGAAGATCATAACTAAAATTCTGAATAATAGACTGGTACAAATCTTACCAAGCCTAATTCATTACGACCAAGCTGGTTTTATACAGCATAGGGATCTAAGAACTAATACCAGAACATGCCTTTCTCTCACCCAATATGCAAAGAAATATAAAATAGATGGCAGTGGATGCAGAGAAGGCCTTCGATAGAATAGAATGGTCCTACTTGTTTAAGGTATTAGAGATATACAACTTCCCAGCTAGTTTTATAAATATGATTAGAACCCTGTATAAGGCGCCTAAAGCATATGTATTCACAAACGGAATTCTATCAAAACCTTTCTCATTAACTGGAGGTACTGCCCAAGGCTGCCCTCTCTCACCATCATTGTTTGAATTGGCAATTGAACCCTTGGCTCAAAAAATTAGAGAGACAAAAGAAATAAGAGGTACTGAGATTGGTAAAAAACAGTTCAAACGAGGCTTATTTGCGGATGATCTATTACTTTATTTAAGCAATGCAATCACCTCAGTTCCACATGTAATGAAAATAATCACAATGTTCTCAGAGATCTCAGGTTATAAAATGAACATCGCAAAAATGGAGCTGTTGGCCAGAGGCCCTTGTAAAAAGGACTTGGAGAAGTGTACACACTTTCAGATACAGAAAAAAACAATTAAATACCTTGGAACTTATATTAGTGATGATAAGACCCACTTGTACAAAGATTATTTTCTTCCACTTGTGAAAGAATTTAAAAAAGATGTTAGGAAGTGGCAAGACTTGAAGATTAATTTAATAGGAAGAATAAACCTCTTTAAGATGATGTGGCTACCAAAATTCTTATTTAAATTCCAAACTATTCCTATAACGCCTCCTAAAACCTTCTTTAAAGAGGTAAATTCAATAATTTCTTCGTTCATTTGGTCAAATAAAGCAAGTAGATTAAAAAGAAAACTTTTGTATTATCCAAGAACAGAAGGGGGTCTTAACCTCCCCAACCTAGAGTTATATCAGGTAGCAGCCCAGGCATTTTATATTGATCGCATAATAAACAAAACAAATGAGGACCCATGGATAGACATAGAAAACAATCAATTACAGGGCAACAGTTTACTGTTTGCACTTTTTTCCAAGAACAACGTTAAATCAACAAAGTTTGTCATTAATAGTACATTAATAGCCTGGAACAAAATAAAAAAAAAATCTCCATCAAGAAATAAGGCTTCCCAGGCACATAGCAATATGGAATAATCCATCAATTAACATACAGGGCATGCCGTTACACTGGGAAACATGGATAAAAAGTGGAATTCAGAGGCTGTCAGATGTCATAAAACACAACACTGTAGTACCTTTCAGCTGATTAAAAAGTAAACATAAACATAAAGATACAGAATTATTCAGATATATGCAACTGAAGAACTGGATTATCCGAAATGTTGACTTGGGAAAGAACACCAGTCCTGAAATATCCAATATCTTCAAAACCGTCAAAAATAGGAGACTGATTGGTTTTATGTATAATTTGCTGATAAACTCAGAAAACAGTGATATATTATTAGAGAAAATATATAATAAGTGGACCGAAGACCTAGGCGCTGAAGTCAAAGAAAAATGGAAAGAATGCTTGTCACTAACATACAAATTAACCACTAATGAAAATTTGCGCCTAATACAGTTTAGGGTAATGACAAGAGTATACTATACTAGAGATAAAATTTGCAAGTTTGATAACACAGCTTCAGATAAATGTCTAAAGTGCAACCGATATAGTGATTCCCTCATGCACGCCTTGTGGCACTGCAAAAGTATTAAGAAGATTTGGGAGAGCATAGAGAGTTGGCTATGTAAATATACCAACAAAACAATTGTATTCTCTCCAAGAAGGTGTATCTTTCAAGATATTGAGGGCATGAGAAATCTGACCAGTTGGCAATTACTTTTTTCTTCTCTTATCCTTAAAAAACAAATAGTGCAAAACTGGAAGAATAAGGAAGCACCCTCAATAGAAAATTGGAGGGCCTTGATGAAGTACTACCTGTGTATTGAAAGATCAATGTCAGAGGACAAAAATAAAAAGAAACAATTTGAAAGCCAATGGAGTCAGATTTATAATGCCCTCTAGAGCTTGTTAGTAGTACCCTCATCCCTTTCTTTTTTTTCTCTTTTTTTTTTGTGTGTGTGTGTTTTGTTTTGTTTTGTCGGGTGTATGAGTGCGTAAGTGTGTCAGGTTTCGAATGTATACCAGCATTTAGATAGAAGCTTCAGGGGCTCCTTTTCTCAAGAGAATTCTTGTGTACTTGGGGTATTCAGCTCTATCGGGTGCGGGTGGGGGGTGTGGGGTAGAATAGGTAGGGTGGATGGAAGGGTGGGTTGGGTGGGGGGAGGTGGGGTGGTAAGGGTGGGTCTGTATAACCAATTATTATTATGGAAGAAAGCATCGAACGCAAAAAATGTAACTCTGAATTTGATGGAATTTTGATGAAACTCTGATGTTACTTTGATGTACTTCCTGGTACTTAACTATGATGACCCACAGAAATTAATAAAATAAAACTATAAAAAAAAAAAATAGACCTACTTGTCATATCATGCCCGACAATGTGCATTATCCAGTTGAACGTTCAAATATTGAAGTGATGAATTGCTAAACCCTAACCCTAACACTAACCCTAAAACTGCTTATTTTTATGGCATGTTTTGAACAAAGGTTAACATCTTCTAATCAGCAAGGCTGAACAGCTCTGCATGCGTAACTCGTCACATTTTGTGACATATGCCACAACTTAGGCACATACAGTAGTGTGTCGGCTGCATTCCACCAACCCACACACTCAAAACAATTAACTAAGAGTTATGGCGCAGGAACAGAAGTAGCAACTGCGTTTAGGACCTGAGCCAACGAGTAACCTTTATACATTTAAAGATGGCATCTCCAGGCTTTGCTCACAGACTCTTGTTTTTTTTGGTGCCAAATATATTCACAGATGGACAATCATCATGACAAAAGTTACAGTGCACAGCAGCAGCTTTGAATAAACCACCAGCCTACCTTGTTGCAGTTAGGCTGTCTGTTATCACCTGCTCCAAAAGTGTCCCATGCCATGCTTTGCAGAAGGCTCATGGTGATAAATATTGAGGCCCATTTCCGCCAGTTAAACAAAAAAGGATACGATGAGAGCTAAGCTTGATGAAAAAGGACTTTTTATCTCATATTCGTGACTTTTACCTGACAATTTGTTTTATTTTTATTTATATAGCACCTGTGAAACGAAGTGCAATAGCAGGGGACTCAGTAAGGCAATATCACAGAAGAAACACTGAACAGTCAAGCCAAACCCAAGGAACTCTAGTAAGAGGTGAAATAAAACAAGAAGGCAAACCAGAAAATGTAAAAACACAAAAAGTCCATTTAAAACGCTACAAGTAAAAGCAATACACGTGATCAAACAGGTAAAGTCACAGAATAGGGGGAGACAGAGAGAGAACATGCACAAATAGAAATAAAAAAGAATGAAAACAGTAAAGGACACTCAGAAGATGACATCAAGTCAAAAGGAATTAAGAACAGATAAAAAGATTAGGAGTAGCAAGAGGAATAAAGGACAATAAATAGATTAAAGATAACACATAAAAGCTGTAAAGGGCGGTGAGAAAAAAGGAAAAATACATCACAAGGGAGGATTCAAAACCAGATAATAGCCATAGAGCAGTGAAATAAAATGAAATATGGAAAGACGAAAAATTAAGTTAAAAAAGGATGATTTCACATAAAAGCAAGTCTATAAAAGGTGGTTCTTAGAAGTTACTCATTCTGCAAGCCTTATCTCCTCAGGTAGGTTGTTCCAAAGTCAAGAGGCCCTGACGGCAAAAGCACGGTTAGATTTGAGTCTTGACTTGGAACGACCAGAAGGGTCTCATCCAAGGATCTAACGCTGCAAGTAGGGGTCACATGGGGTCTGTATTTACTTTTGAGTAACTCGGGGCTAGACCCAGACAAGCTTTAAAAGTTATCAGTCAATTCTTAAAATCAATTGCAAAACCGACAGGGAGCGAGTGAAGAGAAGCAAGGGAAAGAATAATGTGATGTCTAGCTGCTGCATTCTGGACAAATTGGAGGTGGAAGAGAGACTTCTGGTTGATGCCAGACAGGAGGGGAGTTTCAGTAGTCCAGTCAAGAAAAGGGGAGAGCGTGAGTAAGTTTATATGAATGTGACAGTGTTGCTTTGATTTTAGTTCGAATGAAAAATCTCAAATCAATGATGACACCTAGATTCCTGGCAGTAGGCTTTATGTTCATGGATAAAAGACCAAGGGTACTTGCAATGACACTGATGTTTGTAAAAAATTTGTAAAGTTGTAAAAAAAAAAAAAAAAAAAAGAAGTAGAATTATAAAAAAAACAAACAAAAAAAAAGCAGCTAGGCTTTCTGCGTCCCCAGGTCTCGACAGAGGGTATATCTGTGTGTCGTCTGCATAGAAATGACAGGAAACATTCAGATGTTGGATTATATGGCCAAGAGGGAGAGTGTAAATGGAAAATAAAATTTGACCAAAACTGGAACCTTGCTGTGCACCACAGATGATATGAGGTAAAGGTAAGAAGAAAACCAACTAAGTGCAGTGCTTTTGACGCTCATCCAGGTTTCAAGACAGTTCATTACAGTGGCACTGTCTACTGTATCAGAAGCAGCACTTATATCTAAAATAATTAAAACTGCTGTCTCTCTTCTGTCAGCTGCAGATAAAGGGGACATTCGTTATCTTGACGAGGGCACATTTCTGTGCCATGTAATGCAATGAAGCCTGACTTGAACTCCTCAAAGATGTTCTCGTGACACATAAAAGCTGAAAGCTGGGTTAAAACCACTTCCTCTACTCTAGACTTGAGAAATTGGCCTAAAATTATTAAGAACAATGAGCTCAAGGTTTTGTTTCTTTGAAAGAGTTTGGACCACAGCAGGTTTAAAAATAGATGGAAAATGACTATTAGAGAGCGAGCGGCTAATAATCAACACTGGGCCCAGCTGTGTTAAAAACCTCTTTGAAAACTTTGGCGGGGTGCACGTAGAGGCTGCACGACAATTCAGGTTTGAATGGGCTACAATAAGTAAGGATGTGCCTACAATCTGATGTCATTCACCTTATATGTGGGGGAAAAAAATCAACAGTTATAAATATCTCACATTTTTCTTGTGAGCTATCAATTAAATCACCAGGTGAGGGGGCAATGATAGAGTCTTAAAACTTTAAATACAATTCTAGGCTTAGAAATGTTTGATAAAATCAAATTAGAATACAATGATGCACTTCTTTAACTGCATTGTGATCATTTTTCATTGCTTTTTTTCAGATCTCCTAAAATAAATGTAAACCAATTTTCTTCCATTTTCTTTCCTTTCTCCTACAATCGCTTTTTTCATCGTTGTGTGGATTCACTTTACTGGGGCTGCTGCTTTTTAAATGACTTTTTGAACCCACACTGAACAAATAATGCATTGGACTTACTACATTCAATAGTGGAATTGCACACAGATCATTTGCTGTGTAAAAGCAACGCAAACTATGTGCGTTTGATGAAGTAAAATTATCTCGTTGATCATTTTTGTGACATTACGTACAAGAATGTCGTAGCACACACAAAAGGGGATCCCAAACAAGGAGTAGATTAAAGGTGAATTTGTTGAACACGATGAACAACAGGCAGAGGTAGAGGTGGTGAGCTTGGACTCAGGCGGGAGGAAACTCACAGTCTTGCAGGTTGTATACTCAGGGAGTCCTGGGAGTGCACAGTGGCAGAGGGGCTGGCAGCTAGGTGATGTTTGGCCAAGCAGCTCATCCAGGAGTTGTTCAATCACTAGGGCAGATAAGACACAGCTAAAGCAAGGTCGTAGGAGAAAACTAACTGGACAACTAGAGGCACTATAAAATACTGGAATTGCAGAATAGACCATGTACCAACTAGAGCAGGTGATTACAATCTGGCTGTGTGCAGAGGAGGAGACCAGGGTTAGTAACCCTAACCTGCTCAGTAGATCCCTGGATGAGAACTTCATGATCTGTGACCTATAGAATCCAAATTCACAAAATAAAGCAAGATGAGATCAAATGTCGGCATTTAACAATTAAGTCAGATAAAGTCAGGAATGTGCACATAGATGAACTACAGTCACAGACTGAAAGAGTTGTTGGTGTGTGTCAGAATTCCTTCTATCCATACACTCTGTGTAGTGGTGACTTCGTAACATGACATGGAGGAAAAAATCCACAGACCTCGTTCTGAAATTAAGACAAAGTTGATACATGGCTTCAGCAATTGAAGTCCAACATTTATTTGAAGCTTTTGGTTCCAAATCACCTTTTTAACAGTGAAAACTAACTTATAAAAATACCCCCTATTGTGAGTGAGTCAGATGACTGAGGGGTCAGTCTACTTCTTTGAGATGAACCTTAGAATGTAGTTTCTGTGAAGGACGAGGTCTTTCTATTTTGAGTCCCATCTCTACATTACATCATGGGACATAGGAAGCCAGTGTGGAAAGGAGGAACAATCTCAGGCACCAGCAACTCACAAATTCAGCATTTATCTAGAAAAAAATAAACATAAATAATTAATAACAGACGTGAAAATACCATACAGCGGTGATTGAGTAATTAATCTACTTCTGTCATTATGACCGAATGACAACAACTAAAATGAACGTTATTTTCAAATTGAAACAAACACACCTCGAGGGATAACAGCCACACATCTGAGCAGTGTCATAACATTACTCTTGTCGTGCTTCTTTTTTTCGCTACTGCGGACGTGTTTTCTTTGCGGAAGCTGTCGTTTGGGATGATGATGATGATAAAAAGTCAATTGCCTGGAGCTTCTGCATCGTTTTGTTCACTGAAAACTAGCTGAGACGGTAACTTCAACACGGTGGCCAGCTTGACTTCTCGTTCTTCTCCTGTGGCAGACTGGATGCTGCAGTGACTCACTATTGCCTCCCACGGACATCTCTGCAACACAACACATAGGCGTCTTGGACATGATGCTCAACGTGTTCTCAACTTCCAAGTCGAGTCTAAATTTGCAATTCGACTTATGAAAGCAAGGTATATTGGATGAAGATGTCCTGTGATCCTCCCAGTCAGCTACTAGGCTGGCAAATGCAGCACTGATGTGACCCCTCCATGCCCTCACACTATAGCATCTGCACTGCGGGACCTCCGAATCTTCCACAGGCAATCATGTTGCAGATCACATGCCCACCTGTTTTAATTACACTTTCCTCAGCAAATTATGTATGCGTGAGATGAGATGAGACAGGTGTGTTAGCACCGGTGGCGTGTGTCAGCAGAAAAGCTGTGCTGTGTGCACATCCATGCCCGAGTGTGTGTTTGTCTTTTGATGTGCCTGTTTTCCGAATGTTGAACATACATCTCTGTTGCCATGCTTGCAGCAGTGTGTCCCTGTGCGCGTGTGTGTGTGTATTGCTGGCCGAGCCTTTGATTTGGCACTGAGATTTGCTTTCCCCACTGTGCCTTTTAAGACGTCAGCTGGTGCAGGGATCATCTCACCAACATGACAAACACCATCCAGATCAAACACATGCCTATTTGCTGAGCCGTGGCCAAGATAGTGGAGCAGATCAACAAAAGAAGCTGGTTCACTCTCTGCACACACGCAGGAAAAAGCTTTGGAGGCATTGTGTTGTAACACTGCAGACACACACACACACACACCCACACCCACACACACACACACACACCAACCCCCTTCTCCAACTCCCATCTCCACAACTCACATTATGCTGCCTGAACGATGCAGGCATCCAAAGGAATTAACCTAGGGTCTTCTTCTGATTGTTCGCATCAATCAAGAGACTCAAGAATAAATAACAGACGTGGTGTGATTGGCAGCATGTATAAAAAAAAAACAAAAAAAAAAAAACACATATGGCTCCTTTATTTGTGCGATCTCACAGCAGCTTTGTTGTGTCACATATTCTGTTGCCATTTCCACTGCAGGAAATATCGGAGCCGAGCTGTCTTACAACAACGTTGGCATGTTCATATCTTCTGATGCTGGCAATAGCTGGAGACAGGTGAGCTGCCATAACAACCACTGCTTTTGCAAATGTGTATTGTGTTAAAGTTTCTTGTCATACGACCCGCTTGACACTTTGCGAGCGTCTTTGATTAGCAAAGCAACAAAGTGCATGAAATAAGCACAGCAGAAAAGCGAGATAGACAGGTTACCATTTATCTTTAAATGTTACACACAGTTTCAAGTTTGCTAATTTCGTTCGTGTCTGCATTCAAATCAGCTCCCTTTTGTCAACCTGGAGTGATTATTGTTGTTAGCGTGACATTATGGTGATACGTCCTCGATTTTACCAATTAAAATGACAGATACCGAATTGAATCAGTGTTAGCTAGCCAGCATATTTTTATTATGGCTAGGTAGGTTGAAAAGTTTTCCCAATTGACTCATTTTAACGCGAGGAAAAAGGGGTATTAAAAATGCACTTGATGGCTTCATACATGACATTAATGCTAAAAGTCAGAGGTTTAAGCTACAGTACAAATCCAGGCAAGTATCGAAGCCCTGAGTGGCAAGTGAGACATTTTTCTTCCAAAGTTTTTTTTTTTTTTTTCTCTCTCTTCATGTGTGTAATTTCAGGAGCACATTTTTTCTCTAAGATGCGTCGAGCTACGTGGAAGAAAATGTGTTCACATGAAAAAAATGTTCTTCATGTCTTTCTGTAATACTCAGTTTGACAACAAGATGCTGAAGTGCACGACTCTTGTCCTGATTAAGATGCTAATCATCTACGTTCCTCCAGGGGAGTTTGAATTTCTCTCTCTACTCTAAACACAAGATGCATCTATTACAGTATATGTTAGCAGATTATGTAACATGACAGTCATGTTTCTTTTGGCGGGGAATATGTCATACTTGACACTAAGCTGCCGTTAGTGCCACGGTTGGAATACTATTATCAGCCTTCTCGTCAATGGGTGTCTACAGTGAACAGTGAATCACCACAACCGAGAGGAAGACAAAGAATTGCGTATTTCTGGCACAGAAAACAAGTTGTATGTGTGTGAGTTGGAGGCTGGAGAACACTTACTAATTCGCGTTGTTCTTTAGCAGTGTGAGGACAGTGAAAGTCCCTGCATCCATCAACATTACTCAGGAGTGCCACTGTATTATTTCTATGTTTACAGCAATCAGATTGACAGCTTGCCCAAATTATGCGCGGCAATCAGTGGTATCCCTCAGCCTGGGATATCATTTGAAAATGGAAGTTTGATGGGTGAACACTATTTATTTATTGAAGTCTGATTACGGTGAACTCGCCCTTATGATTAGGACTCACAGTGAGGATATGGAGTGTAACGGTTCTGTGAGAGCTGTCGGTGACTTTATTTACAGGCTTTGTTAATCAGACAATCCATATCTGCAGGTGGGGAGGATGTTCCACATGAGCTGATTGGAGAAGGCAGAGTGTGTGCGAGGAGGTTGCACTGTCTCCAGTGCACTCTGTGCAGCAAAGCGCACAGAGTGCATGATGTGCACCTGCAGTTGTGTCCACTGCAATGATTTCACCCACAACAACTACATGAAAACTCAAATCGTACCTGGTGAAATATGCACAGTATTCATTCTTTAATGCTATTTGATTTGATTAGATTAGATCAGATTAGATAGGCTTTATTTATCCCACAACGGGGAAATTCACTGGTTACAACAGCTCAAGCAGTGACAAGTACGGCGAGAAGAATCAGACATAATCTTGGATTGAGAGCTGACTGTGTTGTCTGACTGAGGAAATACTGATTTAAGTGCACGTATGTGAGCAAATTAAATGTGAGATGCATCATTATGTGTAAAATAATGCCTCTGGTGTTTAATTTCTGCAATCTGGCTTTACTTCACCACCTCTGTGTTGCCCAGCCTCCATAATGTTTGTATGGAGCCTCCTGTGGTCAAAATAAGTATTACAAAAGCAAACACTTTCGAAAAGAAGGAAAAATTAGCCTTACTGTCCCCCTGAAAAAAAACATTTTTTCACAGGGTTTCACACACATGGAGAAACAAAGTGTTCCTTCCTCTTCATTCACACGGTTCGACACATAAAAATGTATATATATTTTACCTGGGGAAAGAAAATCCACCCCAATTCACATGACAAAAATAATTCAGAACTTGGAAAATGGAGCACTAGAAAAAGGAATATTCTCATTTGCCCCTCAGCAAGCGTCCAGGACCAGTTTCCATGCAGTATGGGAATATTACAGTGCTTTTTGAGATTTTCTTCATGAAACCCCTTCATAAAATAATGCATACTTAATACTACATAAAATAATTGACTGAAGGAATGCTATGTCTTGGCCTTGGAAGTAATGCTGTATTGCTATCATGGGACGTAACATAGGCAGTAGGCTTATATTTGTAAAGTAGGCTTCACAGAAGCAACTGTTTCAAAACGGAGGTAGACAAAGCCTTCCCAAAGTCACTGGATGTTTCTAGATGAAATACCACACGTATGTGCATATCTGATAGCCTCAGTCATTTTGTAACAATTTACATTCATACAAGATTCTAAAAAAGTTAAATGCAACACTCCAGTCAGTTTTGTCAAGTTAAGTCGAGGATCCACTCCTAGATTAAGCCTTTTCTTGTAAATGGTCTGAGCTTCCCGCACTAGGGCTCTGGTAGTGATACTTTTTAAAGATATGTTTGCCAGAGTTGAAGGGGCGAACAACCCTAACGATGGATAGAAGGCTACAGCAAATAGAGTACAGTGTCATTAGGTTAAATCGCTTCGAACGTAGTCAAAGAAGAAGGATTGCCCTGTAACAACAATGGGGATCAGTGATTGGTCATTAGGTAAGGACAAATGTTTCTGACTGGCCTCTGATTGGTCAAATGGAAGGTGCTGCTACTCTCTTCGCCTTTGGTGGGGTTTAGCAAATGGTCAGCTGCTTATCTCAGGTTTTTTCTTAAAATATGAAAGTATTTCCTGTCACATTTCTGCATGTGTCTGTTCAGATTTTTGAAGAGGAGCACAACATGTGGTTTCTGGACAAAGGAGGGGCCCTTGTCGCCGTCAAACAGCCGTCAGTGCCAACTAGTGACTTATGGTACGTCCACAAAGTCAACTGTTTGAGCTAACTTTCTTTCTTAAATTGCTTTATCCAATTTCCAACAGCTATTTTTTTTAGGTTAATTCAATGCTTATGGTCCAAAAATGAGCGTGTAGATATTGTATGACACTTGATCTATTAAGCAATGCACTTTCCCTGCTTCACATGGTGGAAAAAAAAGAAATCTAATCTGAGATTTTCTTTTCGAGCCACTTATCATTAACAGCCAGCAGTCTTAGCCCCCCCACCCCGGCCCCCCTTTCCTTTTAGTGTTTTCATTAACACATTGCCTTCCTCTTGCCAAATCAGGTTCCTACGCCGTGCCTCACTGCAGGCTAATCCAAGTGAGACCAGATCTGTTCTCCAGTCACTTTTGCAACAATTCTGAAATTAGTTTCAGAGCCAGTCAAGTGTAGCCTGCTGGGTTTTTGTCTCCCAACCAATTTAAGTGCGATGGTAGAGGAAGTGATAAAAAAAGGAAAAAAAAAAAAAATGACAGATAGAAAGAAGCCTGTGTATCTTCACAGCCACTGTACAGCAGCCATGGAACACTGTTACTTTCCAAGCCACTGTTCAGTAAAACACTTCTAAAGCCTGAATCCCATAATAGGTGCATGTCAACACTTTCTCTTGCTGGTGCTTTTGGCCAAATGAAGGCAGTAGGGATTTTAGAGGCAACATGGGGGGACTCTCTGTCTCCCAAACACAGGCCTCAGCAGTGTTTCAAGCCATGTCACACTCAGGTACTCATAGTTGTTCTCACTTCTGCACCAACGTTGATAAGCTGTCAGAATCAATAGAGCCCAGGCCCCAATGATGAAAGCTGTCCAATTTTTCCTTTTTTTTCTGTATTTTTCGCTGTCTGCTTCTCCCTCTCCAGTTTTGTAGTTGAACATGAAACAGTTCTATTCTGGTCTTGTTTTTCTCACTCCATGTAGACTTTACCCAGGACCCATGACATCGCTCTTTTCCTTTTCGACATGTGCTCTGAAAGTGCTTTTGTGCGTCTTTGCTTTGATAAACAGACAGACTGTCTCTTAAATACTCCTTTAATGTGCAGCCTTTTGATATGTACCCAAAGCTACAGTAGCTAATTTCACAGACACTCGGAGACTTGTCTGTTGAGACAAGCTCGTCATCATGATCCGCACCTAAATCCCCTTCTATGACCGGGCTCTAATAGAAAGCGTCTGTTTCCGTGCCATCGCTGTTGTTGGATTTCTGATGGAAATGCGTTCTGACACATACACAGGGTAAGCTTTGACGAGGGGAGGCAGTGGACCCAGCACAGCTTCTCCCCGGTGCCTCTGTTCGTGGATGGAGTCTTGGTGGAGGCCGGAGCCGAGAACCAAATAATGACGTAAGTCCAGAAAATCCAAAATTGGACAACTGACACGTTAAAAGGTGTTGTATCTCTGTCCTTTTATGAGCTGTTGTGCACTGAGCGAAAGGTGAATGGTATTTTCCCTATTCTGTTGAGTCCATGAGGTTATTTTTTTACCAGCAGAAAGGCGAGAAGAAGACCTTTAAGGAAGGCATCCATTAAAGCTCTTATTTTTTAGTCTATATTAAACCACATTTCTGAGGGCCACTCAGACCTTTTTGGAAATTATCTCCCCTGACCTGATCACTGAGAAATCACCTATTAATGGGACTGCTTGTCTTACCGATCTATTTTATGATCAGTACTTTGTATTAATCAAAAACTGAAAAAAATACCTGAGACAATGATTTGAAAGAAAGGGACGAAGGGATTATAACATTGTTTGGATTGGGGCCGGTCTGCCCAAGGCACAGGGAGGGCCTCCAGTGGTGAAGGATAACCTAAGATGAACAAACATGGAGATAATTGGATATCTGATTTAAGTATTAGTTTGATGTTCTCATGGATTGATTACCAACTGGGCAGAACCACAACACATGGACTAAAATGCCATTACTCAATCTACACCTCCAACAGTCTGGACTTTCCCAGACTTTCACCTCGTGTTGTCTAGAACGAGATAATCCTAAATAGGATGAGTCTCGTTAGGTGGCTTCAAATTTTAATTGAAAAGTCATGACTAAATGAGCCACAGTCTTCGATGAAAAAAGCATTTGATTAATATTCATGAAGAGTTTAAACTATTATCCAAACTACAGAGTAACATCCTGATTCAATTTTAGCATTTATACTTCATTCTATACATCATTGCTTATGACTCCTGAAAAGATATTTCCTTCTCAGGCTATTTAAAGTGAAGATCTAAAGAGATGAACAAGATGATTAATGCAAGAGGAAAGATACACAGATTCTAATTCATCTTTGTTAATCTTTGTTTTCTTTGCGAAATATTAGATAGTTGGACCTCTTCGGATCTCAGATGATTAGCAAATGAAACAATTTGATACGTTGTTCAGTTTACTGAATCTGCTAACAACTCATTAACATGTGAAACATGTCAAATGACAAGGGGGCCAAACTGTAAGGCTGCTTTTTGCATCAGGAGGCAACAAATAGGTTAGGAACGTAGAGGAGAAAAAGTACAATATTCCTATTTTGATATGTCGACCAATAAAGAAATTTTACTGACCATACGTAAATACTCTTGCTTACAAGAACACTTTAAAACATGTTGGATGACCTGACTGCTTGTTTTTTTTTGCCATACATGACTTCATATTAGCAATTTTGCCATGTTGCCAGATCTCAGCAATTATTTTGAGTAGCCTATTGCTATTTTTGATCAAAACAACACAAGACAGTAGTTTTATAAACCTGAATAATTATTTAACATACAAATGACCTGTGATGCTTAAAATTTGTTTTAGGTATTGCTTATGATTTACAATAATTTTTGCATGTTATCGACGTTTACCATGTGTCTCTGCAGCTTTTTTGGACACTTCAACCAACGTTCTGAATGGCAGCTCATCAAGATAGATTACAAGTCCATCTATAGCAGGAAATGCACAGAGGAAGACTATCAAACCTGGCACCTACATAACCAGGTAAGAAAAATAAAAACATTGTCCGCTGTACACATGCATGTGTTTTTTTTTTGTTTTTTTTACAGTTCAGGCCATACAAATGAATATCACTCACAGTAGTTGTGTTTATTTCGCCAACAGGGTGAGCCATGTGTGATGGGACAAAAACAAATTTACATGAAGCGCAGGCCTGGAAATTACTGCATGCTGGGAAAGGACTACTCCAGAATCCTCTCAGCGGAGTCCTGTATTTGCCGAGCTCATGATTTTGAATGGTAAGATGATGTGTGCCTTTATATAACAGCTCCTTTCTTGGCAATCGAATTGTTGAGAGGGATTATGTCTCTCTCATTGTCTGCTAAAGGAGAGCTTCATTATAGTTAGTTCTCTACCTGATGCCACACATGTAGAAGTGCTCTTCAAAGGAAGTGTTGCATCAGCCATTTTAGAATCGTTATCAACTGTGATGCCGTGGTTGGTACAGTGAACCATGTTTAATGTTGTGCATTCTTTGTATTGAATGAGGGAATATCTCAGTACATACATTACAATACTAATAGGTTACATGTTGAAACATGTGAGGATGGTTTATCATCTTGATTAAATGGGACCAAAGTCGACCTGTTTTGCTAAACCCACTTATTGCATGTCAAGTGTTCCAAAGCACCATACACACAGGTAACATGCTCTCTAGTTCCAGTACCAGTACCAGAGTGACTCAACAGGTCATTTAGATAAACAGGAACTTTGCCAATTTCAACTAGAACCACCAAAATTGGTACATATGTAAATGGACAATGTTAAAGTGCCTGCACTCCACAATTTGGCCGGAAAGAAATCTGCCAGATGACAGATTTGACAGATTGTAGGGCTCCTGAAGTCATTATATGTCATTATTTTTGAAATGTCTGTTAGCAAGCTTTATTCATTATTACTGACATTAGAGGGACAGGAATATGGTTATACTTTGTAGCACATGGCCACTGACCAAGCTGCTATATTAACCAGTTGGGAGTGAGAACGTGTTTGTAAAACAAGGCATTGTTGATCAAATATTAGCCACGATCCTGTTCATTGTCCATTAATTGCCTAAAATGTTTTCAGAAACACATTTTAGTGTACTGTTTAGTAGTAATACCTTATTGTGTTACCGGCTGCATGCCCTAATGTTTCCTTCTTTAGAACGGATTCAGTCCAAAACCAAGCAAAGTGCAACTCACAGTATTTTACCCATTACTGGGAGTGTTTATTGGTCGGGTTTGGAGCAGTGCATTCTGCTTGTTGTACGTCTTATACCTCTTCAGCTGAAGGGAATGCCACAGCCCTTTTTTACTTTTTGCCAATATAAACATATTAAACATCCATACACAAAAAAAACAGGCTCTGACTTCTTAAAAACAGCTACACTTCAGTGGCCATTTCTTATTTTCAGGTGCATCTACCAAGCTTCCATTAAATATTATCTTCAGTCTGTTCAGTCCCCTCAGATATACTCTCTAGGTTGAGTTAACTTGCTTATTTTAGCTACAAACAACTCAATCAGTCACGTCAGCCCTATAACTTCATGAGCTGTATTGCTGTGGTGAAAAAAACAGTACACATATTACAAAAGAACATCGATGCTTTCAGCTTTAACGCTCTACTTTCAGACCACAATGTTCTTATGCTCACTTTTCTTAATGGTTTTCTAATAACCACATTTGTTACCAAACCTGCTGAGTGGATACAGACATATTGTGAAGAAAATTATCTTGATGGATGTGCTCCTGCAGAAATACTGCAGAGGTGTGTTTTTAGCGGAGCAATGAACTGGGTTGCACTGGTACAGCAGCACAGACAAATTACAAACTAAAGATAGTTAGATCTGTTAAAGAAAAAAAGAACCTCAGAGGAAAAAAAGAAAATATGTAAAGTGCGTGATTTAATCCTTAGCTGGGTTGTGTAATCTTGAATTAATTAACGGTGCAACAACTGAAGCATGCAGCCTGGACAAGAGATCAGTTCTATAAAAAACACAACTTCCACTCCTCATAATTATAAGCCCCTTTCTATGCCGTTGTATATACTATGCATGCATCTCATTAATTTGCTCAATGTTCTTTGTTTTTTTCAATGATATGATAAATTTGGGATCGTTGTACCTAATTTGCTGCCTATGTCTGTCTCTGGCGTGTCTGCCTGCAAGCTTGCCACGCTTGTAATTCTGTTGAGATGATGTGGGGGTTGTAAATACTTTCAATTTGTATGCAAATCCTAAATAGTTGTATTTTTTATCTTGTAATGACAGGGGACTGAAAGACAGCAATTCCCACATACAGCAGTTATGTAAATAGTGTTGGTAGAAGGTCAGAGAGTGAGTGCTAATTGGTTCCTATTGAACTACTGTGACATTAGTTTTATTTTCTTTCTGTGCCTGAGTATGATTTATGCCAGTCAATCTTACCGAATTCTAGAACAAGGATTTAACAAATATCAGTGTGGAAAAAAGCTCAAATCCACTAAAATAATTGCGGCGTGAAGAGTCTGATCAGCTGAAATGGTGCTGCGAAAGGTGGACTGAGCCAGGAAACAGTAGCCCCATTCACACTGCCGTTTGGATGCGGGAATCACTCCGGCGCTGATCCGCGTCTGGAGGTAGTATCAGAGGCGCAGTATTGGCAAAATGAAACAGTGTCAGGGTTCTCCCCAGAAATACTGGCAAAACGAAACAGTGTGAATGGATAAGCCAGCTGCTCGTATCGAGGGTGTCAGTCTGACAGTCTGGTAACTACACAGGTCCTTCATTCAACTTAAAGGTCCCATATCATAAAAAACAGGTTTTCTCTGGTCTCTACATATATAAGCTGGTCCTCCCTGAGCCTGCCAACTCCAAGAATGAGGAAAATAAGCGAGTCCTGCATGGTCTCTGCAGCCCACCCACTGGTAACACGGCGCTCCTACAGGCTGTTCAGATTCTGCTCCTTTCGTTACGTAACGAAAGGAGTCATTATCATAGGCCGACCTCCTCTGCGAGGTGATAGGAGATATCAGAGAGGGGGGCGTTCATCCCCGAGATGAAGTTTGGTGTGTCCAGCGGAGAGACAGCAGTGTTTCGCAACGTTGTCGCTCAGAGCTAGACACGCAATTGCTCTGTTGTTGGTTGTATAAATCAACATGTGCCTATATTCCGTCCCAGCTACAGAACAACAGTAGATCAGTGGTTGTGTTTCATTTTTAATGACAACATGCTGGCTGCGGTTCATGTTAGCTTGTATGTGTGTGCTAACCACTTACATCGGACTGCTTCAGTAACTAGGGTCAGTACAAAGCTGGCTTTGCCTCGACACTGACCCTCGTTAAAAGATCAGTCTCAACCATACCGGACCCAGCAACTGAACCCGAGCCACCGATAAGTGTCGCCGCGGTTTGATAGTAACGTTAGTTGCCGATGAGTATGATGAAGTCAGCTGGAAATTGGCTAACTAGTTAGCTCCACTTCGGTCCGCTATGCAATGGCATTTGAAGCGAGTTTAATGTTAATAATATTATGAGGGAGCTTGGTTGTCACAGCAGAAATTCTGGAAACATGTGCAGACTGGAGACAGAGACGATGCGAACAGTGTATAATAGTTTGGAGATTGTGTTGGAGAAAAACACAGCTTTCACTAGCTGTTAGCCATTAGCTACATGGTAATGTTAGTAACTGTAACAACACATGCAAACAAACTAACATTATTTAGACACACTAACCATTCTGAAACGTCCTGCTGCAGCCACAGAGTCTGCACTACTTCAGGAGCCTCTCCTTCTGGGTCAAACTGGTTCGGTTGAACGAAAAAATCTCTGCGAGCCATAGTGTTACATCCACCGTAAACATTAGCGCATGCTACCGTTAGCATAAGGGGCTTCCTCTCTCTGAGAGGAGGCAAGGCTCCCCAAGTAGGCGTTGACAGACGGAGCTCATTAGCATTTAAAGGTGCAGGCACAGAAACAGAGTGCTGTGAACAGACCTCAGCAGAGCAACTTTTAGACAGCTGGAGTTCAGGACCATGGATGTGTTTGGGGCAATACATATCGAATACAGAGTTGTTGGACCTCTGACAGCTGTGTGAAATTGATGAAAAACAGTATAATATGGGACATTAATAAAGAGAAATGTCCCACAAAGCAACATTATATGACCAAACAACAGTAAGGTAGTAACTGTAAGTGTCTTTGGCAACTTATATGAGGAAACAAATAATGTGGCTTCCCTGGGTAGATTAATGTATTGAGCGATACAAGTGCCAATATGTATTTTATTTTAATTACTAAGACCGGGCACAGAATTAGCACCAGCCACAAGTGAAATTCTGGTAAAATATGCATGTGTTTGGAAGATTTGCTACACCCAGCAGCAAAAAGAAACTTCAAAACAATGGTAATTTATTGGGTGGCTGATAACTGTGGACATCCTGTAGACATTTGGTTGGTGGTCAAAATAGTAGAAGACTAAGAGTGGTGTCAATTTCCTCATCAAACTCACAGTAAGAAAGCGAATAAGCTTGTTTCCCAAAATGCTGACGTGTACTGTAGCAAAACTTCCCACGTGGTATAATGTTAGGCAGGGGTACAAAACAATGATTTTAACACAAAGCTGCTGGTGTTGTTTGAGTGGATTTCTTCTAATGATTAAAGGTTTCCTGAACACTTAAACAGTAACAACTAAAGATAACTGCAAGGTTGTACCTTGATCCTTTTCTGTTTGCACACATATCTTGAGCACCTTTGTATTTACTCTCACTCTCAAGATATGCTTTCAGCTCTTTTGGCCTAAAATACATTGTTCAAACCTTCTGCAACCAATCTGCTTTGACAGCTTGTTAATGAATTGTTCACGGTGTGTAATCACAGAATAATACTGGACTAGTCAGTTACTGGCTTGTTAGTTTTGTTTATTGGTTCTGGCTGGTGATTAATTGATAAATCAATGTCATGACTGTTATTAGAATAGGCACTTGTTTACCTTGTTTTGTTAAATGTAAATCATGTTGTGATTGGAGACGCCAGCGGGCAAGTGAGAGTTAGTCATCCTTGTGTATGGTAACAAAAACCCTTCAAAGTGTTTCCGCACACTGCTTCACACTGTCTTGGCACATTTGTCACCAGTGGCCTTAATCAATACATAATAATGATGTGTCTCTGTGCCAGACAGGCCTCTGGTCACCGGTAATAATGATATAGATAAGTCAGGGATGTGTAACACGCTGTATAACAGTATGTTCCTTTTCACATGCTGATATTGATCAGGTGCCATGCGGATGTGCTTTGTTGTCCCACAGTGATTATGGATATGAGCGGCGTGGTGACGGGAACTGCCGGCCTGCCTTCTGGTTCAATCCCTCCACTGTCTCCAGAAGCTGCAGCCAGGGTCAAAACTACCTCAACAGCACCGGGTGAGGACTGTGTGATTGACAAAGAATTCATATCTATACTCTATGATGTTATATACATTCATGTGCACTGTATGTGTATGTTTTGGAGGCTTTCTCTTGGATGCTAAAGCAGGGGTTTAAACCAGATACCAATAATGGATTTTTTTGTATAACATGTCGACTTGAGCAGTGCTAACACGGGTCTGTGTATCATTCATATATCTGATATTTAATTGAGAATCCAAAAATCAGAAAATGTAATATTGATTCTTTATTTCATCATGTTTTTTTATGAATGTGACACTAAAAACACAAATACTGCTTTGTTTTTCGTACTTTTGATTTTATTCAGATCAAAATATACGCCATTGGCCAAATTTGATTTTGATATTTGATTTGATTAATTTGTGTGCCCTGAAAGATATTTATGAACATTATTTATTATGACTTTATTTACTCACACAGTAGGTCTGGCTCATAAACAGCTATTTTACAGCTATAGCTTTGTGGATAAGCACACTGATCTCTGAGGCCCTTCTCCCTGTCTTCTGCTGCTCCTCTCGGGGTCACTCATCATTGAGAGCCGGTTTTCGCTGCATCTGTAGTGTCTCCAGGCTCGTAAGGTAGAGCGGACGGCCCTGATGGTGGAGCAGTGGCAGGGCAACCCACCCTGCCATGCAGCCTGTCTGCATGGCTGGGTGGGTTGAATCGCGTGAAATACAAAAGCATGACCCATTAACACCAGACAACTTTTGTAATCTGAGCAAGAGTTTTTTTGTATCATATTCATAAAGATAATGAAACAATTATTTTTTTTCATTTTCTGATTTTGGATTCTCAATTGATTATGAAATTAACACATGATACATATGCATATATACCACGCGTACCCACAAAGATGTTTGCAGTCAGTGGGGTTGATTAGACCCACTCAGCTTAAAGTTGAGCAAAGTTTATACTTAAATTAACTTGAGATAACCAAAACCAATGTACTATGGAGTCATGAAGTTTTAACTTGTCCAACAAAGCTAACAGAAGAGTGAAAATATGTGAATCAAAGCGAGTCTTAGAAAAGTTTTCTCATGAAACATGAGTGGAAATATCAGTGGAACATTGGTGTTAAGGATCATTCAATAGTTTCTAAAATCAGTAGTTCAAATGAGCTTTCTATAAGCCAGCCTCATTAAAATGCTGCTTACATTTCAAGGAACCAACAATATTGTGAGGAAAAGAATAGTGGCCACTTTGGCCAAAAGTGTTGACTGTGGGATCATTTATCTGGGACCATTTAGTTTTCATTTCCCCAAATTCTCTTGACAATGCCCTAAAGACAATGTCATGTGTATCTGTACTATGCTGACAATGGCACTGTTAAGACGAGATCCATAAAGTCAGCAAATTGCATTATTGTGGATACCACTGATACTAACCTACTTTGCCTGTGATTGACTTACCCTTATATTTTTACCCTAACCTTAATGAATCATACTCCTTATGCCCAACTTAGTAAACCAAGAAGAGTGTGTTGATTTTTATTTAAAAAGTTACATAGAATCTGGCACGCAGGTGGTCGAGTGGTTACAGCGCATGCCACATACGTAGCTGACCTCGGTTCGATTCCAGCCGGAGGTCCTTTGCTACATGTCACATCCCCCTCTCTCTCCCATATTTCCTATCTCTTTGTTGCTTAATAAAGGTGTCTATGCCATAACAAATCTTAAAAAAAAAAAAACACTGTTTAAGTGATATTTAGTTATTTAGTTTAGAAATTATTTAAACAGTTAGTTGCTTAAGCTTTTTCACAATCATTGTCGATCAACTAGGGACCACCAATACCTTGTGATGAGTATAAACCATTTCACTTGCCAATTAATCAGGCCGTCCCTATCAGTATCCAGGTCTACAACCAAATCCCTGAAGTTAAAATTACTGTCACTACAGAACACCATGCTGTTTTACTGTAGTTACTCTCTTATTCTAATAGGATTTTTCTTTCTTGTGTCAGCAGGATGTGTTTTCTGTGTTAGTTTTGAGGCTCCCTGGGGGACAGACACCTTAAAAAGCTTAATCACAGTGGGAGTGCTTTATTCACCACTGCTGTGATTAAGCTTTGCAAGGTGTCTCAGCCTCCGACACAGTTTGTGTTGTCAGATGTCATCTAGTCTGTTTTTGCAATCGGGAAGCACAACAGATGTACTGCCACACCATTCTGCTGAGTGTAAACCACACGCTCATGTTACATCTAGGGTTTCATTCAAAAACTAAAGCGACGCTGGACTTTTTCAGATTGAACTACAAAAGAACAAAACATGATGAAGTTAAAGAAACACTTTGAATTTCATTTTTACAAAGGTACCGTAAAGTGGTGTTGAACAACTGCACTAAAGGAGTTAAGGAAATGTACACAGCCAGAAAGCAGCAGTGCCCCAAAAGGCCTCCTAAAGGACTCTTGCTGACCACCAAGGATGGCAAACTCACTGCCAATCTGGGCAGCAACATGACCTTCCTGGTGCATCTGGATGAGGTAAGAACACAACTAATGTTGGATCCATCAGTAGTCTAGCTAAATACCTGTTTCACTCAGGCAATAATTTAGTCTGTTGGCTTTTGATTAAAGCTTCATTAATTGATTTTGGGCCACCAGAGGGAAGAAGAAACCATTTACTGACACATAGCAATGGTGCATAAGTTATGTTGGCTACTGAGGTATCTTCAATGTCCTACTGTTACACCCAGGAGAGAAAATAATATCTATCTGGAAAAATGTTTTGTACAATGTTCACTCTCATTTTAGCTCTATTTTGATCTGCACCAACTCCTGAGGGAAATGTCTGTCTGTTAAATACCCCAAATACACTGTGCTCACCACATGGTTGCTTTTTTTGTCTGATTACTGTTTGACACAGAGAAGTTAGCATAGAGTTGATTTAATGACACTATTTGTGCTGAAGATAGCTACATCTGGAAATGAAATTGATGAGAGTGGTAAGAGTGAACCAAGTCATTTAAAGGTTTTGGCCTGTATAAGTGAATGAGGTGAAAGAAGGTCTATTGTTCCAGTAATAGTTCTCTGTGGGTTCATCCCTTTGATTTTTTGCATTGATAATATCAACACATTTATAAATGCACCTCTTTTTAAATGTATGTATTTGTGCAAAAGGGGAAATGTTAAGTCTATTCAGCACAGTGGTGCAGTGGTTAGCAATATTGGCTCAGCAATGGGTGTTTTCACATCCTGCTGGTGAAGGACCTGTCTGTGTGGAGTTTACATGTTCTCCCCATTCATTCTGATTTAGTACACTGCATGATACTTTGTATGATATATGATCAAGTAAAGATTATTGTTCTTATTCATATTCAGTCAGGTAGACATTAGTACTTTTTTGGGTCGCATCTTATCTAGAGGGACAATTTTTTCATTCTCTCTTGAGAATTTGTATGTCTCGAAAAGTCAGCATCATATGCAGTGTTGGGGTAATAAGCTACAAAATAAGGCATGACAGTATTACATTACAATTACTATTTCTAGCAATGCATTAACGCCTGAAATTACAGTTAAATCATTTTTTTTTTTTTTTTAACTATCGCTAGTGCACCACAAAAACCAATTATCACCTGAGCATGAATGCAGAAATTACTACAGAGTCAGACTCTATCTATTTTAAGTGGTATACTCCTGTTACCTTGGGTTTATCATAGGAAAGGGTGAAAATGTCATAGTCAAGTGCAATCTATATATTGAGAAGCAGAGGGAATTATTTACAGCAAGGAATAGAACAAGTTTTACGGTATTCATAAATGATCAGACTTCGATCCTTTGTCTGCTGTCCCATCTCTGTGTCCAGGCTATTTGACTGTGTGAAGGAGCCAGGGGTGCTCTGTATGAGAGCTGTCATTGAGCTACGCATCGCCCCCCACTGGATTTGTAATGAGCTGCAATAAACTTGAGCTTCTGAGCTTTGATTACCTGCTATGAAACAATATCAACCTCAGTTAGTGTAAGTAGTGTAATCAGTTACAAATTATTCTGCACAGACAGTATTATTGTAATATAACATATACTTCCAAATTTCCCAAAATGAAAGGAATTAGTAATATATAATCCAATACAATTTGGAAGTAACTTTCCAACACTGATCATATGTGGGGTCCCCCAGGGCTCAGTACTAGATCCTCTGTTTCATGTTGGCTCAAGTTCACATAAATCAGAAACACAGAAAGTGATATCGTTATCCCACTGATTACACTTGATTATCCTTGTCCCCTGCGTCCATAAACCCTGGTAAATCACTGGTTGAATGCATCGCAAATAGAATCAATTAGATGTCCCCAATGTCCCGCCTAAGCAAAAACAAACATCAAAATGATTGCCAAATGTGTGAGTTTTTTCATTCTGTTAAAAGCATAAAATATTTATTATAGTAAGTATAAGTACACATGAAACAAAAGTCAGTGTGTCTGTTACTGCACAGCAATAAATGACACCAAAGGTCTCTTAAGGTGTTTAATGGTGTCTATAAAACCTTGTAAGATTTAGTTTACAGAGCCCTGAAGCACAAATGCTAAAGTTTGAGTGAGTCTGCTTGTTCCTTGGAAAGATTCTTTTCTAAAAACTCTCTGAAGTTTAATAGAGTAAAATAGCTCCATATCACCCACGCAATGCAAAAGTTCTGAGCCAGAGGCAGAAGTAAAGACCTCACCGGAGACCCTGTTAGTCAGTGAGAGGCTCTGTGTTCAGAGCCAGGCACGCCAGGCTACCTCGTCACTAGGAAACTGCCTCACATGTTAGTCAGACAAAATATAGTCTGTCGATAATAGCTGCCGGCTTTTGGGCATTAACTACAGGAGTGTTTTCCTGCCACTGCAACAGCTCAAGGTAAATGTGTGTCTCCCAGGTCTTTTCCAGGCCCAGTTGTCATATTACTGTGTGATAAGATGAAAAATCGAGGTCTGTGTTTTTCATTATGTGCGATTGTCTGATGGAAGGGGGGGGCAGAGGAAGGGAGGAGGGGTAAAGAATCCTTGTGGCATCAGCTCTATTTGAGGAAATTCTCAAGATGAATTCACAGTTTCATTTATATTCATGAAGCCGGCAATGGCTGTATTTCTCCGGGAGAGCAAATGCCCTTTAATATTTAATGGATAGAGGACTCACATTCACATTTAAAGATAAGGGAAAAAAATCTAAAAATAGATGGACACTTGTTTTGGGATGATATGCATGACCTCATAGTTCATTTTCCTGATCAGAACTGGTTTCGTGTTTGTTTTGAAATCCGTTATGCAACACTTCAATTACATCTACATCTGGGCCTGGTAAAAACAACTAACTTTCCAGTTACTGTTTGGTAGAGAAGGGATTGGCTTGTGCCTAAATGACACCAAGCAAATCTCAAACACGTCATGAAGAATTGAAAGAGAGGAGACATGGGGAATTTGAGACACTTTGATATTCACTTTAATTTCTGTCTGCCACTTAAAATGGTTCGTGTTTAGATCATACGGTGTATATCAGTTTGGTGGTAGAAGGAGAATTCATATAGGAATATTGCACTGAGAGGTTTTTAATGCAGAGGCTGAATATTTAGTCCATCTTGTTTAAATGGAATGTCCAAAATGCATGAGTTCATCTTTGCTCAAAATACACATTATCGCAAAACGTAAGCGCAAATAACTGCATGAGGACATCATACAATGGTATGTCAACAAACTGACTGCAAGGAATGCTTCCTTGCTGTACTTGCTGCATGTTGAAATTCAGCTGTAACTACCACTAGACTCTCCCAGGAGGCTAGGAAAAACTGGCACTTGAGTCCGGCACTGCATCCAAATGCACATATGCAGCCCAAAAAAGCTGAAAACCATTGTATGGATCATTTAATACCACATATTGAAGAAAAAAAACATCAACAAATTGCCAAGGCCTTTTGGCAACTTGTATTGCCCTTTAGGAATGTGATGTTTTTATGACAACCTGAGAGTTTACATTCTACAGTAACATATAAATAATGTATTTTTAGTTTTAATATGCTGATATTCAGATTTACAAGTATTTATATATATATATATATATATATATATATATATATATATATATATATATATATATATATATATACATATATATATATATATATATATATATATATATACAAGTGAGCTTTAGATTTGCTGGTAGGTGGGTTGTCTTTACATTTTTAGAAAGCTAGACTATCTGTTCCCTATGTTTTCAACCTTTTATCAAAACCACTAATAAGTGAAATAATAACAGTGATCATGGTGTAGCAATGCAATGTTCCAATAGGAAACTTTGATCCTGGCAATCACGTGGATGCCACTCAACATGAATCACCTGTCTAAACGCCGTTGAGCAAAAGAACATCCCTTACGTCATCTTAGACTGGACAGCTTCTGTTGATCTGACTTGTCCAAGACATCCCACGAATGCTCGATCGGATTGGGAGCTGGAATTTGGGGACCAGGCCGATGTCTCAAGCTCTTTGTCATGTCCTTGGGCCATTTCTGAGCAGTTTTTTTGCATGCTTGCAGGCCACATTCACATGCTGGGGGAGCGCTGCCATCGGGGAGTGAACAATGTACTTGTACAAATATCCCCATTGATATTTACTCGGTCAAAGTGAACTGTAACATATATAGCTTTTCAGATGAATACAGTAATAATGTACATTCTTTGTACTTTATATTCGTAGCAACAATGATAGATGACATAACTAATTAATTTGGCACTATCAATGACACAGACCAGAAATAGAGCACCATTTTTTGTTTGGGGAGAAAAAAATTGACTTGTGACCTCAGTATTTCTGAAAAGTTCTGGCTAAGGCCCTGCATTTTGCCAAAACAAAGCCTTGAAAACCATCACGCTGCGTGTAGATCCCATGTTGTTTCATTTTCAAATCAACAAGTGCGTCTGATTGAAACAGAAGGTGACACAGAGTGAGCACTGACTTCCTGCCTGTGGATAAACTGGCTTCCCTCTTGCTTCAGTGTAGTCATTAATCAGATTTGGCTTCACTTTTGCTGGCAATGCTCAAACAACTAAAGCACTGCCAGCTCTGAGCTCGAGTTGGAGACACTGGTGAGAGCATGCTTCGTTTTTGTACTTTCGTCAGAGAGGCACAATTACTAAAAAATTCAGGAGATCTTTCAGCCGTTATTTTAAGGTTTTATTACAGCTTTTTAATTGTGCCCTTAAGGTGTTGAAACTTGAAAACATGCACATATAACTTTTCAATTATTTTTGTCTTAAAATGTTCAGATTGATATAGATGTGTTGTTCCCTGTCTGTGGACACACATAGCATCCCGACTTTTAATTCTCACCAAATGGGTTACGGGTTCAAAAGACGTAGCCGGCTGTTCCTTCTTGGTTAATATAGAGTCCCTCTGATCTTCCTGACAATTGTTTTGTCAGTCTGAATTTTTATCAGCCACTTCTCTGTTTCACACTCTCGTCACATTTGGGAGAAAATGTTCTACAGATGTTCTTGCTCATGTTATCTTTTTTGCGAAAATGTATTTCTGCCCCAGTGGGAGAGCTAGATGGAATCTCCTGCCGAGATCGAACATGACAGACACAACTACTGAGGATTCCTATCCAAAATATGCACTGCAGCATTCATTTTCTAACACAGTACAGCCACGTTTTTAGATGTTTGGCTATCAGCAAAAATTAGTTGATGGGATAACCATAAAGAGTAAACATTTCCATCACTTCCTTTAAGTAATCATTCTTGTTACATGAATAAACTTAACAGAGTAGTCAGAAAACAGAAAGTTAGAAATCTGGTAGGATTCAAACCCGATGCCATGCCAACATTATATCCTGGGGGGATTGAATCTATTTTGTTTAAATTTTAGATATGAGCGATTACTAACTACATTGCACGTGTTCTATCTCGCACTGTTTCGGAGCCGGGGCCCTGATAATCCTTCAGATTTCAAGTGTGTCCTCTTACTGGTCGGTGCTGAGGTCCCAATAATTCCTTCAGTTTCAATAGGGTCTTTGCATCAGTTGGTGCTCAGGCCCTTATACATTGAAATAGCAGAGGGAAACGAAAAAGTTATTTGCTTTTCTTGGACACATCAACTTTTTCTGTCTTTTTTCGTGTCATGCAGAAAAAGTATCCCTCATGAGTTGACAAGACACCAAAGGTACAGTTGCAGCAAACATTTTAGTTCAATTAACTTCATTACAAAGCAGCTCAGCCTTAAACTAAATATTCTGCCTTCTCCCCGAAACCTCAATGAAAGGTTCCCTTACCCAGGCACAGCAGTTTCTCATGATCATCCAGCCAAAAGTAAATCAGCATAAATGAAGGACATCTTTGCAAAAGAACATCCCTTACTTCCTCTTAGACGGGAGAGCGTAACAAAAAATTAACCTCATTCTCAATTTCACATGGATCATGGAACTGAATTTGCCAGTTTCTGGGGCTTATGGTAATATTGCTGCACATAGGGATCTGTATCTTTTTTTTTTTAAATTATATTTCGCAGAAGGTTCTACACTGTAACAATTCTTTCTGCGACGATAACTCTGTAATTTTGCCCATGCCATATCAACAATATATCAACACACCATTTGTCTCTGTACATGAGACACAGAAAACAAAATGATGACCATGATGATCATGTACATTCACATTCACATCACATGTTGTCATTTGATTTATTGTTAATATAAAAATATATATTCAAGCAGCCTTAAACAAAGGCATTTTACACAGGATGATTTACCTTGATTTCATACATATTGTTAGAATAGATTTTTTCTTTTCCACACCTGTTTTGCCTCTCACACGATCTATCATTAAAAGCTGTTGATCATAAGAAAAGTACACTGTTTCTTATTTTACGGTTAACAAATGTAACAGGGTATAGATTAAACCAAACTGCCAACCGACAACACAGACTCTGCTCTGTCTGCTGGGGAAATTACTTTCCAGAATTATTCACAGCAGCAGAGCCTTTTGCTGTCACCCTTCACGTTGACAGTGTGGTTTCAGGTTTGACACGTACCTGAACAAATGCTGGACCTGTGTCTCCAAACCCTTGTCACTCCATACAACAGTGCTTTCATTGCCAACCGGCACTGATGTCCCAGCCTCAAGGCTCCAGCCATGATGTGTTTGGCTCTGTTCAGCCCTGGGATATACACGCACACAAAGAGTGACATTTAGAGAGACGGGCCAGCATCAGTCTCATGCAGATTAGTGAATCCCATTGTGGCTGATATAGAGAGCAAGCATGAACACAGAATGGACAGCGGACACAGAGAAGAGCTGAGTGACACCGGCGCCACCAAGCCTGCGTGTTGTTTGTAGGCCAGCTCATTACAGCTCTTAACAATGCCCGCACTGTCAAACCCTGTTCTTAGCTGTTCTCTATTCTCTCCAGACACTTTTCCGAGATATCATTTTTCAGGCAAAGTGACATGAGGTATCCCCAGACGTCTTGACCAAACCTCCTGTGTTTTCACGCACCGAAGCGCACACAAAGAAGGGACTCAGGTAGCGAGGGATGGAAAGAGCAAAAGAACAGGAAAAACACCAACAATTGGAGTATTTATTTGGTTTCATTGTGCATTTTGGTGAAGCTCGCATGCTAATGTAGTGTTACAAATGACGATCCCAGCAGCATTGCGCTACAATGTGCCAAGGGGAGCCGGGGAGTTTGCCTTCGCAGGCCTGGGGGGGATGAGAGCAGATTGGGTCGCTGTGGCAGCTGGAGCAACCAACACTCGCGCTGTGTGCTGATCCTCGGATAGAGCCAGATGTGATTCCCAGAGGAGACTGTGCAGGAAGCTGAAAACTCACACACCATGCAAAGGCAAACATGGTGGGATGGTGTGCAAATACACAGACGCATACCTACAATCCTCTATCCTCCTCTTTCCAACACGCAAATACAGCAATCCAACACCTGACATCATTGATGACATTAAGTAATGAAATAACGTTGTCAATAACAATTTCACGCCAGAAAATACTAACTGACAATAATCTACATCATTAACACCAAACCTGCGATAATTAGTTCATTCACAAGTTAATTTCTAAACGAATCAGCTGTTTGCAAGGACTCCTTGAAAAAAGTTTCACGATTTCTAACTGATTTATTCAACTGTTTGTTTTGGATGAGTATTTGTCGCAAGTTTGAGCAAAAAAGCATGACTTGGTGTTTTGTTAAAGTCAGACAAAACGGACAAAACCAGCAATTGTACTTCCACATAAGACACATTAGTGTGTTTTGTCCGAAAGAGAAGTCATTGAAAGAAAAACTGTAATTGTCTAACCATGTTAAGGATTATAATCATATACTGTAACCATAAACTTTGATGAAAGTGAACCTGCATTTGCAAAGAGCAAACACATCAGCAACACACATGAGGAAGAGGAATCGACTATAAAACTACATTTTATTAACTTCTTACATGTTACGGAGCTGAATGTTGTGTTAACTGTGTATAGATGCGGCAGGCTATGTGCAGCTTACTTCGGACATAGTTTTTAAGTTGTGTTTTTCAACCTTGAAATTTCACAACCAAATTCATCATGAGTTAGAACTGAGTGATCCAGTGTTGCCTGTTCAACCCTCAGGCCTTTTTCATGCTGCCACACAGCACCTCCCCTGCTCCAGTTATTTCCATCAGGGAAGGGCACTAGAGTGGAAGCGGTTTAACACTGCAGCAGTAGGACTAAGTAGCGGTTGCCCCCCCTCTTGAACAGGTAGAGATTTTGATCTGCAGCTCAGAGTTCATTGTGCTGAACTTCTGGCGGTAGTCGTCTGGTGTTGGTTGATCTAATGAAGGGGGGCGGGCATCGCAGCAATAGCAGTCATCGTGGGCCAAAGGGCAAACATCAACGCGCTGACAATGTTGGAGTCCGAGTACCTGGAGCTGTACCACACAGCACTAGCTACATAAATTCACATACAAACTCAAATGCATTTTGACTTTATCAGTTACATCTCCCAGGACTGACATTTTATTAAAAAAACAAAAAACAAAACATTATGATTGAACATTAAATTGTGTAGTCAATGATTGAAGCTTGTTTTCAAGGGGAATTATTTACAACATCAGAGAAATATTTTTTCCCCTCACATTATTGTACATGTATATGTCTTTATAGGGGAGAATGGGGTAAGATGAGAAACTTTTACATTTGATTACTTTTTAAAAAAATAAAAGTGTATTTGTTTTCAATCATAGGAACCTCAGGTTGTCGCGTATGACCAGGGGCCAATCTAGGGATTAACAGCCATTGTTAAATTCAGGGATAATTTTGGACTTAATATAATGATAAACATTTCATACTTTTGAGTAAACCCTTGTCTGCGCTTTCGTAAACATGCTAACTTAACATTTTTGGTAAAGATAAAACTGGAATCTTTCATGTGTTGGCTACAGAGAGAATGCATGCCTAAATGTGCTCTTGTGAACAGCATCATTTTGTGTAGCTTTAACTTAACAGTCGACAGTTAGATATTTCCAACATCAGCAGTGTGTGTGTGTGTGTGTTTGTGTGTGCGTGTGTGTCTCGGTAATGCACCATTTGCCCAACATCACTGGCACATTTCACTACTCCATTTTGACAAAAAATGTTATGATCTTGTTTTGCAGCTCACACTAAATGACATTAATTTAATTTAAGATGCAGGATTGATGACTTTAAAAAGACACATCAAATTTACTTATGATGCTATGATGCTATGACACTCACAGAAGCACCTGCCTGTCATTGCAGTCGTGGACTGCAGCAGCAGCAGACACTTTTATAAACACTTGGGTTGCCGGTGAAATGCTCGTGCAGGTAGGCAGTTGGCAGGATGGTTACCATGTGGTGGTGTGAAAAGGCCTTTAGTGCTAGAGTGTACAGTGGTCAAGTGTACTTTTTAAATAAAACTGCTTTTCCTGTGGGACTTATGGTGTGGTAATTGAAGCCCACAAGAATTGCGCATTGTGTTTTTTGTTGCAGGGTGTTTTTCTTTTCTTTTTTTTTTTTTTTTGTTAACAACCCAAACAACCCACAAAGATTTTATTTGCAAAACAGGTGATAATGTTTACATTATATTGTACTTTAAGTCTAGGGAGTTCAAGCGGAATGTGGACGTTTGTTGAATATATAGCCACTAGTCAGTGCAGTCAATAAGTCAAGTCTTATTTCATCCTGCTCTTATCAAGCTCCATGCATCGGGTAGTTAGATAGTTTGGAATTATTCGCTCAAGGTGATTTGCTTTAATTAGATAGAATTTCCTTTTTTTATATTTTGGTCAATTTTCAACTGAATGAAATTTCTAGTGACTTCAAGATAGAGACTTTTTAAAACCCTCTGAAACAGATATAATAAGAATTTGATCATGTCAGTTTAGTAGGGGTGGTGAAAAAAATCGATTATTGATTAATTGCGATTATAATACTGACGATTATGATTCGATTATTAAATTTCCAAAAATCGATTTAAAAAAAAAATATATATATATATATTTTTTTTGAAATGGTAATACAAACTGGAGTCCTCGTCTTACTGGCTTCCGCTACATGGTCCACAGTCTGGAGCCAAGATATGTTATTCCATCCCGGAGCTTTTTCACACTTAAATCGATTCCAAATCTGTACAAGGAGACAAACCTTTCCGTGCAAGTGTCCGTCAACTCTGCTCACCTGCGATGCCTGGACATCCAGAGCTACAGTCTCATTGTGTGACCGTTACAGCTCATTATGTCAGCAGTTAATGGAAGCTAATGTCCTACGTACTTCAGACGAAAGCTATGGATGATAGCCACACAAGCGCAAATATGTGTGAGTTTCTCAAAGCAATGGCAGACGAGTGGGGAATAGAGAAACACGCCCTGGTTCTTGTCACCAACAATGCTTCTAACATGAGTCCGGCTGCTGAGCTTGGCAGCTTTCTTTTAACAGTGAAACACTACATTTAAAACAAATTAAAAACTAATAATTTTGATTTTACAGTTACACCATACAATATTGAAGGTGCTGTGAGGTGTTACTCAAAAGATAAGTAAAATAATTCAGCAGCTGACTGATGTTAAACGGAAGATCAATAATCGTTAATAATTGAAAATCGAATCGATAATCGTTAATAATTGAAAATCGAATCGATAATCGTTAATAATTGAAAATCGAATCGATAATCGTTAATAATCGAAAATTTGTAATCGAATCGAGACTTCAATAATCGGAATCGAATCGAATTGGGAAATTGGGCCGATTAACCACCCTTACAGCTTAGATCATCAAGCTCTCAAAATTCTGAACGAAGCCTGACATATATCCAATTTCAGCACAAAATGTCATTTTTATGTGATAAGGGTAATCTGTACTTAGGCAGATTCTGCGGAAAATTAGAATGTAAACCGTTTGCCTGATTGATACATTTGTCTTTTAACAAAACCTTAATATCATTAAACCTGCCATAGCTGATTTGTTTGGCTACTTGGGACCAGAAGAAACAAGCTGTGAACATGACATCAACATATTGCCAACCTTATTTGGTGAACTAGGAAAGCATTATTTATATAAACATCCAGCAGTTATGGAGCATCATATGCAATCATTTTGCATTCCGTTTCTGGCCCTTTGGCTCGTATAAAGCAAGTCCAATATTCACTAACTCTTAGCTCTGTTTTTGGTTTACACCAACTCTGAGGGAACTATCCAGCTCATTAGCTGCTAAAAGCTCCACGATGTTTACTTCTGTCACTGTAACTTCACTCACATTACACATTGCCATTTGATAAAATGGAATTATTAGTAAATATTGACTATAGCTGCTTTAAGCACAGACATAAATGAGTGTCTCCTAAACATCAGTTACTCTTAAACAGGGAAGTTGTGTATGTTGTATGCCAGTATGTTTTGGGTTTTTTTGCTACCTTTACTAATATTTTGGGTGCTGTGTAGTAATATTTGGACTGCTATTTTGTTTCAAGTTTCAGAAAAAAACATTTTTCAAAACATTTATATCTATAAAGGAATGTTATATTCTCTGTCTTATGTAGATGTTGTGTCCTTATCCCCCATACATGTCAGTAAGCTCTATTTATTTCTGCCCATATTTCAGTGTCATCCAACCACTCATTGTTCTGGTCTACTTATGGAGTACTCTGTAGTTTCCAACATCCTTTACTGTACTGCTTTGTTTCTTCCCTGTATGGTTACTCTCTCGTCCTTCACAGCAGCCACCTGATGATTGTGTTTGGCCCTTCTCTGTTGGTGAGGGTGGTATCATGTGAAAGAGTGATGTCAGTGAGTGCATCGTGTTTATCTGTAGCTGACTGAAGTCCCACTGTGCCGTTTCAGGGTGACTCCTTGCAGACTAACATCCAGCTGGATTTTGGTGACGGCACAGCCGTGTCCTACTCCAACCTGAGCTGGACTGAGGAGGGGATCAAACACATCTACAAGTCCGCTGGGATATTCCGTGTCACAGCGCTGGCAGAGAACACACTGGGTTATGATACTACCACACTCTTCCTGCATGTCACATGTAAGTTCTGCTGCCAAGTACAGTCCGGGTGAGAGAGAAGAGATGACCAAATAGTTGATACACTCTTCTGAGTCTCCTTTAGTTATTACATGAGCTCAAAGCAAGTCAGCAAGACACTCAGCAGTCTGAAATGGATACCAGCATTACCTGAGGCTGAAATTGGTGCTAATTATTGTATTGAAAATAGCATTTAACTTATATCTCTATGTACTGTGTATGCTGTAACTACTCACAAAACAGATTGCTTTCAATAGCTTTACTTAATATTATTATTCATTCACACATCATTGATCGGCAGAGAGAGAACAAGAGAGAGTCTCTGCATTATGTACTGTAGGTTTTATGTATGAAGAGTCTGTATTGTCATTGCACTGCATTTTTAAAAACACATCTGTTGCTCGCAACCAGGTGCCATCATACCATAACGCGACACGTTACAACCACAAAGTCACATAGCGATGCATCAGTTCACCTCACACACAAGCAAGCATAGAAAGCCTAACTTCTCCTGAACAAACAACCCTGTCTCACACACATGCAGCACAAAGCTGTATCTCACAGTAATTACACTCATAACACAGACAGACGTCTGTGCAGGTCTTGCGACGTATATGTCCCTATGCACAGCCCTAAATAAACACATAGAAAAATAGAGTGCTTTTGTGATTATTGTTGGAGCAATTGTGAGCGACTGGATCTGGGTTTGAACACAGAGGGACTGTGTGAGAGAGGAGAAATGCAAACTGGCATAGGTTTATGTAAGCAATTGGTTGTGTAATACATCAAACTGCATTGATATAAATGTATCGTCTTATCCTATGTCTCGTTTAAAAAATAGATATACCTTGAAAAGTCGATACCACCCAGCCCCACAGTGAGGGTAGGTGACATAACAGAAATATTTTGCGGCGTAAAGCCAAGACAGTTCAACAGCACCACAAACTGCAGCCTCCAAAGTGATCTCACAGTTGAAACAACAACTCTTTAAAACAGCTTCAATATTAACTGAGTCTTCATGAAGGGAGGAATTGTTACAGGTGGGTTTTTTTTTTCAGTTTTGTTTTTTCACAGTTGGGTTCCCAACCTCCAGTTTAATTAAAATGCATTGTGCAGTTTTAAAGCTATTTGAGCAAAACTAGCTAGATCAGCTATATGTTCTGACATTTGTAATATTTATATTATCTGTTGCCTGGCTCCAGGTGCTAAAATATACTCTACTGAATTACAGCCACACTGTTGATCCATGTTGAACTCATCTGAGGTGAACTGCACTGACCTATACACAGGATTATGTAACATAGCAGCTGTGATAAATACAAACAACTTTTTGGAGAAAGGTCATAACAAACTTGCTTATGCAAGGTTTCACTGTTGGCAGAACGAGAGTCGGAGGAGTGGGCCTTTAAGGCCACTGCAGCTAATTGCCAGTTATCTGAGGATGCAACGGTAGAACAATGGCTCATTTTAGCTGATTTACCACAGCAGCACACATGACAGAATACAGGATTGTCAAGCTTTCCAGCTCTATTCAAACAGCAATAAAACAGTTTTTCCAAGGGAATCACATAAGCTCTTTTCAATTTGTTTTTGTCTTGTTAATTACGCTTTCATTAAGTTGTACAATCCATCTTAATGTGACCTCTTGCCCTCCTGAAGCATTAGCCACTGTGTATTGTATGTATACATAACTCAGGGCAATAATTTATTTCAAAGTGCATGATGTGCTTTCAGGGGAAATGCCAAAACCTTAAACAATGACTTCTCAACTGAACATATTTAATACCAAATAAGTTTCTCTCCCTATTGCATTCACACACCCACACACACACACACACAAGCACACACACACACACACACACACATACACACACACATGCACACAAATGCACGCACACACACTGAGCATCTCAAAGTGGGGATAAAGATTAGTTCTGGTTAAAAAGGATGAGCGCTAACAGAAGCCTCAGCGAGACGAACACCCAGTCCAGTCGCAGCACTACACAAACCCTTTCATTGGAGTTTTTCCACGAAAGTAGTGTGTTACATCTGTCCACAGTGGGAAACTTCATCCCTGAGATTGTAAAGCAACGTAGCGTCCCGCCAGCTCCTATTAGGTTCTTAGTGGGGAGGTTCGCGGCATTACCCAGAAGGTATCATGTCAAAAATACACGATGCATCAACATATTTCCATTGTTAGAATGGAACTTTTTCTGGCACCGTCATCTCACAGATCCAGAAGGACTTTTTAACATTTTTACTATAAGTACTTTAAACTTGTCACAGATTTAAATTACTCAAGCAAACTATTTGATGATCAGTTCAAGGGGATGCGTGCCTGCTCAGGTTGGGAAACTGTGTTTTCTTCAGTGAGCAGTGGAAGTTGTCCAGTGTGGATGTAGGGAACGATCATCTCGACGACATGATCAAGTTGCAGCATAGATTTTCACAGGGATTCCCAGTGAATGATGCATTCTAGTAATGTCTAATCTGAGCAAGGGCTGTCCTCTCTTCTCGATGAGGTCTGGAGATCCATCAGTTGTTCAGCAATTTAGTCCATGGCAGGTTCGCTCTCTTCATGCATCATGATATGCTGTTGACAGGTGTTATCCCTGTGCTGTCCCCATCATAGACTTCATGGCAAGAAACTTGTCAACTATTTCAAAACCTTTCATTGATTTCTCCAATTAAAGATTAGTAGCTGGGCAGTATCTTTGATATGTGTGCTCTCATCCAGCGCAACAATATAGAATGTCAGGCACCTTTTTTGACTTGAGCAGCCAATTCTTTTTCCTCCACACGCTGAGTGACTGTGTGACTGACCTTTGTTGTCTGGGCACAGTATGCTAGCTGCCTCCTCCATGCAGTCCTTCAAAAATGTACCAACAGTTAAAGGCTTGCTCTTTTTCGCTAGCTTGTATGAAAGCACATAGCTAACTTCCATTGCTGATTCTTGGCTGGTTGATTGCTTTCCAATACATCAGTGGAGCTGAGAGAGAGGAGGTGAACAGTTTGAGGTTCCTGGGAACTACCGTCACTGAAAACCAGTCATGGTCTTCACACACTGCCACCCCGGCACCCTACCAAACTTTTCCAGGGGAGTTATACAAGTATTTTACTGATGAATATGTTTATTTGGTTGATGTTGTCACTCAAGTCACATGTTGCTCAGAAGTAGCCATGCATGATATCAACTCTTCTGTGGTGTTTCCTTCTCAGGCCCAGTGGAGCATGTGCAGCTACTTACTCCCTTTGTGGTCATCAGGAACAAGGAGGTGAACATCACGGCAGTGGTCTTACCCAGCCACTCACGCACTGTCACTTACTTTTGGTGGCTAGGCAACAACACTGAGGTAATTCTTCCGGTACAAGGCTCATTAATATACAGTTCAGTTTTGGTTTCTATCGCATACAGGTGTGTAGACTTTCATCAAGATAACCATTGCCATCAAGTCATTTCACCTGGTAGATGGCAATTTTCCACCTGGGGGAAAAAAAATTGCCATGATGTGCTTGAGAAGTATATCTAACTTTTGGGAACATATACCAATAAAGAACATACAGCGTGAGCTTTGATAAAAGCCTTTCCAAATTAAACAGAATGCAGCAAAACTCTATGCCTTAGTGGAGGTTTGTAAATCAGCTCATATTGTTTCCCTAACTGTAGATTAAGGCAGCAGGTTGAAAAAAGTTTAATTATCATAAACTCCGATGTAGCCAGTTTCCTTGCTGCTGCTGCCAACCTTAGCAACAACTCCGCCAGTTGTCTGAAAGCACCTAATGAGTCTGTAGCCAACTAGTAGTTCTGTGAGGCTGTAGTTGATGATGAACATGTCCACCACCTCAGTTTGACATGTTAGCATGCCAACTTGTCAATGAACAGTAAACACAATGGACTGCAGATAGATGGGAAAGCAATGTCTGTTTTTTTCATTTTTTTTCATCATATACCAAAAAGCTGCTGTTATAAGTCTTGCTTTATAACACATTTGAAGGGTTGTCCTAATTTATAAGGGATTTCAACTACATCCATTGTAACTCCGTTCTTAGGGGCAAGGGGGCACTCAAAAATGAGGGTTGGGGTAAAAATTGTTAATGGGATTTAGCCTTTAACTAAAATTCATATTGCTCTCAAACAAATCACAGCTTTTGATAATCTGTAAATCACACTACTGTTGGACATACGTAGAAACCAGACTCAATCTAAGACAACACCCTGATAAAGGCAAAAAATGTTTGTTGCGTAAAGCATGGTGTACTGGAACAGAATGGTGCCACATCTTTAAGTGAGACATTAAATAGTAACTGTATCTTTTGTGCTTGCAGCCAGTGATAACGCTGGATGGGAGTATATCTTACACCTTCCCCACTGAGGGAATGCACACCATCACAGTCCAAGTGGCTGCAGCCAACACCATATTGCAGGATACAAAGGCCATAGCAGTCAAAGGTCAGTATTTTTTTTCTAATTGTGTGATGGAGCCCATAAAAGCAACAACACAGTCAACAACATTTACAAGTCTGTTTGACTGCCAATCTTTTTTTTTTTTTTTGATATATTCACCAAATGCAGACTTTAAAAAATCAGATGCCATTTGGAATCTGCAGTGTGTAAATTCTTCCTGAAATGGAACATCTCCTCCTTGAGTAAAATAGATCACATTACTGTTAAAACCTCTAAAGAATACGTCTTCATTTGAAATGAAGTGATTCAGCAGCAAGTATCTGTAAAAGTGCAATGAGTTATCACCAAGAGATGGGCCGGCGTAAAGCTCTGGCATTTTCTAATTATCTAGAAGTGCATCTGGTACATTTAGCTAAAGGGAAATGCAGGTGATATGAAAAACCCTCTTCTTTTCATCAAGTGTTAACTACCTGAAACTCAACTTGAGCAAAATGACAGTTGGCACTGCTCACTGAGAATAATGCCCCCGGATCCGAGTGAATTAATGGCTGATTCTCTCCTGACTCTCCTCGACAGAATTCTTCAAATCGCTACTTTTATCTTTCTCCCCTAATCTGGACGAGTTCAACCCTGACATACCCGAATGGAGACAGGATGTGGGGAGAGTAATTAAGAAGGCTCTGCTCCAAGTGAGTGATTTTCATTTTCTTTGTCCTTCCTGCTCTCTTCCTTCCATCCTTTTATCCACCTTCAGCTCCTTTCCTTTCCTGATATTTCACAATTATTTCCTGTACCCCTATTACCTTTGCTGCCCAATACTCTGGGCTCATCGGTGCGGCAAGTGAACACCCTCAGTCCATCTGGTGATTCAACATCGGACAGGTGTGAATATGCCTCTTCTTTCCTCCTCTCCCAAGATGGCTTCATGAGCCTTCATTCCTTATTATTTAAAGTCACTGATAAAATGATCTCAGTACTTCAAGCACAAGGTCTTGTAAAGGACCTACGAGTGACAACAGCAGTCACTGTGTCTGACGTATGTGTCTGTGTGTGTGCAATAGCCTGCTTGAATGTGGGTGGGGTGCAAGTGCTCTCAGTGTGTGTGGGAAGCTTAGCCATCATTAAGTGCCACTCAGCTCCCCATTCACAGCTCATGAATAGCACACTGCATTTGGTTGCGCTGTGCGCTCGGCCATCTTACCAACATACAGAGTGTTCGAGCTGCAGGTGGGTGCTGTTGAGGAATATTTCAAATGGGAGAAGATTTCATGAATAACCCAGGTAACCCAGTCTTAGGCCCATGCTTTTGAGCCTATTGATTTCCCTTTTCCTGGACTCTAATGTAAATCAAAGTTGAATAATTTGCTAAAATGAGACTTTCGTTTTTTTTTTTTACTTATTCCTCAAGAACAGAAGGAACCAGTTTCTGCTAAATTATTTAGAATCAATTTAAATCAATTTAAACAACCACACTAGTTTTGCGACTCTGAATTCACTCAACGGAGGGTGTAGATTTCACTCTTAAATTTAATATCCAGGGTTATTATTGTAGGGACCTTAACTCTCTTGTAGAGGGGGCTGAGCTCAAATCTACTTCAAAAGGCTTTATTCCAATAATCTATGGATATGGATAATCTATGAAAAAAAGAGAGAACTTATAAATATTAATATTTCCAGACTATGGTCTTTATCAGGGCTTGGTTATATGGCCTTAGAATAATATTGATATCTGGACAAGGATATAGGACATAGGATACTATTTCAAATATTACACAATATTTTATAATGTTTTAATATGCATGCGCAAAATAAGCTATCAAAAATGCAGTAGCAGTGTGTTAGAAAGTACAACAGCCTAAATGCCTCTGACATGTACTGGAGTAGAAAGGAGAAGACACAGGACTAAAGTAACTCTGCATTTACTTCGCACTCTACCGAGTTCAGGTCAAAATGTTGCTTTAATACACTGACTAGATGGCTCTAGTCAGTGCATGTCATTTGTAAATTTAGTAAAGAATACTTTCTGAAATTACAAATCCCAAAAAAGAAGCCTGTCCTCGGCTAAATGATATTGTAGCTTTGGCACGTTGTCGGGAACTGTTGAGCGCTCCATGAACCACGTGACTTCATGGTGGCGAGGTCAATGAATGTCCCAAGTCTGATATGAAACAGCGCTACTTGAGTGGGGAGATGATGATAAAGATTGCAGACAGATGTGGAGAGGAGCCAGGTGCCAGATCAGGTAGCCAAGCCCAGGAGACACAGAGACACAGAGACAGACGAGGGGGGAGGAGACACAGAGGAAGCAGGGAGAGCACAGAGAAACACACGGGAAAACAGCTGAGACATGACTGAAAAAATGCATCAATTTTGGTATTGTGACAATTTTGTCAGGATGATAACTTGTACTTTAACCACTTAAGGGACACCGTTCCAACATAGGAACACCCTTCACTAAACGAACACCCTTCGTAAAAACGAATAGTTTTTTTGCTAATAGTTTTAAGCATCAGATCTTAACAGTATATACCCACTGTTGGAAAGCTGAGACTGTCGTGATTATTTTAAGTCCAAAAAAGTTATTTCCAGACTAGGGCTGGGCGATATGGCAAATCAAATCAATATCACAATATATTGAGCAACTCACCTCGATAACGATAAATGAACGATAAGTAACACCCCCCCCCCCCGCACCTAAAAAAAGGAAAAAAAATCCTGTGTATTTACAGAAATGCCACTTTAAAGGACTGTAAAACTACATTGTCGTTAAGATTTATATTATTTATTTAGTAGTTAAGAACAACTGATAGGCACACAATTGAACAGCTGAAAAGCACAGATTACTTTTAACAAGTTTAAAAGTATAAAATATACAGTCCCTTATAAACAAATTCTAAGCTTCTCGCTTCTCGCTTTTTTTATTTCTTCGAATTGAATCACGTGGTTGTACTGCAGGTGGTGGAAGACGTTGGATGTAAATAAATAAACATTTTGAGGACTTCAGAATCAGAATATAAGACATGAGACAAAATAGTAGAGAAGTTGACATTGCTGCTTAATAATATGTTAACCTCTTGAGCATTAGAGAACTTTTTTTACCACTATTTTCTTTATCATTATACATTTTTGATAGACACAGAATCTGTTTCAGAAGTCAGAGAGTCACATGACATGGAAGCTATTGAGAAAAAAAATCAAGATTTCTGCATATTAATATTCATATAAAATAGAGGAAGCACTAAAGTACAGTAAACATAGCTGTGTCTCATTCATCCAGTTTACTCATACAATCTGCTGCTGGAGTCACTGGGTCACATGTCATGGAAGATATTGAAAGAACTGCAATTATTTTGTATTAATATATTTATGCTAAGTAATTTGATGACAGTCCCTAAATCAGTTTCCAGCGATTCAGTGCAGCTCTGGGAGGTGAGCTAACCGTCCTCCTGCTGCTCACACTGGGTGAACCTCAGTAAAGTCGCGGCTGGACCCGAGTATAGCTGAGAATCAAGCCCGACCCGAGCCCGTGCACGTTGTGTCCGAGCCCGGCCTGACACATTGAATGTAATTATGAGCCCGAGACCGATTTAAACCCGACAACTGTTTAATACGTGGGCTGTTATAAATGACGTTCTCGACTACAATTGCGAGTTGTTCAAACTACAGAAATCTTGATGAATAATGCAACAAGTGCCGCACTTAATGCACTCGACAAAGCCGACAAATGTTATTATCACGGCCCACGACTTGTTTAAAATGGGTCCACACCTCCGACTTTCCTCCAAACTTGCTCAAAGTTAATTCTACTGTTTTTATTGTTTTCTTTACATCTTCATGCTCCATGTTGCACTTAAGCTACACAATCAGTGATGCCGGTAACGCGTTACTAGTTTTGTCATTTTCCTTAGTAAAAAACATATGTTTTTGCTTTCTTCTTGCGTCTCGGGGAGTGACGTCACGTACGCGAGAAGTCACATTTTCCAGCATGAGGACACTCACATGTCAGACCACGCAGAGACACAAATGCAAACAACAATGGAGGGAGGAGAGAGATGCGCGTTTTCTAGCTGGAAATACAGTCATTATTTTGAGTGAATAAAAAACAAAACACAAATGTTTGATCAATGGACCAGCCGGCCGAAGACAGTGGCCTGTTGCAGCCTTTGAATGCAGCATCATCACACAAACTGTCCACGACTCACAGCGAGAGTGGGTTCACTTGATTACTAACCTGGCATAGCTGGTGTTGCATCAGCGGGTGGAGTTTGCCATCAAATTGATGTAAAATAAGCACATCGGTATACGCTGGGGTAGATTAATCAAGTGGACCTAACATGTCCCCTGTCCCTAGTGGATGTTATGCCTATGACACCGAATATACCGACATGCCCAAAATGACGTCGGTTATCTTCGTAAATTTCGGTATAGGTAAATTTTCGGTTTATCGCTCAGGCCTATTCCAGACCATGTAATAGCCTTCTAAACTCACCATGACACAACATTAGAAAGAGCCCTCTACCGCAAGAAGCAAGAATGCCTACATACGTTCGGAGTGTTCCCTTTTCCACAGCTACAACGTCATGCCACAATTTTTTTTTCATAGTTCGCCAAGAGTCCATAGAATGGGAATATCCATGTCATTTTACCCAAAACTAGCTACAAGTGTCGAACGAGCAAGAAACCCCAGGGTCTTAGCTTTCTTTTGAGACCAAGATTATGTTTCTAGGTAAAGGGGTTCTCAAGTTATAAGCCTTTGAATCTCAGTAGGCGCTCTTGGAAAAAAAGGACCCAAGCAAAATGCACAGACATGCCTTCAGAAAAAAAATTGTGAAAAATCAATTTTTTAGTCTTTTGACTTCAAATTTTAAGTGTAGCAAGCTGAGACCTGTGTCCATAGACATACCTGAACCCTTATATCTTAAACAGTTTATTGACATTTGAATTGGACGAAAAAACCAAAACCTGTGTTCCAACCTCTGTAACTCTGTGTCAGTATGTCATAGAATCACACTTACATTTCTAAGTGTCACATCCCTGAGTCTCAAACTATGTGGGAGCTGTCATGCTTTTAATTTCGGTATGTCATTTTGGAAAAAGAACCTTAAAATGGGGGCGTTCATTAAGTGGTTAAATGGTACTGGTGATAGACTTTTAAGAAATATTCATCATCATAATATGCATATAATGACTAAGTGGGTAAAGACAAGTATTAGAACAGGTGGACCGGTCTGGTTGGTTCAGAAAATGACATCACTTGACTGTAATGTTGCCTTTAAAATCAGGAAGAGACAACACTTAGGACATATCACGACGGAATGAAATCCAAAATCAAAGACGATATACAGTTTAGTTTCATTTCACAATGTCAATGAAACTGTTCCGTCCTAGCCCCTGTTCTCTTTCCTAAAACGTTAAATAAAAAATTTCCAAAAGTAAATTGTTCAGAAAAGGCGGTTATTATTCATGGCGTTTAGAGCATGAGAGTTCAACACTGTGTGAGGGAGCGCAAGCTAGAGCGAGTTTGATGTTGTCTAAAGCAAAGTAAGAAGTATGGCCTGCTAGAGGACACAAACTGGAGTACCTATCTACAATCTTCTGGCAGTTATTTGCCAACACAATAGCATCCATAATAACACAAATCTACCATATGTCTGGAAAGTATGACATTTGGAAATTCATGTTTCCCTTGAGTGGTGCATTGTAGTACATGGTGCAATTAAACGTGTGGTTTCACATTTTCAAGTGCGTCATCTGTGTCCATATATGTGTTGAAAGAGTCACTGGTTGCTGTAATTTTCTCACCTGTTCTCACTGGCTGAGTGCCGCTTTTACCAACACACTGATTGTAACTTTGTTGACTCTCACTGTCCACATGTGCCATCACATAAACTGGCACAAGTCCAAACTGTTAGAAAACAGTACAGTTCTGCAGCAAAAACAAGTCTGTACATTGAATAAACAGAACTATAGAACAACTGTGAAAACAAATTAGTGTAAAAAATACACATTTCTTTATGAAAGAAAAAATACAATGTATAATGCTTTGCAAGCACAATGTAAACCTGTACACATTTTGTGCTTATACTTTTTAGAAACTTAACATTTTTTAATCTATAGGAGGCACCCTGATGATAAAAGAAATGATTAAAATCCTTTATGAAATCATGAATGAACCAACTTGTGTCAAGTCATAGAATCCATATGAGGACACGCCATGATGAAGGGCATCAGACCAGAATTTAGAGCACTGATTTACAGAATATTTACAGAAGGACAAAACGTGCAAGAAAAAAATGTATCTTTAGCACCAAATTGTCACATAAAGTTTTCAATCAATGAAACATTGACTTGAGTGGTGAAATTGTTGGAACTGTTTGATGTAATTAGGCCTCACCACCTTCTGCTATATGTCAAGACCCTCAGGTCTGAGTCAACACCGTCAGATTTTTTTGTTTTAAAATAATATGTTTACATCTGTCCTCCAGTGCTGTTGATATATTAACGTAATTCTCTTCTCTGTTTTATCAAAATTCTCAAGAATCAGCTATGAGGCTTCAGCAGTCTGACCTCGGGTGCACTCACACATTCTAGTTGCTCTGTTGCTCTGTCCTCTGCTGGCCTGCACTCACATTGCTCCGGCTACAACCGGGCCTGAACACAGTTTCCTTTTGCACATACCTCATCATGTCGTAGCACGGTCGCAACACAGAAGAGAGCAACTACGAGAACATTACTTTGCTTAGTTTTTTGTGACATATTCTGTGTCCTTTTGGTCACAGACAACCTTCTCACATTCCTGGATTTCTTGATTCGGCGTAAAACACATCATTATACTTCATGTCCACGTTGTGCACCCGTGCCTGTGCTCATGCATGAACAACCATACCGCGCTGAAGCACACCTCTTCCAACCGTGCCAGGGCCAATAAAGTGTACGGTGCACTCACAGTAGTCAAACAAACTGGACTCTGGGTGTCAAACATGCTTGGGCACGGATTGCCTAGTGTGGCTGTGCCCTTATTCAAATCAGGTCAATATCTCCAAATGTAAGTGTTTTTTCAACACAAAATCTCCCCTTTGTGTTCACCCAGACAGTCTTTCCTTGCTGAGCAGCAGTGTAGTGACAGTAGCACAAAGAGCTTCAGATACAATTTGGAATGTATTTTTAAACAGAACAAGGTCGTCCACATCACTTACACTGAAACTGATTCAAGAGGACTAATATCAAAAGGAGGAATGATTACAGCAAACCAAATCTGCTGTTCATATAGAAACCTGACTATTGTTCCAGGACATATTTGAACATTTGTTTAATTGTATAGGCCAACACAAAGCAAATCATTAGTTACTACACCCGGTAGAGGAGAACTAGTAACGATCCATGGGTCACTTTTAATTTGGCCGCAGGGCCACAATATGAGTTTAACAAACAAAACAAAAGCTTCCTTGTTCAACTACTTTACTCCTCCATTATCACCACCTACACTTGACTGCTCATGTCCATGGCTCTGACTTCAGTCTCTGCTCTGCCTGAAAGAGCTTATTTCATAAGGAGGAATTATTCTGTACAATTATCAGAAATTAAAACTGTGATTTGATTCGACACGATGGAAAAGAAAAATCTTGATTCTGGTCCGAATGGGTTTTTATCCCGCATACCTTAATTGATCATTTCTGAATAAGGACAACTCGTATATTATTGAGAAACCCCAATGTACTTACATTTTGTTCAGGTTGTGTGAGCAGGCACATGCAGAGTTTCACTGCTGCTATGATCCACATTAGACAGTTCTACCAGTGGTCATAGAACTTGGATTATAAAAAGCATCCTCTCAGAGCCTCCCTTGAAGGAAAGTATCAAAATGGAACAGAGGGTGAAGTGGTTACAGCTTCTGAGATGCATTTGTTTTATTGTTTATCACATTACACTTGTGGATTGTGGCTGCTGTGTTACTTGTTTGCCTTCATCTTTTCACATTATGCTGCAAGAGAAATCAGCCACTTCCCATCTGAAAGGGCTGTGGATGTGTTTATGAGGCTGGAGATGACAAAAAGTTCATTTCCAGACAAACTTATTGTGCAAGTGGAGACGGGGAGGGTTATTTCTTTGTTTTGTTATGGTTGAGAAGTCTTGCTTGAGACAGAGGCCAGGCCAAAACTGATGGCTTTCCACCATAGTAAACAACTCCCCAACAATAAAACAGGAGATGAGAGAGAGGACCACTTGCAATTAAAGTCAAGGTCCATTTAACTGAGGTGCAGTGGTGTATAGCTCTGTTGCTGAATTTTCAAGTCATGCCTTGCACTCTTCACCTAGGCTCACATCTGTTCCATTGCCTCTTCTGGTCTTGGATGCACACTCAGTAAAGGAGGTTATTTCATCTCACTCACTCTATCCTCAGTTAACCTCCCTATCCATATCCATATCCCCCCCCTCCCCATAGTGTTCCTTGAAGGTTAATGCAGGCTATCAAACTATCATCTCCTTATTACTTCCCCAAAGGCACCAAAGTGTTTTCTCATCCAATGGTTGCATGGCAAATCATGCACAGTAATGTGGTATTTTCATCTTTTCACTCTGTTTCAATTTGGCAATTATAGTGTTGATAATTAACTTAGTCTCAAATGACTAGAATGCATATTGGGTTTGAGAGACTTCCCTCACATGAAACTCAAACTGAATTTAAGAACTTATGTTACAATATGTACGTGAGGTAACTTTACTACGACAGTAAGTGAAAACGCTCACCGTCAGCTTTTGGTTTCCCACTGGACACAAACAGTGGTCTAGTTGACCTCCTGCCTTCATCTTCCCCTCACTTCCTTCTATGCTGCTATAATGATTACTGCAGCCACTAGAGGTTGCTGCCTAACAATAAATGTTGTAGCCATCAATGTGCATCCGTGGCACTAATTGTTGCCGTGTGTCCCTCACCGTTGGCATTAGTCGGCCCTTGTCGGCAGCTTTTTGGCTGATCGTGCATGTAGTAGCGACAGAGAAGCACTTCGGTGAGAGAAATCCCTCTAATCGGCTGTTCATGGGCTGTGATGCCACTCTGTGCACAAGTAGAGAACCAGAAAAAGAAAGGGAATGCCTCTGTTGCTGTGTTATCCATGTTTTCACCTTGCCTCTTCACCTGTACCATCAACTTTTCAGACATATCTGACATATTCTCTCAGAAATAGCTTCATAACCGAATGGTGGGAAAATGCGTTATTTGTGTATCCACAGTCCTACGTCTTCTGGTTTCCTTTTTTAAATGACTGACAAGGACAACCAAAAGCTGGTTGAATGGAGTTTTCTGGGGTTTTTTTTTTACACAGGGGCAGAACATTCAAGCTAGTTGGCCATCGAGTGTTGTCTTTGCAGTGTTTTCAAGTGCAGCTTTTTGACTGAGACAAACACGATGTAAGGCAACACAACACTTGGCTTTTGTCACCATAAGCTCTCTCATATCGCAGCGGTACAGTGGTTAGCACTGTTGCAGCACTGCAAGAGGGTCCTGCCTTCGAGACCTGGCTGGGGCAGGACCTTTCTGTGCAGAGTTTGCATGTTCTCCCAATGTTTGCTCTGCAGGTACTCCAGCTTTCTCCCACAGTCCAACTACATGCGGGCTAGGTTAATGGGTCAATCGGTTATTGTCCGTAGGTATGAATGCTGTCACTGTGTGTCAGCCCTGGGATGAGGTTGATATTTCAGGGTTTTGAGTCAAATTAATTTCTCATCAACTTTTTCATGGATAACAATAAACTTTGCAACTGATATTTAAGGCCTCCAGTGAATGACTTCTATTTGATTTCATATCGAAATAATCTTGCACCAACAGCAGGCTCAAATTGCTAATCATCCAAGGAAATAGAAAATGTTATCACACAATTGTGGTTGATTGGTACAGAAGAAATTCGATACACACATTCATGATTTCCCTCAAGTAATCTGAACTTTATGGGCCAAACTGAATGTCTCAAAAACTGCCAGACAGATGTCAATGAAATTGTCTCATACGTTGGTTTGTGTCCAGATACCTGCAAAATTAATACTATTCCCATCAGCCACAGGTATTCTTTGTGTATTCTAATATGCAAATGTCAGCATGCAAACTGAGATGATGACCATGGTAAGTGTTATACATAACATAAAACACTGTTATTGTAACCATGTTGGCATGGTGATGCTAACATTTAGCTCAATGACTGTAGGTGAATTAAGCATTAACACTGGATTATTTAGATGAGGTGGTGCTATACGTGTAAATACATCATATAGAATTCCCCAAAAATGAGACCTCAAATGTTTACCTGTCTCGAATTTAAACTAGAACACATTAAAGCCAAACTGCATGCATGCAAAAATACAGTATGTGTGGTATCTGTACAGGTGCAACACCTTTCAGGCATATGATTTCATTTCTAGGTATCTCTAGAGCTTTCCATCTTCACATATTACTTCTTAAAATAAACTTCCTAATTATTGCACTATTGAATCTTTGTGTGAAACCAAATTCGGCGAGGCTTCCCTGCAGCAGGTAACCTCATCTTCATCTGTGATTGTCTCACCCATCTTTCTGCTTGCCATTCCAATCTGTTTTTTGTATCCAGCAGTAAATTTGCAAAGCATCAAAAGAGAGTACTCCAAAGCAGCCAGCCAGCTGTTTGAACTAATGACTGATTGCAATGCGAACAAACATGTTAAAAGCATATTGATTTTTTTGTTCAGGGGCTATTGCCTCTTCTGTCATCCTATTCATTTTATCTCCCTCTCGGGCGCCCCTTCTTTCAATGCAAGTCATGTCCATGGTTATCATTTGGCCACTACTATGGTACTCAAATAGTGATTTCTGTGCTTGATAATTGATGTGCTTTGGCTAAACCCACTCCATTGTCTGCCCAGGCCACTGAAAACAAACATAAAAACATCACAGGCTCTGAAATGAAGAGTGATCACCAGCCAGGCCCTGCCTCGCCTGCTTGTACATATTAACTGGTTAAGAGTGAAGGGCTAAATAATGTTTTTTTTTTCTGAAAACAAAAACAGGGACATTTGTTTGATCTAACCTTTTGTTTGTTTCCAATAAACTAGGTCTATGCTTGAAGGCAGTCTGGACATTAACATAAAGTTATTGTGACCTTTGGATCCATCCCTGTCCTTTGAGAACCATGTATTTCTGAAATGAATTCATGAGCGAAGAAAAACTTGTCTGTAGTTTTGTGACTATACTGTACCCAAGGCCTTGTAAACGGCTGAACTGACAAAGATTTTTCCAACCCAAAAAGGATGCACAAAGTACCCTGCAGCTGGAATTTGGCCATGCTTTCATAAATCTATTGGGTTCCATGACATGGCAACACCACCAGATGCTCAGTAGCTTGGCTCTACATTGTATTCACATAGGTTAAACTGCCAGCACTGGCCAAACTTAAGTTTTGATCTTCGAGAACTAGGTAGGGAAGGTTGGTTTATTAGCAGAGTTGCATAACACGGCAATCATCCAGGAGATGTTCCTTAAGAATGTTTACAATTACTGGCATGTGGACTTGGAGTTAATACAGCTGAATTGCTGCATTAATGGATTCAAAGAGTGAAATATAGCAGATCTCCTCCAAACCTTAAAAACAACTGAAAATGAAATAATCTCTCTCTAACTACGATTGAATATTTGAAACATCCTATACGAATGCCATATTTCAACTATTTAAAAAGAATGTTCTCGTTATATTTTCAAGTGTATTTAAAATTCACCACACACCAGAAAACATTCCCTTCTCAGTTAGAAAAATGAAAAGTAAAACTACGCATAGTGAGGCACGCACAACATGAAAGCTTCAAATGCTTTAGTGAAAAAATCTCTACTCAAGATGCTCACCAACATCTCAATTGCTGCTTCTTCAGCGTAAGTGCTGAGTGTATACAACTACTTAGCCCCCAGCAGAGACTCACAGGCAGGCAATTATATCTATACTGAGAGTTTGAGTACATAATTAAGATTCCTCTTGAGATTAAAAAGTAACCTTTCATGGAACATTATATTGACTCCTGCTATTTTTAACACATAGAGTGTATATGTAGCATTGGCATTTTCATGTAAAGCACAGTGAGTTTTTTTTTTTATTTTTTTTTTTTTTATTAATGAAATGAACTTTATGCATACAGTTGTCTTTCTTTGCCTTACATAAATGTATCCATGATTGTTTGGTAACAGATGTTATTCAATATGTAACATAGTTAACAACTAACTACTCTTTTGTCATGGCGGGAAGTGACTACAACAACCACACACATTAAAGCGAAGCCTAACAGCTACTTCAGTTAACTGAAATACACCCACATGACATACTCATCTCACTGCAACATATTGCCACAACAGTGTATTCCGGTATACGTTCCTGAAGCAGGGAAGTCATTATCATCACACCTGTGCTGAGCTCAGGCTTCCAACACATCCTCATACCTGAATGACTTAGTAAAGACTATGTAACCGTCAATCACAACTTTCTACATATTTGAACTTTTTTGCTCTTCATATTACTTCACCTGACGTCCTCCTTTGTTGCATTGATACAAATTACGACAGCCCCTAGAGGTCGCTGTCTAACCTACAGTATATGTATAGTTGTAATAAGATGCTTTCATAGTCGACCTATATGCTTGTTTGTCTGGTGCGTCTATAAGAGGAGTGACCAGGAGCGAGCAGGGCCATACATAAAATCAGACCTTCTTTAAGTTCTGTAACTACTGATCCCGCTAAAATAAATGACTGCTTCAGGAAATACTATGAAGAATTGTATGCCTCCCAAAGTCCTGCACAAGAAGCAGATATCGTAACATTTTTGCAGGCTCCGACTTTGTCGCTCCACAACAAAAGGACATACTGTTCTTTACATTATATTTTAAATCATTTTTTAAATCATCCATTCCATGACTGTTATGATTGTATAATTTCATAGACACGTGACATAGTCACATGTTTTTTTACTGATGAAAAAAATAATCAGTCACAGTGTGATGGCTAATAAAGTTTATTTCTGCTTTATCACAGGTGTCTGATTTCCCTGAGGAGCAGCTCTTGGTAGCCGTGTTCCCAGGTGTTCCAACAGCTGCTGAGCTCTTCCTGTTACCTCACAAGAACCAATCAGAGGGCAAGAAAAAGAGTGAGGAGGAGCTAGTGCAGGTGTGGGCGACTATTTTGCAGAATTTCATATGCCATTGTTGTTGTTAGTGGAAGCCTATCAAATAGATTCCTTGATACATAACAAATGTTGAATGCAACTGCTCATCGAGTGTAAAACGTATGTGTTGTATGTGGTCAACAGGTATCTGATAAAATTGTCAGCGCGCTGAACCAAAATTTGGTGGAGTTTGAGCTCAAGCCTGGTGTGAGGGTGATCGTGTACAACACACAGTTAACACTAGGTAAGAAACATTTGCTCTCAATGCTTCCAGTATTGTCATTAAGTTATCAACCGTAACATTAACTTGTAATTTAATAATACCCTAGCAATCTCTAATTTTCATTTTGAAGTGCCAAGAAAAAGAGCTGTAATAACCATGTTTTGACACCAAGATCTTTTCTTTGGTCCACCAATTAAAATTCCTGTCAGTCTGCCTCCATCCTAAGCAAAAGAGCACAGGGTGTGCTGGATGGGGTGTGATTTTAAGTGGCGCTCCTTGAGATGAGGGATCTTTTATGCCTACCATCAAAAGCTGAACATCTGTTCTATTTCTTTTATGGCCATCCAACCACAAAATTACTGTTACACTGAGTATAATTATGTTGATTATTTAGTCCTTGAGAAAGAGCACTGTACAATTTAAGGGCAGAAGCAGAAATCAGAAAAGCTTGAAGAGTCAGTGGCACTGTTTAGTTCTTAGCTGCTGGAAAAGGGACGGCTGGTTGACATATGAGAAATTCTAAATACACCCCTGCCAAAAACCAAATTGCTATTATAAGTATCAAATCAATCCTGGATTCAAGGAGGTACCGTGATTGTAAATAAAAAGGCTGGACTGGAAAACTCCAGTGTACTGATTGCATGGCTGGTTTCATTAGGCACACGGCCTCAGGAGACACACAGCCACGAGTTGTCTGTAGCTCAAAGTGCCAGGTATTAACAGCCTGGCATGTGCTGCTCTGTGACGTTCTGTGGTGTGCTGCACTCTAATGACATCCGAGGTATACCCAGCTGGATCCCTCTTCATATTTCACCTCCCAAGAAAAGGTCTAAAAAGCCTTCAAGCTGCTTGAGAAAGGTCAACAGCATACGCGTCACTGACTCTGAGCTGAAAGGTTCAGGAGCTGCACAGTAACATCGGCAACTGCAATTTGATTTCCCTGCAATGACAGACATAAATGCATGCTTCAAAATAATTAGACACATTTAAGGTGGTCTTATGAGCAAAACCACATACGATACAATAATCATAATACCCACTTTGTTTGTTCGGGTTCTTGTGTGAAATGTAAGTGCATTTAACCATTTCAAATCCTCCTCAAATGTATGAATTACCTACTTCTGTCACCTTCTTTGCCCTGATATAGAAACAGCAATTTCACGCTACCACTCATAATCAACATTGAAATTAATTTACTGGCCAATAAGCATGGTTTCAGAGGCAGAGTTGTTGGTGTGAATGTGCAGTCAGGAAAATGGTAGATTTCAATTTGTATGTTAAATGGAGTTGCATTTATATAGCACTTATCTACTGACTGCCTGAAGCGATTTTACAACACTTGTCACATTCATCCATTAACACACATACACTGTCAGTCAAACTGTGAGTTTCATTTAGAAAGCCAAGTCCCAAATCACATTCCCCTCAGGATAATTTATAATCTGTACAATGTGTGCCACACCTTCTCCTTAGACCATTACTTCAAGGAAGGAAAAACAACAACAAAAAAAAACTTTTACATGTAGACTACAAGACATACATGATACATGATTCATAAAAGGCCCCAAGGTGGCAACGATACTTAGAGAGAGGTTCCTGGGCTGCCAGTGGTCCAGCAGAGAGGAGCTGGAGTGAGAAGATAGGAGAAGAAAGAGAAAGCTATTGAGAGTGAAGGAAAGAGAGAGTAGAGAGTGAGACGCACACAGTTTGCAGCTCGAGGGAACCAGAACAAACAACAGCTCTCTGTTTGACGGCAGCTGTTTTCAGTGTACAAAGCTTTAAAATTTACTGTACACTGCCTGCTCAGCACCAAACAGAAGACAGACACAGTCGGAGACTAGCTGGTGGACATAGCGTAGCATTTAGCAGCTAAAGAGGCAGATATTTCCCGAAGTCTTTGGTATAGACCAAAAACAGAGCTAAAAGACTAACAATATGGGACAAACATGACTCCAATGTGTTTACTATCAAGTTCACCACATCGGTGTAAAAGGTGATGACGTGTCAGTGTTGTGTTTACAGCTTTGGTAATGCTACTGTGTTGGTACACTGGTCAGGCAGGATTGGTTATTAGTATTAATAGTATTTATTAGAATAATAAAAATAATAAAAAGGACAGTTCAATTGAACAATAAACAATAATAACAGTAAAAAAATAAACAATATAAAAAAAAGGTAAGAAATAGAAATAGACTTGTATATACATAATATGTACACAAATAAACAGTGTGATTCTAAACAGTGTGGCAACATATTGTTATTAATGAATTATAAATATGGGTATGACAATTGCCCATCAAGTGTAAACCAAAAAAATGAAATATGCCATACAGGAATACAATATAAAATATGAATTGATAATTATGTGACACCATCCTGGAATCAGGGACCAAAACATGTAACATTTAAATAACAGTGAAGGAAATGAATCTGAGCACTGACTGTCACAGCTAACTGTTACTACAACACATATAGACAAATAATCACGGACAACTGTACAGTAAAATAGAGTTTATTATTTCAATAAACAAATATCTATATTCAGACCACAGACATGTGACTCAAGTCCTTTGGTCTATGTCCCAGGTCATTGTTTCAAGGGCAAGTCAAGTCAAGTAACAGGTTATGTCAAGTCCAGTCCTTGGTTGAGGCAAGTCAAGTCACTTTTTAATAATAATAATATTATTGGCCAATTTATCTAACCTGAATTTGTGTTGCAGTTACTGATATTATTACCAATGTCGTATGTCGTCTAATTTCAGCCAGCCACAGCCTCTGAGAGACAGTAGTGTTAGTGGGTCTCAGCACCAGCCACCAGCAAGTTTTAGGAGAACAGATTGTCATAACAGGCTAACTTGAGCTTGCTTAGGAGTTGCGAAAGAACAGATTGTATCTGGCTAACATTAGCTCACATCTGCCTTCAGCCCCTCACAGAACACAGAAACTTCACCAATCCAAATGTGTCTTAAAATGACAAACAATGTATGAAGTTTGAGTCTGGCTGTCAGATATCTTTGATGAGCAGGTCTCACATTCAGCAGTTTAACTTTTTTCCTTCACATATGAAACGTTTCAGTCTGAAAGTGATGACTCTCAGCACAGAATTGGCTGACATGATCTGCTATGCTTTGTGTGTGTGTCGTCTAGAGTGTGGGGGTGTTGAAAAAAAGTCTGGTAGCGTTGAGCTTGATTGACGGGGTAGTCATCCAGTCATGACAACAATGCCATTCCCAGTATGCGCTCGTTTACTTGACTAGAGACACTTGTGTTGTGAAGATTGACAACATACTTTTCATTATAAGTTTAGTCCTAAAACTGAAAACATAAAATGAACACAAACAATTCATTCAAGTCCTCATGTCCCAAGTCAAGTCAAGTCACACGTTTTTAACCTCCAAATCACGTTACAAGTCATCACAACAAGTCACAATGACTGAAGTCCACATCTTTGTAAAAATTGTAAATACAGCAACTAAAACTAGACACAGTAGTGCAGTAACACTGTGCATCAAGCAAGCATTTGTCGTGTGTGTGTGTGTGTGTGTGTGTGTGTGTGTGTGTGTGTGTGTGTAGGTGTGTGTGTGTGTGTGTTTGAGTGAGACGGAGAGAGCGAGAGAGAGAGATGGAGGTGGGCAAGATGGTGGACCTGGACACATACGTCATGCCGGGGCTGGTCAATAGAGGTGACCGAGAGACTGGAACAAGATGTACCTTTAAAATCTCAGTGTGGCATCGACAGAGTTGAACCCTGTTTTCTGAGTTAGGTGTGTGCGCTGCCTTGACACAGGTGTCTGAGAGAACAATAGCATGGAGGCACAGTAAACTTCAAGCGATTTGTTCATCAGAGTGTGTGCCTGGATGTGTGTAGGCGTGTGTACATGTGGGTTAGTAGAGAGGAGACATAGAGAGGGATAAAAGTTAGACGAGCTATTGCTCTGAGCACGGCAAGAAGATAACGACCGTGGGGAGACACAACATTCGCTTTTCTATCACTCGGAGGATGTTGGACAAACTCAGGTATGATCACCTTCTCCTGGATTTTGTTCCTTGATAGAAATGCAGAGTGGTGTGAATAAAAACAGCCATGAAGCACATCGGTAGGAACCAAAAAACGAAGATATTTCTCGGGGATATGACTTGGATGGATCAAAAGGATGCTGAATTAACAACATCATAAAAGCCTGAATTAATGTTTCATCAGGTCTGTTGGTCAGACGACAAGGAAACAACTTAAAATGCTTTTTCCCTGAATGGAGTTCAGATCGATAAGAGCTCTGCTGTGCTGTGCTCTGACGTATTTACAAAACTTACCAGGTAGCCTGACCTTCTGCCCCCCCTCCCCCCCCTCCCACAGCAGCTCCTTATTTGTCGTCCCTTGGTACATTTCTAATGGGATAGCTCTGGATGTCCACAAATGGCGTGATTATTATCCTGTCCTCTATTGTTGTTCATGATTGTCCGGACATCAGCAGAGTTAACTCACTTTAGTAATACAGCACCATGCAAAAATTCCGCTTGAGTTCAATATATTCAACACACACGAACAACGCAACACAATCTTCAAGCGATTTGAGCCACCCGGAGTATATGTCACATCTTGTCACTGACTTTGTGTGGAATCTAGTTGCACAAATAACTTGCGATATGTTTGGTCTGAACACAGCACAAGTGGGCTGACAGTGGCTTTTCTTGGCTTCGACTCGGGGGAAGAAAACAGGGATCAGCAGGGGTCTGTTTCTCTCTGAGGATATTTCTTCACTTCAGCTGTTACTGATCCTGCGTTGAGTTGAAAGCTGTGGCCGAAGTGAAGATAAAATCCAAATGTTTCTGGTTGCTCCCTTTTAATAACTGCTGTACATGAGAAAGTCACAGGTTTGGTCTGCAACGCGCTACAATGGAACTGCGACATAATGCGGTTGCAGTTCTGAACTCTCTGACTCATAAGAGCTCTGCATAGGTGTGGTGCATTCAGGTGCACCTCAGCCAATGATGGATGAGAGTTTTAGATCTCACAACCAGGTGGGATTTATTGTACCACTGGCACACTTTTCTTTGTTTTAAGGCTTTGCTGGTGCATGGAGGCTGCATGTTAGGCTTTTAGTTGTACATGCAGGCCTCTCTATTTTTAGGACCATATGGTGAGGACCCAACAACTTCAAAGTGGCCAGATAAGAAAATCTTTTTTTTTTTTTTTTTTTTTTTACTTCGAGAAACCTTTTAACTTTATCCCCTCTTACTGAAACATCCCCTGTTAATGTTTGTGGTTGCAAATGCGGTAGGAGCATGGCTAGCACAAGCAGAATGGCTACTATCCAAAGCAAAAAAAGCAATATGATCTAGAAATCTATATCAGAGTGCTATGAAAAGTAAAACACTTGGTTGTATTGATAAGTAAGCAAGTTGTCTTACTTACTGATTGAGTAGAACGAATGCTGTTTATGAACGGTCTTGTGTCCCGGTGATGAGGAGAAACAAATACTAATGGGGGATTAGACTTAACACAACACCAGCAGTCTCCATTGAGTGAATGTCCGTCTGTTCATTCTTCTCTACCTCAGTTTCTATCACTCTCCCTCTTTTAACAGTTACTTTATTTAAATTGTTATGTTTATTCCAATGTTAGCTGGTGCTTCAATGCCTCTTGCCTGTTGCGGTTGCACATTTGCAGAGGTGTATCTTTGTGCCGTAATTTGGAAAATCTACCCCAATGGCAGACTGAGCAGCAAGGTGGCAAGGTGAGGTTTGTAGGGAACCAATCTATATGCAGATAGTGTAATTTTTCTAAAGCCATCACACTGTGCAACCAGTATTTCAGGGATAGTTTACATTAACTATCATCAGTGTGTCAGTGTGCTTAGTTTTTTGGTGTCCTCTCTCCACACAGCACCCTTGGTGGACTCTAACCCCAGACACAGCAGCTCAGCCATGCTAATGCTCTTATCAGTGGTGTTCCTGGGCCTGGCAGTGTTCCTCATCTACAAATTCAAGAGGTACGCATCTTTGTAGTACTTCCACCTGCTGCACATACAGCATGATCATATAGAACCCAAGTATTTATCAATTACCATTATCCATTACCCATTATTGATGATACCAGATTGGTGCCGTCTGGACAAATCAATCACAGTCATGTTGGGAAATTTCATTTAACAAGTCTCCCTAGAGGTTGTAAATCCTTCTAGCGAGTTACGGATGCATGAGGCCCATGCACCAATCAGCGATAAAATGCAGAGAAAATGACCATTAAATGGTTTAATATGCAGTTGCTGTGCCTCGGCTGTTATTTGCTGAATAAATTATTCATACTCAAAATGATTCTCTTGAAAAGTTGGAAGGAAATGGAAAAGCTGTCATTAATTATGGATATGAATTTTTTCCCATTAGTCTAAAGAGGATGCATTTTTCACAAAATCTCACAGTTGACAAAACAGAGCAATTAATAACCAAAATGAATAGTAATTGCAAATAAATTGGATAGTGACTAAATAAAGATGTATATTGTGTTATGAATGCAGATGGGAAAAGATAGCAGTGTTAGTGTAATCTGCCTATAAATTACTTACTGAGGTGTAATTATAGTCACAAGGACTTTGAAAGTTGGCATACCCATAGCACTAGGAAACGGAACTGACAGAACAACTTTCTTTGAGGTGAGTTATATGTGGGTGGAGATAAAGTTTGTCTTCTCAGAGATACTTCCTTCAGAGTTATGAATGACTCATTAGCTTTCACTTTAATAGAAATAGAAACTTTTCCACTAAAAGTTGTTGCCACAAGTTTTCTAACATCGTTCTGAGGATCACTTGTCAAACTCTTCTTTTTGCAAATCACTAGAAAAATACCTTGGATCAACATATACGCTGAGGTGAACCAGGAGAAAGAGCAGGAGATGATTGGCTCGGTGGGCCAGGGTGACAGCACACCTAAAATCACTCTGAGCGAGTTCTCCACATCCAAAGAACTCATGGAGAAGGAACTGGATGCCAGGGTCAAACGTAAGTGAAGCCTTTTCATAATAAGGTAAATGATGTATGTATAAGTATGAATGGTTATTTGTTGACTGATAATTTTAGACATTCCCTCAAGAGGTGTTTTGGTATGTTTTATTTTTTGTTTGTTTGTTTTTCTTTCTAGGTTTTGCAGAAGGTTTTGAAGCATCATGGTAAAAGACGTGATAAATCAGGGCAGAGTTACCCCCCAGGCATACATTGGCTATTGAACTTGAAATATTTTTTTAAACAGAGAATTGGCATCTCCTTTTAGCATGTTTAAGTATTCAGAGATGAGGAAAAGAGTCATAAAATCGTACAGCAGCTTGATTTGATGTTGGTTGTGGGTCAATCTGAGCATTAAAATATGATAAATGCCGACCATAGTGCCATAATGAAAACATATAAAATACTCTGGATACAAAATAAATCCACATTTCTATGATTATAGTTATTAGATGGAATGGAAGAAAACGTCATGCAATTACATTAAAATATTTGATTACACAAAAGGTTCAAAGGTCCAGCTCGATACTGAAGTATTTATATTGCATACACCTCATCTATCTCAACAGTATTAGGCCCAACAATGGCAAACTTTGTTTTGGAGGTATTCTTAATGGTATTTTAGATTTAGTAACTTTCTGGAAAGCAACACAAGTTATTGATGACTCATCCTGCACTCAGTGGCATGTTATAATTTTGAGTCAAATAAACTTTTTCTTAATTTTCATCATGCTGCCACGGATGTATAAAAAGATGGATGCTACCAGAGCAGTGGCCTGGCCACACTGATTACTGCACAAAAGCACAACTTTATAATTTGGATAAATATGCTTCATTAAAGCTACATTTAAAGATTCGGCTGAAGATAGATCATATTTTATGGAGAAAGTATTTTCTGCTGTCCTCTGGCTAGCCTGCCTTAACCAGCAAATAGCTTAAATTGTTCTTAAAAGTGACTGCTAAATGCTGCTTACCAGCAGCCTTCCAATGGACACATCCGCAGCACGGCCATACATACCCTTCACAAACTATGAAGGCCAGTTATAGTACTGAGGTGCTTTATGGCGTTTTTTATATGGACAGATACTGTGAGCTTGGCAAGCCATGCAGATAAGTTAGCGGTGCTATTTACTGACTCTGTCGCAGGGTGCAAGAAAACCACCTCTGTACTGTATTCTCATCTGTCAATAGCAGAGCACTGTTTTCATGAGTAGGTCCCTGTTTTGTTTGTATGATCTTATGATAGACAGAGAAAATGTGTCAGTGTGGTATGTTTTTAACCCAAACATACACAGAATATTCTCTGAAGCTTTTGAAAATAATAAACCTCATTTATATAGCCCTTTTCTTAAAAAAGTCACAAAGTGCATTGCAAAACAACAATAAAACCCAGCAATGGCAGATAAATGAAAATAAAGGACAATATAGAAAAGAGGAAAGGAAATATTGTATATGAGAGGACACACTCATCTTAAAACTCACAATTTCGAGGTTTCGACATGGTATTAATTAGATTATGGTGTGTTTTTGTTTTCCTTTTTCCGAGATTTTATAGGCCAAAGTATTAACTTACAAATCAAGGCAAAAAATTAATGATTAAAATAATAATTACTTGCTGCCCAAATAGGCATATTGCATTAAGGGCGAATCCAGTGATTTAGTATTTATAGAGATTTTAAAAGGAATAGTCAGAATCAGTGCAGAAGACACATATATTTCAATGATATGCAGGAGCTCTTTTGTCCCTAATGCCAGCCTTTCATCAGACCCTCCCTGCTTGGTTAAAGGCCTCATCTTGCCACTTCAACACCACCAGTTATGTGAGCTTTTATCACATATAGTATCAAAACTTAAGCCGAGATAACCCTGATGACATCATCAACTTCGGAGGACTGCTTTAGGGTTACTTTTTGAGACTTCTCCCGAGACACTTCAGACACTATGTTTATTATTGGTTATGTAATACTCTAGACCAATAAACCGACCTCTATCTGTTAAATCATTGAAGTTCCTCTTTCATTTGTGAAGTGATTGCACCATTGTGCATTATCTGAATGACATTCATTAGAGAGTACTATGGAGCTGTATATTAATTGCTGCTCTCCTGTATCTTGGTGACATACAACAAAGCAATCACACATTTCAAACCCGAAAAATTCAGTGTTTAAACTGTCATTCTGTATGTGCCCATTCATTGTATTCAGGGTATATAAAAAAGAGACATTTTAATAACGGGTCATTTTATAATCCCTATGCTATTTAACAGCCTCAGAATAATTAGCAATGGGTTTCAATGTCAAATAAGTTATGTGCTTCACAGGCATTTAAGTACTGATGCTGAACTAACTGTCTTTGGTCCTGCCTTGTTTTCTTCTTCTTTTCTTTCATTTATTTCTTCTCAGGGGGAGTCGGTAATGCCTGCGAGAGCACAAGGGAGATTCCAAACTGTACTAGCGTGTAAAGCCGGAGAGCAACGGTTCATGTACAGAGCGAAGTGTTACAATGTCGGGGTTCTCTGTTTCTGTTTTGTAATTCTCAACACAACTGATGTTAATAGTTTTCTAAGGGACCTCATTTATACAGCACGGTTGCACGGATGCCTCGTTCTGCAACATCCATGCAGCAATTGTCAATCTACTCAATGAGATCATTGTAATTACTGGCAAAACTTATCAGTTTTGTGGATGTATAAGCTACATAACGACATTCATTTGCAGAGTGAAATATCGTTCGTCAAAACCTATGAAGAGTTCTGTAAATTTCCTAAGGAATTTGCTTTGAAAATCATTTCCGCCTATATATAGACTATAATGTCTGAGTCTTCAGTCAAACAGGGAATATTATTGAAATGTATAATATTATCATCTGTTCTGTTAAATGTATATATCATTCATTTCTACATGCTCGTAGTCTGAGTACCATGGCAACGACAGAAGATCTGACAATGGTCTGTTTTTGAAAGTGTGTGAAAAAGTCAAACATTACTTAAAGAATTCAACTTTGTTTTGCTTAGGTCCTTGACTTGTGCATGTTCTTATTGAGGACACGATTTCTGTGTTGTAGATAAGCAAGTGTTGTAAATAGTTTTTTTCTATTCATTCAACAACAAAAAAAGCCCAATCAATTTTGTTCAGACTTCTCTTTTGGTCTCATTTTCTTCAGTTACTGTTGGGCGATATGTATCTCGTAGAAAGGGTTTATCTGTTAATGCAGGTAGAGCTGTGTTGGTATATTACAGGTTTAACTTCCCTCCATTTCCCTGGAAATGAAATAAAAAAGATCAACGTGAACATGATCATGTTCAATATATTTATATTTTCATTAGACATATTTAACAGATATTCAGATACTTTTACATATATGACGGACTTTAAAAATGTTTTGCCGTTGGCATTAACGGATTACATTCTGCCTCTGAAAGCTCTGATTTAGCCACAGAACAAAAGCTAAATCAGTTATAATGAGTATTATGATGTGGCAACCAGTGATCAAATTCAGAGTATTCACTTGTTTGAAGAAATATGATGACATTCAATTCAAAATATGAAATGTGAAATTACAGTTCACATATGCATCTTCTTAAATACCAAAAGATGTACGATTGGGTTCAGATAGCTCAGGAGTCTCAATCTCAAATAATCTTGGAGCCACTTCAGCGTTTAGGTACTACAAGAAAGCGCAATATTTCTGAAAATGTAGTTTTGTATTTTATTATTAACATAATAATACAAAAATGCAAACTGGCATTTGTACACGTTTTTAACAGTTACTGCAAATGGTCTTTCCCCTACTCTTAAATAACTTATCGAAACCTTGAACTGAACTAACAGATGAAATACAATTCTACTTTTTTTTGTTTTTTTGCTAGACACTTCGCAGCACTCCTGCTCATATTTTCCTTTTTATTTAACCAAATATATGTATACAGAAGTATACATCTGTATGCACATTAGTTTTTAACAAACTTGTGCAACTCTTTTTTCCTAATAGATTACTTACTTACACCTTGAATTAGGCTTGCTGTGATAGTCTGTGTTCCTGGTATTACACTGTAGTCGGGCGTATGGCAGTAACATTACCCGACCACTGCCCCTAACACCATTATGCATTTAAAAAAAGTCAATGGTCAGACAATAGACACTAGGTTTACAAACTGCCAGAGGTGCAGAGGTGTGTACTCCATGCAGCAGAGTCGCAGCACAGAGTAACAGGAGTCACATTAACTTTTAGTGTGGTGAAGGTCAGGAGAGCTCACCGACAATGCAATGGCGGGGGATTTGTTGGCAAAGCAAGAAGCAAAAGCTCCTGTTTGGCAAATATGAGTTGAATGAGCTAGGAGTGTATCCTGTTGCCTGCAAGTACAGCTGAGGCTAAGGGGAATACATGTATTTATGCATTAATTAATTAGACAATTGGTCATAAGTCTTAGGCAAATGAAAAGATGGAAAGTTAAAAGGCCTCCAATGATTTTATCCCGAGAGGAGCATGTGTGAGATAAAACAAACATCTGTCCGTCGAACACATCCTTATACCTAAGTAGACTCAATATCTCAACTGCCAGTGACTCCCAAAACTAACTATATCACTGTTCCCAGTACAACATGACTGTTGCAGTGTACCAACAACAGTTGGACCGGGCCTTCATGGTTCTGTCACAGTTTGGTTTGGTTTAGGCCAGAGAACTACTTGGTTTACGTTTTGGAAAACATTATGGTTTGGGATAAAATAACGTACATCAGTCGCAAACACATGTACTGTACATTACGTATTAGGGGTGTACAAAGTAACCATTACGAATTGGAAATCGGTTTTCAAGTTAGAGATACGACTGCACCGATTCGCAGACCTCCAGATCAGTCTAAATGTACTGTCAACCAGTCGGTGGCCTGATTTTAATGTTACGAATCGGCTGAGTGAAGCTGCTATGCTGCTACTTCCTCACAGCGCTAGCGGTGCCATCTAACAAGACATGTGACATTGGTTGTAAAAAGCTGCTTTCACTGTTGAACTATATGATCGTTATTCATATAATTATTAATTGGGACCTCCAATATTTGCATTGAGTAGCTTCTATTTCTGCCTGCACAGCTGACCTAATGTAGTTACAGATCTTAATTGAATATTTGAGTTTTAGTTCTGTATGAATGTAGTTGCACACATTTACACCTAATAATATCACATTGCTTATTTTATACTGAATATAGAATATCAAAAATCTCTTATGATCAAATTTCTCCTAATTATTTTGTTCAGAACTGGACAGTAAAGTAAGTTAGAATGAGCCCCTATGGTGCAGTGTTTCTTACTTGGTCTTTTGCTCAGGGTTTTGGGGTGTCTGCTCCGTGCAGTCGTAGACGTGTTTTATATTTGTTGGTTGTCACAGGATTATTTGCCCACTCTGTTCGTCCTACCACTGACTCTACAAACTAAAATACACCCTCTTTTTTGTCATTTGATAGAAGCAGAGATTATTTTCCCAAAATCTGAAGACAGGAACAATTTGTGTGCAGGGCACACTAAGCGCCATCAAGCTGTGTTAATGTAATTAATTCACTCTTCCTGGTAGCGCTCTTTTTACAACCCAACACTTGACTCACTGCTTTGCGTTTAGTACTAAATGAGTGAGCAGCGGCCTCCCATCATGCAACTCTCCACCAATGCTGTGTTGTCCAGCCCTATAAAAGTGGAGTATCCTCGGGTTGGCTACTGTCAGCCTCATGGTATCCAGCGTGACGCTAATCAGAGAGAACTGGAAAACCAAGCAGAAGATGTGCCATGCAGAGCTTACCCATAATGCTCAGCTCAAGTAAACATCACTTGCAGGAGTAGCAAGACGGGCCAGGGAACACTGCACAGACATATAGGGTGTCACATCACATATGCATTACCTCAAACAGAGCAGTCTCATCTTAAACCAAACAGCCAAGCCTTGTTACAAGAGACAAAACACACAGGGAACAAAGATTGTTTTATAGCTTTGTTGTGTTCAACACATGTCATGAGCAAAGGGTTGTTTGCTTGGCTTGATTTTGTTTGGGTGGGGGGGCTTTGATGGTGTCACTTTGATTTGTATTAGCAAAACAGAATTGGGAAAAACAGAAATAAATAATGAAAAAGTTTGTGCTGAGCACATTTCGGATCATACTTTTGTTGTATTTTGTTTCCTTTTTTTCCTCTTGAAATAGTAAAGAATCTATAATGACTAATCTGGTCGGTAACCAGGCTATAGTGCTCTGTAGCAGCTGATGTGGGGGAAAAATTACACATTCCATTAAAGTCTGTAAAGAGAGTAAAGAACAGCTACTAAAATTGTTCTGCTTTATATCTGCACAGACAGAATGGAACTTCATCGGGAGAAGAATTCATACATTTGGTATTTTCCTTCTGTTTATGTCCCCATTGATCATTCAGTCACCACTTTGATCACTGGAAATTGCTGTCTCATCTGATACGTTAAATGCCACATTATAATGTAAGACCCAGATCCCCGGGGTGAATGCATACTTGAAAAATGAAAAAAGATTCTTGCTTTCATGAGATTTTAGAAGGCAAAAGAGTTGTAATGTTTTTCAGTGCACACAAATCTACAATGCATGCATCATCAGTAATGTCCTGTTTCATCTTTATTTCGATATTTCTACGGTAAAGAAACTGTCATTTTGAAATTGTTTCAAATAAATGTATTTTTGTACATCAGCACATTTGTTCTCTGGGTGATGATATTCCTGTGAACTGAAGGGTGAAAAGAAGATGACGCTCTCTGCAAATTGCACTGCTCGTCTGATGACTCAATGAACCAATCTACTGTATATAAGAATGCAAAGAGGTTGGAAAACTTCCAACACTGTTCCTGTCACCCTGCACCTCCTCTTAGACTATTTGGTGCAACCAAAACACACTACCATTGTGTCAGCTCTCACTTGAACAGTATCATGTACTGTAGACTTACAGTAGTTTAACAAAAAAGGTCATAGTTAAAGTTTGAATATCCCTTTTTTATTATTATCAAGACTGTGGGCAAGGGCTAATGTCTTTTTCTGATGAATACTTCTGAATGAGGAGCTTGTGCATATAGTGTATGTACATACGTATAGGCACTTGTTTGCTGTAAAAAAAAAAAAAGTCAAAAAACTGTCCACACTTTGTCTCCAAATCAAGACATTTTGCTGATGACATGTACAGATGTAAACATGTTCATTACTTGCTGCCAGAAACCTTACACTTTTGCAGGCGGTAATAAAGACATTGTGTGGTTGGGCCTTGACAATACACGTTAGCACACATACTATAAGTCCAGCACATACGCTAACACAAGCTACCAGTAAGTTGTTGCTGTTCTGTTTATGCTGTTAATGCTGCCTGATAATCAGACTAAACTAGTTTTTGCCCTTGTGAATCAGGAGTGACTGACCCTGCAGATGGTGTCAACTGATGACGACATGCAAATGTAACATTAGTCATTTCTGTAAGTTGACCTTCAACAACCTGTTGCTATCATGTTAGCCAGTGCTTAATTTGTAAATCAAAAGGTTCCGGAATACAGACAGGGTGCTGGGAGCAGGAGGAAACACATCAAAAATCCAAAGTGCCTGCAGCACATTGGATTACGCTTGGGGGCTAACGGTTAACAGAACTAATACTGTTATTACAAACCGAGAATTATTTATTTACATTTATTAATCAGACCAATTCACAACAATAATTCAAAATCACGAGGGTGAGGTGTGTAGTAACAGCTGATTAACATTACTGTTCGCACATGCTCTCTCTTTTTCTCTCTCTTTTTCTTGACTCCCCCCTTCGTCGACTCGTCTCCCCTCTGTTTGTGGACCTCTACAATGGTGGGAAATGCAATTAGGGCCAAAACATCTACAAACAACTACAAAAACAGCAGGCTAAGAAACCAAACGAGGTGATATGTTCTTTCTGTCTGTCCGCAGACATACACGCAGTGACACAAACAACAATGGAGGGAGGAGAGAGATGTGCGTTTTCTTAGCTGGAAATAGAATCATTATTTTGAGTTCATGTCAGCTAGGTGAGAACATTAAGGTTTGTTGTACACTTTGTGCTGGCGACAAAGTACTATCATGCTTCAAAAACACAATGTCAAATTCGAAGAAACATTTGGAGTCGCAGCACAGTTAATTTACAGCGTGAGTCCCACCAAGTGGTGTTAAGCATTGAGCTGCGAGCAAAGCCACGGCCTCAACTTCTGCAGGAGGTCCCCCACCACCCAAACAGCAAAGCTGGACTGCAGAGCAAAACAAGTAAGTGGGGGAGAGTTGAAGAAATTGGTCAGGCGGTATGTTGTCGAGGAAATGCAGCACTTAAACAAGGTTGACTCACCCTTTTTTCGTGCCATAATTGAAAAGATCCCTACTACTATGGCAGTTCAAGCACCACGGTGGCTGTTGCGTTGTGTTCCCGCTGATGTGTCAGGTGTAGCTCCATTGTGGAATTCAACGCTGTCAGTGTGAAGCAGCGGAACATGCTGAGTCTGCCAGGGGTGATAAGAGTCCTCCTTATGTGTCCTAGGCTTAATTGTTGGCAGAAACCGGAGTTGTTAGGTGTAAGTCAGCGAGTGTGTGTCTCCTCACCCTTGTATGGACATGTGTGCACCATATAAACATATTGCATGGCCGTGCCCACTTCACTGTCCACTTTAGCATCCTAAGCTAAATTTGTGGCAGAAACTGGGGCTGTTTGGTGGAAGTCAAATACTGTGCATCTCCCCACTGTGCACCATACAGATGTATTGCGTAGTTGGGGCCGCTTCCATGTCCACAGCTCCTTGGCAGAGACCAGCGTTGTTTGGTGGAAGCCAGCAAGTTTATGTCTCCTCACCTTCCCAGGAATAGGTGTGCACCACACTGATGTATTGCATGGCTGTGCCTGCTTCTGTGTCTTTATATCTGTGGCACAGAGCCACAAAGTGTGCATCTCCTCACTAAATAAATAAAAGAGAGAAAAGAAAGGCAAACAGGATGTGCAGTGTATATGAAATACACATATAATACACATTGCCCTATATCTGAAATTATAAATAAAATAAAAATAAAAGGCAAAAGTTCACCCATGTGCAGGCTGGGGTGTGCTCATGCTTGCAGGAGATTGGCATGAATAATAATAATAATAATAATAATACACTTTATTTCTATAACACCTTCATGAATGTGTGTCTTGCCTCAGCAGCCAGGTCATGGCAGCCCACCCTGCCTACTCCGTGAATTGCTTTATCATGCCAGCAAAGTCATATCAGGGAGGCAAGGTGCCTCTTGTTTAAAGGTAAAGGCCTGTCATTTCCACTCCAGTCGCTCAGAAACGGTCCCAGGAGACCTGAGCTAAGTGAGCTAAGTGAGCTAAACTCGCGATGACAGTCAGGCATACTCATACTGTTGGAGGTTACTTAAGTTATGGTATGGGATAAGTAGACGATCCTTGATCTCAGGCATCTCATCCTGTTTTGTCTGCAGGAGCAGTTGGACAGGGGGAAGGTTCCCGAACTGGTGTGGTGGCTGCCACAGAAGCAGCCCATGTGAGGAGGTGCAAGCTTTCTGAGGACTGTAGTAGCCGTGTAAGCGCCCTTGGGACTTGGGGTTGATCCTGGAGGCTCTCCGGCATGACCCCCTTGAGTCGATGAGTCTGAAATGGTTTTCAAAGTATTATTTGGGTGGAATAAACCTTCAAAACTATAACAAAAAATAATAAACAAGGGTTCTGAAACTGTCATCGTGAAACTGTGGTCCGGAAAGTGCCGCCTCCAGGAACTTAGTATTAGTGGTGTGTGGCTTCAGCACTCCAGCTTCATGGCTCTGTAGTGGAGCTGACATGTGATCTCTCTTACATGATCTCATGGGGAAGCAGATGTAAACAAAAGGGAGATTAGTGTTGTGTAACAAATTGCTGTAGTAATGCATTGCAGTGACAAAAAACACAAAAGCATAAGGTTAAACAACAGATTTAAAGGAGACATTTGACATTTCTGTCAACAGTAGTATACTATCTTATGTTAGAATGTTATGCATTTATCTAGGCCCCCAATGTGCCCTAGTTAGAAGCAGATAAGAAAAGACGTTTTGAGGGCCTTTTAAATATTGATCATCTGTCATGTCTTGATCAGCATCTCGCCTCTCCTCTCATGCTTTGCTACAATACGCTGATCACTGCACTTATAGGGGTTAGGGTCACGACCACATGTAGACATGAAAGATCCTGCCTATGTGTGATGGCTCTAACCTTATAGACCATGTACACAAAGGCATGATATGCCAGCCTATAGGGCAATTGGAGCGTTAATTGATCCAGGCTTTAATTATCACCAGAGTGATAATGATATGGTAGTCAGGGCCTGCTTATATCTCTTGACCCTGAAAAGTAAAATCTTTGATTTGATGCCACCTACATAAGAATCTTGCATGCAAATGTTCATTCAGCCAAGAGCAAAGTGATTGGAAGCGAGATGTGTGTTGTGCCCAATAAAAAGAATCCAGAGAGAGGACAGCTTTGTCATCTCAGATTCACCGTCTTCCACTCCCTGCTTCCGCCCACCCCCATGGGATTATTTTCACCAGAGTATGAAAATACCCTGTCACTTAATAAAAGCCTCCCTCAATTACAGTTTATTTTAGTATGTTTGCTGTTTTCTCTGGCTGTGGCAGATGAGACTTGGACATGAAATGGAATTATAGGAGTTATCAATGCAAGATGGAAAAGCTGGCGCAAACAAAAGCCATTTGTCTTTATTCACTAGGGAAGTCTGAGAGCAGCCTCATTATACTGGGGCTCGAATTAATCTCGGGCCCCTGTCTCTCCCTTTCACCTTGGGAGCCTGGTACAATGTATTACAGGGCTCTTAGAATCCTGAACACATACTCTAACCCTTGGTGCAGGTTACTGATAGACTTGCATGTCAGGTGGAGGACAGAGGCACAGAACACAATTTCTGTGGTTAAAACAAGTAAAGGCTGGAGTCCACTGTATTAGTTTCTGCAATGTTGAGTTTTATTACATTTTACTATAGAAAGGAAGCCCAATCAGGATATATTCAGCTTCACAAGCTGATTTTAGAAATAGTGTGGATTCCAATTGTTTTTTGCTCCCACTTCTTTGTGATAAATCATTTGATATTGTAAGTCTCCATGTGTGTCTCAAAATATGAATTATATGATAAACTTATGATGAAAATAATACTTACCTGAAGAGGAAAATGCTTGCAAACTGCTTTTCACCCCTTTTTATCACGTGTCCTACATCTAAAGCAGAACGTTGTCCTAGTTTTAGAATTTATCTTTACAAATGCCATTGTTAGAAATTTAACCAACTTGCAAAAGCCTTCCAGAGGTATGCTTCTCAAAGTGCTATTTGCTCAAAACGTCCATGTTAAGTTCATGTTTTTAAACGTTTTCTCTGCAACATTTCTTTGACATTTGTATCAATAGATGTTATGTTTTCTGTTGTTAGAGGGCAAGTATATTTGAATTTATGTTTTATCTTTAAATTTTCAATTGATAAGAAATGGCCAGAATGTGAAGGGAGCTATAAAACTATAGGAGAGCCTGAAAATAGTCACTTCTTCTTAGTATTTGAATTGATTATTTCAACCAAACCAGAAGTGATTGTAAAAAGTCAAACCAAGACTGTTTTGGTGAGTTTTGTTTTGTTCATGACAAGTTTGAATAAAAGTGCAGGGGCTTTCAGACAATCGCCAAGAGTTGCTGGTTAGCATGATAAATTTAGTAGATATGTCTGCAACACAGGATAGATGTCTTTGACATAATGTCATCACTGTGGCTTCTTCACATTCTATTGGTAATTATATTACAAATTAGAATTAAACGCCTTATTAAAAGGATCTTTTTTTCTTATCAAATACCTAAAATGGTTATGGTTAGAGCAACTAGATATGTGGCATTTAAACTGCTGGTGACACTTAAGTTTCCAGGTAGTTGGAGCTTACTATTTGGAGGAGTGCAAAATCACATTTAACTTTTTACATCTATGTAGGGTGGCAGAATTGACAACATTACAAAGAAGGTATAACACATTCAGTGGTGGAAGTCCTTGTGGTTTGCCGCATTGTTGGGCTGGTCATACGCTTTGGCTTACAGGGTTGTAATTAACAGGGTTGAAAGTTCCAAATGTAACACCATTTAGCATGTGTGTCAAGCTAGCAGCTATATAACACTTCCCCTGGTTGTACTTCACTATAATGGCTGTTTTGAGTAGTTACAACCTATGTTTTATCTATTTATATGTTGCCTTGTGTTCTGGAATACAGGTAGACTTTCCAAACTTTGCATTTCAAAACCCGACTTGATGTTTAGAATTACCTGTCATTATATAACTAGCAACCAGCAAGTACTAGGGCGCTGAAGCCAGTGGGCTATGCTATGTCCTTTAAGGGTCTGTAAGCCTATGTGTTTATAAAAGAGGCTATGTTTGAAATGTCTAAATGGCTCAGTCACAATTGTTTTTCACAATCATTAATTAAAATATAACAATGAAAATAATAATAATAATATAGTACATTGTGGTTCTACATTAACTGTTGTATGTCCCTGATCTATAATGAGGACTTATGTCGATCATGTTGGTTTTGTACATGATAGGACAGCATCATTGTTTTATTTTAGGACATCTTTAGGATTAATAAGATCTTTAATATATATAGGATCATTTATTTTTGGACCATTTGTTGGTAGGATAATAAAAGTAAGACTAAAACATTAATTTGTCGGTGTTATTTACCCTTAAAGAATATTGAGCGCTCTTTCCATATTCAGCAGCTCAAACAACACTGCCAGTGAGGCAAACTGCAAGAACGCTGACCTTTGTAATGTTGTCACAAAAACAGGCTTCATACCCAATTAACCAAGCTGGGCTTCACAGAGAGGAAACTTTGCCTCCCTCTGCATCAGTTGCCATATGAATAACATATGAGCAATGATCCCTTGCCAAACAAATTACGATGTTCTCTCTTATTTATTCATGCAATTAAGTAATCATTATTCACAACTCTTGACAATATGCATTGAGTGTGATCTCTGCCCCTCACAAAACTGGTAAGATCCCCATGAAGACAGGGTGAATAAACTCACTGACGAAAAGGTATTTATGATTTTATACTCGCAGATGGGAATCATAAATATGTATCACCTTCCTCATGTCAGAGCTGTTAGAGAGGCCGGCATTTTTGATCACTTGGAACTGCTAGCCCAGGGCTATTTGTCATTAATTCAAAGCTAGAATATTTATCATTGTTTTCTACTGAGCTGTGCCAAAACAAAAAAAAAAAAAAAAACAAAAAAAACTCCTATCATTGTGACTGTCACTTTAATCTGGTACGAAAGCATCAAGGATAACGCGTTCTCAGTGTACACTTCACAGCTGTGATGAGAGTGGTTGACTAAAGTGGGACAGCCCACACATGCGTATTTCCACTGAAGGTTTTAGTCTTGACACTCAAACTGTATGTGTATGTATGTGAGAAACACATACTGAATGAAGCAGTCAATACATACGAAAACATACACATATGTATATATACATATGTTTATATACATGTACACATATATGTATGTATGTATCTATATATATATATATATATATATATACACACACACACACACACACACACACACACACATCTGGGAATCCACCAGTTGCAAAAGAAGTATGTACAGCTTATGTAGGCAAATAAAAAAATGACCCTACTTCTCACTTGATCAAGTCTTCTTTAATACACCATGATGTTCATTTTGTAAAATGTGTTCCTAGTGAAAGTAAGTAAGTAAGTAAGTAAGAAGGCCACCATATTGTCCATACATTTATGATTGACATGCAATTAAAATTCTGTTTATTTATTTATAAACACTTATGTTATATGCAATGGAAACATCGTTCACTACTCCAATAAATAGGATGAAGCTAGATACAATTCAGCAACAGGAGAAAGACCAGTCCTCAGCATACTTTGGCTCACCTGCAGAAAACAAACATCATGCCAGCAAGATTCAAAGTTAGTAACACTGCATATGGTTAACAAACAGTACATATCATCTGGTGGTTTGTTTAACAAGAGTAGCTACCTTGCCACCCGTGTCATTGTCCGCAAATTAATATTGTGATTTTCATGAACAAATGATTTACAATTGTAAATATGCCTCAAGCAGTGACTACTTTAATGATTCCCACTAGCTGATATCTTGCTAGATTTATTAGTGCACAAAAATAAAACCACTGCAGTTTCAAGCTTCACAGTCAATCATTATCAGCTGTGCAGAAAATGTATGAATCTGACACTTAGATTATAACAAAATAGGTACAAGATGATAGATACCAGTAAGCTTAAGATGTCATAAAAATGTCTTTTTTTCAAATGATTAGTTTCAGCTAACAGCCGCAGCATCAGAGCTGGACCCTGTACTATGAAAAGAAGGTCACACAGGCCAATTAGAGGGTTGAGCATGGCTGCCGAGATAGATGAGGCAGATATTTCAGATGAGAGGCTAACATCAATATGATTCCTCTATCTTGATAATAATTTAGATATTTGGATTAGCACTACCCATTAAAATAACCCATTAAAAGATAAGTATAAGGGATACTGAGGCATTTGCTAAGTTTGATTACTTTTAAGAGGGCTAAATGGATTGAAACTTATTAAAGTCTTTAATCAAAAAAATACTTCATACAGAAGATTACAGATCTGAAAGTGAACAACACTTCACTCTGTTGCCTTAGCCAGCAGATAGCAGCCATCGTTTCATTTCAGACTGACATATGAAATATGATAATTTGTCTCCCATAAAAACAGCGATGATGCACTAAGTGAAGCTGTCAGACGAAGCCTCTCTTCAGCAACACAAGTCACGAGTCCTGTTGCCACATCCTGACAGTTCTAAGGCTCTTTGTTGAATTGTGATCCCCCGATGTATTGCGACAGCATCTGTGCTTTCATTTTCAATTTTACCGGCTCCAAAGGCCCATATGGAGACTGTCTGAAGCTATTGTGTCACTTTGTATGCAGATCTTTCAGCTCTTTACGCTGCAACTCCGGTTTCATCCTTGCCACCACGTTGCTTGCATGCAGATGCATTACCAAGTTATTTTGAAATGTGAATCCTTTATTTTCCCAGAATGATTTAAAGATTGGCTGTTGCTGAACTTTGTGTTGTCAACAAGCTGGAGACAGTGCAGCAAGGGTTGATTTCCAATGTGAAATACATTATAATCCCATTCAGCTAGGATAAACACAACGTGCCATGAGGTTTATTTATTCCCCCATAAACTTTGAGTTTAGAGGTAGCAACAACAATCAAGGAAAAGTTGAGTTTGGCTTTTTTGAAAGTATGTAACTCTGCAGAGAGAAAAACCTTGAAATAAGGTTACACCCACCAGTGCATACTCTGCATAGCAGTACATGAAAGAGACCCAGTTTACTGATGTTTAACAGTTTGTCAAAAACATTTTAACATTACTGTGTGGCTCTTTTTATGGAATATTTATTTAGAGGGTGAAATGTCATATTTAAAGTGGAACCATTGTTGGAATTAAACGGTTTTAGATTTAGAAATCAGTGTATGGAGAGAACATATCAGGATGTGAGAGGATGGGAGATTCCCTTTCACCTCAGGTGTGGGAAGTTGTCAGTGTTAGAACAGATCAGGAAGTCATGAGAGGGCAGTTCTCTTCATCTGAGGTGTTAACAGGATGACATTTACTGTCCAGGAAAACATCCACGGGTCGCTGCCCTGGGAAAGGCATGATCAACACAAATATCAGGGGGTTGTTGTTTTGGGGAAGAAGTGATTAACAACTGTCATAGTATGTAATCACTGTTCTGTTGTTTTAAGTCAGAAATATCTGGAAGACTGCAGAGAACACTGTGGTTCTTCTCTCCATACTGCACGTATTAAAGAGATGTGATTCATCACACAGAGTCTAACATTTTTCAGAAAATTAGCAACTCTCCACCTTAACAAGGACAATTTCCCTTATACCATGAAGCTGATTTGTTAACTGATGGATGTTTTTAAGAGATACTTTGCCACTCTCCTTGAACCTCACAACTTGTTTGACCAGTGAGACTTTTTAATCAACATCCCTGTGTTCCGAGGTCTCAGCAATTACTTTCGTGGCTACAGTGACATCATAACTGGTAGAACAGTAATGATATAGCCAGACCTAACGCAACAGTGCTGTCTCAGCGTTGGAGCAACCCTAACCCTAACCGTGACAAAATTATTCAAGAATTCATTTTAACCTTTCTTTAATTACTCAAAAGCAGCTGCACATCCATTTATACCAGACTGGTGACAAAAATCGCCAATCAAAACAAAAAACCATTGTGGGTAGCATTAAATCAAGGATGATGACCTGCTCCTGCTGTAGATATAAAAGGCTCTTTCTAAGGTAACAAAAACACAAAAACATAATTATGAATATAATTTATGCAATAGGTCCCCTAATTCCTTCACACTGGAACTTTAAATCCTTGTTGTTCTATCGCTTCTTACACAACAAAGATGTAAGTTTGTGTTATGGTTACATTTTTTGAGTCACATTGTTTCTTCTTGTAATCCTCAGAAATGAAGATAAGATAATTCTCTATTGATCCCATAGAGAGGATTTTTTTAGTGTTACAGCAGCTGAAACTTAAAGAGAATACATGTATTTATTTATTAATTCTTTTGTTTGGCCTTTAAATGGCTTTATTCATAGAACAGCTCAAGAGACAACAGGAAACGGGGGAAATAGTGACATGCAGTAAAGGGCCCCAGGCTGGGACTCGATCCCGGGCTGCTGCAGCACAAACAAAGCTTCTGTACATGGGACGCCTGCTCTACCAACTGAGCTAAATGGCACCCCTTAAAGAGAATAAATAATGAAATGTGTATAAAATAAGAATAATTATACTCAAAACGCAGGTAATAGCTTTACACATATGGTACCTATAACTAGTGTTGCACTTGTGCTAAGCGAGCAATCCCACCTCAACTTCTGAAGGAGCTTAGAGTAATACAAAGTTTTAACGGAAGAACTGCAGAAGTGGGCCAAGAGTGGATATTAATCTGGCAAGAGTCAGATACACTCTCATGGCAGGAAAGGGAAGAATCTTCTTTCCCCTTACAAAAAAAAAAAGTGTGGTGACTGTAAACACATGAAAACAAGATGATGGAACTCACCATCCCCTTACAACCACACAAAGATTAGGTGATATTTTTTGTTGGTAAAGCTGCTATAAGTGATATATTTTCCATTAAAATAAGTGCTTAATAGCTAAGATGACCTAACACTCAATCACAGTAATCACTGTTATTGGGTGGTCATTAACCCATGTCTAACCTCCCCCTGCTCATGCAGTAAAAGAGAAAATAAATGTCCTGGTATCCCTGCCCACTTAATCCAATCAGAACAAAGACCTCAATAAAGAGGCAGTCCTGTCTGAAAGTGTAGAGAGCAGGATGCTCCTGTATGTCTGGTGATTACTGCTCCGCATTCATGGGGTAACAGAGAAGGGAGGGAGGGGATTACTAACCCATGAAAGCACGAAAAACAAAACATTAGAGCCTTCAGACTGATTTACTGACATGATAGAAAACAAAATTGAACATGAAAAATGTTACATTTTAGCCTCGGACCCTGTGGGAGTGACAGTCCTAGAGGCCATCTGACTTGAAGAATCGTGCAGTGTTGATCACTGTCATTGTCAAACTGTTTACTCTTTAATGTGGTCATACATAATTATATGCATGTCAGGCTGTTTTAAGAACATGAAATGTTATTGTGTTATATTTATGTTATATAACTTTCTTTCATCCAATCTTCAGGCTTTGCACAACCCTAGTAAATGCCAGTATTTTTAATTCTCTTTGATCCTTGGAAACAAGAATCAAGTGATGTGATTTCTTATACATGAATCTATCCATGGAAACTCAAAATCTGGAATGATTTTTTCCACAGGAATCATTTAGAATTATGTGTTAAGTTTAAAAGGTGACTGAGAAAAGGATTCAAACCAAATAAATTGTAGTTAAGGGGGCTCCAAATCTGGTGGAAATGGAAAGTCAGACACCTGCTTGAGTCGGTAAATGGAAAAAGACAGCAGGTGTTTCCATTTTTTGATTGTATAAGTTATAAACTCCTCAGGATTGGGCCAGTGTTGTCTCCACCTTGTGATTTTCAATTTCATTTTTTTTTTTCATCGATGTTTATTTGCTTTTTGATGAAAATGATTTACATAAATAACAAACACTGTGAAGAGAGTACAGATGCTGTGTGCTGCAGAATTACATGAAAGAATAATGATGAAAGACGTCAGGCCCTAATGAGGCATCTGGAATTGCATATAAAAAGGCAACCTGGTGTATTCCTTCACTCCCTGGGACATTGGTGCTTGTCCTTGATGCCTTGTGCCTCACTGAAAGGATCGAGGCTGTGATTTGGGTGCCAAATGGGAAGATTTTTTTTTTTTTCTTTCTCATTTTCAGCTGTGTTTGATATTTTGCATTTTTTTAAATGTTGAAGTTTTCTATGACTTCAAGTACAGAAAGCTCATCAGGCAGCATCCGACCAGACCTAGATGCTTTACTGTGAACGGAAAGTTTAACTTAGATTTCATGATGATATTTGGCTTTGAGATTTGTTCCCTCCAAAAACTGGAGACCAACAGTATGATTGGCTTTTATACAGCTGGCTGCATAGAATATGGCACAGCCAATTTTCTAAAGCACGTGATTGAGGGTGGTTTCCAGTTTTATAGTCCGGTTGGTTATTTATGGCAACTCAAACCGACAGAAAGCAACAGGGTAAGAGCTCCTCAAACGCCAGTGTTGCAATCTGGCAAATATAAAATACCAGTCTAAAGGTCAATTAAACTTGATTTTCACTCTGACTCTGAGCACAGTGTGTCTCACAGGAGCTTAGTAGGCAGTTGAATTAATTACCTAAAAGGTCTTCCAGATGAAACTGCTCCTCAGATGAAAGTGTTGCTTAAATAGATGAGCCAAAATCAACCCACAGATCTCTTGTAACCATTTTCCCACCCATGGATTGGGAGCAGGATATCTTTCTACATGTAAAATTGCTTTGAAATTTGGTGTGGATACACATGTTCCCCAAAGGAACATGTCTACAGTTTCATTCCCATCTGACCTTTACTTCCAGCACCACCATTAGCCCCAAATCTATTTTTACACATAAAATATCAAATAAAATAGGTGTACTGAAATTGCTCATTCAAGTTCCCAGAAGATTCAACCACTTGCACTATTACAAAATGTGAACTGTTCAGATTGGATATTGGAAACCAACAGCTAGATGTCCATAAGAAGTTGTGTGTGGATATTCATGTTATTTTAAACGTTTGTGTTGAATCACTTGACCCTAGCTCTAGCACTACCATTGCCCCATCATTGCATTTCAAAGAATAATTTATTAACAATGCTTTGTCACCTATACACAACGTGCATTTTCATAATTTGTCTGCAAGGTGGTCAAGTGGGATTGAGATGTTTTAATGACTTGCTTGCAACTAAAGACTTCCATGGATCCCCTTGGTGCAATTATTCTTTAAGTATGAATTATTTTATTTTTTTTATCCATACAGCAACAGCTCTAATCAAAAACACTGGTTTTGAAGGAATAGTTTAACATTGGGAAATTAGATTTCTTGCGAATAGTTAGAAGAGAAGATAGATTACCACACTTGTGAAATGTTTGAAGTATTGTTTGAAACAATGACCAGGACCTAGCATAAAAGCTGGAAACAGCTGGCTGGGTCAAGAAATACATTCGAGCAGCACATCTTAAATGACTGAATAGTTTTATTATCAATTGCTCCCAAAATGTCGTATATTACTGCTCCAAAACAACATGACCATTGCAGCATGGTGAAACACATCTTCCTTGGTTCAGGCAGAAAATCTATGAGGTTAGGTTAAGTAAAACATTGTTATATGGGTTAAAATAAGGATCTTACTATACACAATTATTGGACCAGGACTGAAAACAGACGTATAGTGTCAAAATCTTCTGAAAAAGCTTTAAATCAGTCATGCCTGTCTCCATGATAATGATTTGATGATGTTTGAAAAGGAGGCAGTGAAGGTATATAAGGCACCGGAATTACTACATACAGTTAGCCAAAACTTGCCTGAATAAGACTAAGCCCTTCTCTGTCATGATAACCAAAAATAAAATAAAGGTTGTAATAAGCGGCTCGTACAGCTGACTTTTGTGGTTGCTTTTCCGATGAGGACAGGTTGATTCACGCATGTAATTCCCCCTACTTTGTTTACAGATAATATAACAAGATACAACAAAATGAATAAGCACATGTCCTAAGATGTCAAGGAACAATTTCTTGAAGTTTTAGTCGGGACAAACAAATGTTTTTGTCATCACCATAACCCAAGCTCTTTTAAAAAAAAACTTCTGGAAGTGGCAATCATCTGCAACATTGTCTGCAATGTCAAGTCCAGTTATGTTGTGATCACAAGAAAACAAACATTATGAGGTCGACATCACAGAAGTGTGATACTGAGACAGCAAATCATTACAAAAACACCAAAGATCTCTTCGACCTTCTGTATAAAATTGTCATTATGATTTCCAAACAGTCTCCTGCCCTCGTGAGCAGTCAAATACCCACTTGGTGATTCATGGTTTTATATTATTCATTTATTCATGATTTTAAAAGTGTCTGAAGTGTGTATATATATTGTTTTGAATATGCTATAAACTTGTACATGAATTGGTGATCTTACAAAAATTGTTGAAAATGGACATCTTTCCAGTATTTTGTCATCGATAAATGTTTTCTTTAGAGCACGTTCCCATAAATGCACTGCTTCTTAAAACTTTTAAAGTTAAATATATTAATGTCAGGAATATTTCAACAAAGAAAAGTGCTAAATGAAAATTAATTAGTCTTGTGAGTTATCATTGTGGCTGTACTGATAAGAAAGACATGGGGCCTAAATTGGTAATTTATGTCAGTGCTTGAACAATGCTGCTGGGTCAGCATTTTCATTTCCACTCCATCAATAGGGTGCCTCACATATTTTACTAGGTGATTTGTTCATTAAGATGAGAATAGGCTGCGGCTTTCAGGAGGTAAGAACCCACTTCAAAGCACCTGGAGACACATATCAAGACGAACAGCTGAGATAAACATAAAACTTCCTGAGCTGTTTTAGTTGCACTGGGAGGCAGACAACACTCAGAAAAAAAGCAGTTTGGTGCAATAATGTGAGTGCCTGGCTACCTGCAGACTGCTAAACAGAGCCGATGCTTTGAAGCTCTTTCACTCGCACTTTCTTTGCACTTATGGGAATAGACAGAACATTTATCGAGTTCGTTTTGGGATATTTCAGATTTTTTTAACCTGATCGCTTATTTCACATACTGTATTTATCTTTTCAGTAGAAAAGCCTCATCTCTGCTCAGTGGAGAAACAGTGGATATTTTCTTTGCTCTTCTCGCTTTTTTGACCCTCCTCTGCTAAATGACTTTGGATTCCTAGTCACTTCATCAACCTCCATTAACATACCAGGAGAATTCTTAATGGGACTGGAATTACTCCCAATAACTCCAACACATAGCAGGTCACTCTACTCTCAGGGCACAGCAAATTAAAAATTCAATATCTCCACTAATTATTCCCCCAATGTAGTCGGATTGCCAAACAGCAACCGAGACAGGCAGAATATTCAGTGTTAGCGACAATTATCTACATCATCATGAATCTTCTCCCCATCAGCTTTTAATTATGCTATTCATAGTCTGAGCAAATAAAGTGATGCACAAGGCAGTAAAGTGTGTTCACACTGAGAATGACACTATCAACAGATCACTGAAAGTCCATTTGTTTCCTGCAGAGCCAGATGAGCAGGGGAACCTAGCTGATGTGAGAACAGAATCAACTTTGTTGGCTAAGGAAAATATACTATACCACCACAAGAAGTTGCATTTCTCACAACATTTCTTACAGCCTGACAAATGCAGATTGTTTTAGAAGCTGATTGGGGCCAGGGTCAAGTGGAAAACTACTGTCTTTTCTTTTAGTGTTATCATTTGCATTTTTGCAGGACCTGTTATTACACAACCAAAATGTCATTAATGGATCAACAGTAGGTAAACTGAAAAGGTACATGTAAAAGTGCACTCTGCCAATTTCACATGTCAAAGTCAATTTAAGTCATAGCGAGTTTCATTCAGCCTGTGAAAAATATGCTGTGTGACTCTGAGAAATGACCTAGTTTAATGCCTCTTGGAATGGAGTTGTATTCTCACTCCCTACTCATCAAAAACAGGTCACTGACCTTAAGCTTCAACACATGTCCATTCCCCATGTCAGTTTTGCATGTGAATGGCTCCACAGTCAAGTCTTAATACGTCATTTGTAACGTCCTGTCCCGCTGTATTTGATACGTTGGGTGTGAAAACAGGCTTAATGGAGCTAAAACATTTTAATGCAAGTCCATTTAATAACAAAACTGCTTTACAAACTGGGCCTGTAGAGTTTGACCAACATGGTTGTTTACTAGGGAGTTGAAGTGCTAAATCACTCAGTGTCATGCCAAATTGTGTGACAGACCAGTCGGTCCACCATGTCACTGTCAGATTTGGTACCTACCTGTGAAAAAAAACAACAATCCTATTTGGTGGTCATGCTAACAAATCAATCAATATGCAACAGCTGCTTACACTTTTTGTCACCAAAACTACTTAGTTAAGTTTAAACAAAAGATCATGGTTTGGTCTAAGATAACTACTTCCTTAAAACAATCATCATTGACTGTTGGCTTCATATGAAATTCAAACCCTGGTCTTCTGGGCAAAATTGTTACTGAGTCATCCGTCTACCACAACCTCTTCCCAATGCTGACAGGCTCATTACTACATTTGTCCTTCACACCCATCATCATCGCCTCCTGCTGGTACTGCACACCATACATGTGTGTAGCTCCTACGCCTCAGCGAGGCTAACCATGACACAATGGCGGCTGTGGCTCAGGAGGCAGGGCAGTTGTCCAGTAATTGAAAATTTGGTTATTAAATTCCCGGCCCCTGCAGTCAACATGTTATAGTATACTTGGGAAAGATACTAAACCCCAAATTGCTCCCAGTGGCTCTTCCATTAGTGTTTGATTGTGTATCAGTAGTGTGTGAGATTGGTTATCACTCCTGATGTGCAGGTGGTGCCTTGCATGGTAGCCTCTGCCACTAGCGTATAAATGTTTGATGAATGGGTGGATGCTTACTTGTGTTGTAAAGCTCTGGTGTGATCACTCCGCCTAGAAAAACTCTATATAAATAAAGTCTATTTATTTACTATAATAAGAAACTGAGGTGGTTCTAGGATCCCATTGCTGTCTCAGCAACTAAAAGTCACCTTATCTTGGTGTATGACCATTCTTTTAATCATTGTCTTATAGGGGTGGGAAAAAATATCGATATGGCAATATATCATCGTACTTCCTTTTGTGATACAAATATCTAAACGCTAACACCAAACATCTATATTTTCATTTTCGTTTCTGAAGTGCTGGGTTTGGATGGACTTCATGGGCCACAGAGTGCTGCGTGACAATCACTGCCCATTTTATTGATAACAAGTGGGATAGGGGGATGCACAAGACTCATACCAGTGCTAATCACTGCTCAGAGAGGTGCACTCATCTCTGAGCATGTTGATCCATTGCTGTTCCTGAAGAATATGTGAGGATGAATTGTAATGTGCCTAGGTTTATGTCAAGCAAGACTGTAAACTCTGAAATGTTCCAGGTTTATATGAAACAAGCTGACAAGTTTTACTTCAGTTTGGACTTTTGACAGTTTATGTGATCGCACATTTTTAGGGACTCAGCAGAAGCTGCTGAAGTGCTCTTTTAGACTGGATATTTCTTTTTTTCTTTTTGTTTAGCCACTTCCGGGCCATAAGTATTAGTTGTTTGTTTGTTTGTTGAACATGGTAATTATGACAGGCCTTGTGCGCGCTAGTTATTAGTTACGAAACGCACATATTCTGAGGCTATACCATAATAATTTATATGCTGCTACGACTATAGTTTACCAAACTTGTAGCCATGTAAGCCCACCTCAATGACTTTATAATTTGTCTTGAAATGTTTATCTAATAAAACAACCTAAGGAACATTGAGATGATTTAGGGCTAGCGTTATATTTAGCACGCTGTACTAACATTACCTGCTGCATTGTTGATGACACACCACTGGCTGCTGATGCCAGCCAAACTGCTGCATTGGTGTTCGGAGGGGGCTCAGGGGTCATCTGCCGACTGTGTATCAGAAAAACCAAAGGAATGTAATTTAGGGAGCTTTGCTACATCTCTTCTTGTTTTTGTTTTTTTCGCTTTTGTCTTATTTACTGCAGCTTTCTTTTTTTTTTTTTTACTTTGAAAGGCATGATCCTCACTCAGCTCAGATGTGCTCAACTGTCAGTCTTGACAAATTGTGTAACTAAATGACCAGCTATATCATATCTTCTCATCACATTATCACATTGACATTGTAAAACATCAACATACAGTCACTATGCCCTATCTTTACATGACAAAAATACTTTGAATAGTTTTAAAGTTTAGAATGTAGAATAGGCAAATAATTTTGTTATACATGGCTTGCTACTTCTTTGATTGCTGGCATATTTCCAGGGTGCCGACTTCAATTTGTTTTAATTACAGTGGACATACATGAGTACATGTTCAGCTGTTTGGTGCTAGGCATTCAGTTTTGCAGCTGAAAATGTATATGAGTGTTGAGGGTGAACCAATGCAGTAAAGTTGCGGAAGAATTAAACCAACACAATGAATTTTAACTAGATCCATAGAGCTGAGTGAAAGATGTTAATTAGGGCAGTTTTAACATAGCATCTTTATACATCTGAAGGATTCTAAAGATTATATGTGTCTTTCTTGTCATGTGTTCTGTGTGATTTTACAATACATTATCCTTATCTTTGGATAGATATTTTATCACATCCTCCATAAAACCTACATCTAATATCACAAGATTATCTCTGATAACAGCACAGACTGCATCTGATATGCAACTGAGTGATCATCGATCATGACTTCACTGTATTTCCACCCAAGTGACCATCTGAATCAAACTGATTGTGACTTGTTTGAGTACCCAATTGTAGGTCCAAATATATGAATTGGTTCTGACCCATATCTGGCTTCCAGGTCAGATGTGACAAGATCTTAGCAATCCAAACCTGGGCTAATTTGGGCTGACAGTCAGGCTCAGTAAACAGCACATGGGCCAACTTTGGCTGCTGGAATGGGACCAGTGCTGATTCTCACACACATTCGTCACAAATCTGAGTTGATTCCACCAATCTGGCATGCCGGATATAAGCCACTGTTTGTCCAAGCCCTTTTGGCGACAAGGGAGCTTCAGTGGTTCAGTTTACTAATGTGAGAACAGACAAGTATGTGCAAATTGTCCATAACATTAAATTAAAAGTAAAGGAGTTGAGTACACAACCAGGGGTTAAAGACCACTGATCATATCACTTATCAGGCAATGCATATACAATGATACAGAGTGTAAATAACCCAATCTGTGTCATTTGCTTAAAGTTTGTTTTACTGTGTAAGATTTGCTTATGGTGTTACTTTCAGTCATGCTTTTATTTTGAAAGCGACTCTTAGATATCGGTTCGGAGTTCCTGTTCTATCGAAGGGTAAAACGAAGTTGAGAAATGGCAAAGTTTACATAAAATAACAATAGTTAAGGTATTATGAAGAGGCTCAAGGTTAGTATGTGTTGTTTTGATGTCATTTTAGTACATGGTTTGTGTCTCTATGTCATTTAGAATTTATTCTAATTGATTTGGTCAATGAATTAATGTAAGCACATTTTGCACTAGTATCTCATTTTAATATATTGCATTTCATTTTTGTTTTATGTGCTTTATTTCCAGCTCTTATGTTGTTGGTTAAGGTTTGTAATGAATCTGAAAAACATCAGAAAGTGGGTTACCATCTGCTACACAGAGCAGATCAGCCAATCAGCCCTCTGTCGCACATTGATGGTGGAACATGCTATGAATAGAGCCGTAGAAGAAGTAGTAGTATTATGGTGGTGGGTTGTTTCAGGCAAATTCATGTCACGGATGTCAATGGCAGGAGGTTTGGGTTGATAATCTGTGTGTCATTCATTCACTTGATATTCAATCAAGAATCCAAAATAAAAAAATTAAGAAATTGTTACATTTTTAGTTTTCTGAATCTGATACCAAGAAACCAAGGATGCTTTGTTGTTTCTTACTTTTGATGTTATGCTTGGATCAATAACAGAAAATAAAAAAAAAAATGGGCCAAATTTAATTTAGTACAACGTTTTCAATTTGTGTGATCAGTAATGTGGCAAGCTGTAACTGTGCAGGTAAACACACTAATCTCTTAGGCCCTTCTCCAGGTCTTCTGCAATTCTTCGTGGGGTCACCCTCCTCTCTGACTGTTCACTGCAACTGCAGGGTCTCTTGGCTTGTTAAATACAGCAGAGAGCCTGAGGGGCAGAGCAGTGGCAGGGCAGCCCACCACAGCTATTCGGCCTGTTCAGGGTAGGGTTAGGGTTAGGCTTGGGTGGCGGGGCAGCCAACACCAACAAGGCTGCCAACACGACACAGTAAAGGTACTAAAAAAGATGAAAATCACTATAAGTCTGGCCATATTGACAACTGCAAAAGGGTAGTTTGTTAGTTTTGTGGGCGAGCTTGTAGCGATTGGCACCTTTAGGCACACACCCCCCGTTTCAAACTCACACACACACCTGCTAGGATCAGCTCAGGAAATAACTATGGGTGCTTCTCATTTCACCTAAATTGTTTTCCACATTTCCCTCACTTACCTCCTTTACTTGTGTCTTAGTCCCGCCCACCGAGGATTGGGGGTGAGATAATAATAAACTAGTAATAATAAAGCTCTGAGATGCAAGGTTAAGACACTGGGTAGCCACGTGTGTAATTGCACACAGCTCTGTTAACTGAGAAACACACTTATTTTGTTTTCTTATAATGCAGGTAATGTAATGTTTCCCTCTGTAATGAGATGTAACAATTTACCCACTACTATGCAACTGATATTAATCACAATGTTTAGTTTTATGACCTGGACCACCCAATCCACAGATTTCCTGCAGTGTCCATGGATATAGGCCTACCTGTGGTCAGCGCCGTCGTATAGGGGGGAAAGGTGATGACAATTCTAAGGGCCCACAGCCCGCTATAGGGCCCACACACAGCCCCCAGTAGCCTCTATGACAAAATGGTTATGCATACACTGAACTAATATATATTCATACGAATGAATATGAATTAAAACAAAGAAACAGTCATATAATATTCTAATTTTAATTATTTCAATAACCCCCTTGGTCCCTTCTTAAAAAATGGTTTGGTCCACACCGCGGTTCGTTCTTCCCATGGTTCTTCCTCATCGGAATTAAGTGAGCGCGAGCGAACTCCAGCAGGGTTGGATGCCCACCAAAAAAGCACAAGTCCGGACACCAGAAGAGAGTTGAGAAGGAGGCCAGGAGTAGGAGCAGCAGAGCAGGGGCCCAGGACATCAACAACTTATTTTCTAAGAATGGTGAGAGTAAAACTACCGAGGGCGGCTGAAACAATTAGCCTACTTGTTCATTAATTTAATGTCTGTAACATTACCTTTGACGGGGCGCAGGCTGGAGCCTACGTTAGCTGTCATCTGGCCGCGCTACACTCTGGACAAGTCGCCAGTTCATTGTAGAGCAACGGTTCCTAGAGTAACTATAACTGAATGTTATCAGGGGCTACTAGAGTGACTGTGTGTTTCACACATATCACTGTCGGACAGTGCTCCAGTATGCGCCCATTCAGAGGCTGCATTGAATTGTATTATGACGCATTCAAGTTCTACTCAGTAATTATGAGCATCTGACGAAGGTCAGTTACGTTATCATGATGTGTTCAATGTGGTCTTGTAAAATGTGTTATTAGTGGGACATTTGAATAGCCTAAATACAAAAAAGTTAAATGTTCAAAGATTTGTTTGTTTTCATAGCAGTATAAAATAAAAGACACCATAATAGCTGACAACAACAAAGTAAAAAAGACTATTTAGAGTTGTGGACAGTTTACACTGTCTTTTGAATGGTTTAAGAATATTTTTTGCCTGGAAAAGTGAAGCTGTCCACCTAGAGCTATGGTACTAAGAAGCCCATTTAGATTTTGTCCAAGAATAGGTTAGTTCTGCATCAGTTTCTCCATGATACATAACATATAATGTTTACAACATATATAATGGAACAATAAACCTTTATGCTCTGCTGCACTAGAATCAGCAGTGGCTGCTTCATCTGAGTTTGACCCCACAGCAGTCGCTCAGCCCAGCAGTCCCATGATGCCTTTGATGGTGAGTGAGTGATGTAGACACTGGTTGGCTGTTTTAATTTATTAGTGACCCACTACCTATTTGTTGAGTGGTTAATTGAAAATGTATTTGCAATCAGAGGTGTAATAACGTGTTGCAAATCAGTGAAATGAGAATAAGACAACTAATTATACATAATTTACATAATAACACTCTGACTTGTTAAGTCGTTAATCGTAAAAAAAAGAAACAAATTGGCTGTATTACACCAGGCACCGTTAAGAATACTGAAAAACAAGAAAATTGAAGGTGGCAATGAATGGGGTAGAGGGGCCCACACCGATATTCTTTCAGGGGGCCCAGAATTCCTAGCAACTGCCCTGCCTGTGGTCCCCGCATCACTGTGTGTATTTAAACACATTAAACTTCTTCAGGATTTTTTTTTTTTGTGGACCCACAACCTTAAAGTTCAAACAGCTGCACATGAATAACAAACTGCAGTCTGATTTATTCTCTATACTGTGTATTTATACTGTGTATATGTATACATTGTACTGTGTATTTATACTGTGTACTGTGGTATTAATACCATGTACTTTGTATATTTATACTGTGTACTGTGTATTTATACTATGCATTTATACTGTGTACTGTGTATTTACACTGTGGACTATGTATTTATACTATGAATTTATGCTGTGTAATGTTCATTTATGCTGTGTACTGTGTATTTACACTGTGGACTATGTATTTATACTATGAATTTATGCTGTGTACTGTTCATTTATGCTGTGTACTGTGTATTTACACTGTGGACTATGTATTCATATTGTGTGCTGTGTATTTTAACTGTGTACTGTGTCTGCTTGGAGGTACATGAACCATTTAACTGGTTATGCATTTATATATTTATTCATTACTTGCCTCTGTACTGAGTGATATTCTCAGTGTGAAATCATCGTTTGTGTCTTTTGAACATCGGAAGCCAAATTTAGGCTAAATGTTTCAGGGAAAACTGAAATGATGTAAACTGATCAGCCTCACGTGTTTAAAAACAGACCATGAAAAAAATGTTTCTAATAAATGGAGAAAGTTGTTTGTGGTCCTTTTGTTCTCCTGCAGTCAGGCTGACACCTTTTAACTTGCTGGTGAATCAGAAAACAAACTAAATACAAAACTTGATGGTGACATACTTGTGTTAAATCTGTTATCTGTCTTCATTCTGCATGAAACTCCAGTCATGTTTCGATGTATCAGATCAGCCTAATCTGCTGCAGCGTCCAATCAATAACTGAGGGGGCGTGTCGGCCATTAAAAGTCTTCATAAGCATTTTTTTTTTTTTTTTTTTAGTTTGCTGTGTAGAGTTTCCACAGTTACTCCAGTTGTTACACCGTTACCTGGGCATAGCGGGCATAGAGAACAATGCCCCTTCTTATTTTGGCTGCCTCATTTCTTTTGGCTGTAGTTAGACCTTTGTTGTGAAAGATCGAGGCTGGGGCAGGCCAAATAGCATAAAGCGAGGCGTATAGGGATGGTGTCATTTTCTACAGCGATTATACTGTGCCGTAGGTATTTAAGTCAAAATGATAAGTAACATCAAAGAAAAATAACCCCTCTAAACCTCTCTTCATTTAAATAATGTGTTGAGGCCATATATGTCATACTATCAATTTTCTGTGTTATATCTTAGAAAGGTCAAGATAGTAAATACAAGCCTGCGTGTCAGAACTTTCATCTTATCATCTCATGACCCCTCAGATTTCTCTTCTGACCCTTTGGAGGCGCTCCACCCCCAGGAAGGGAACCACTGGGCTAAACTAATCTGCTCACATCATTCACTGGCGCTCACTGTCATAAAATAAACCTAAAATGACAGCTATGTTTGTATATTTTTGGGCTCAGCGGCTCAATAACTCACAGTGTTTTAATGGAGCAGAGTTTGACGGTTTTGACAGCAGTCATTCCTGGAGCAAACGCGGATTTAGAGGTGGTAATCAAAATGTCTGCATCGGTCCTCACGACATTCTTACTTTACCTTAATGTCAAGGTGTAAATCTTTGTATTATCTATTCATTATCCTCTTTCCACTCACTGAGCGCACAGTATCTTTGCTATGTGTAACCCCAATGTGGCAGGATATGGTTGTTCATACAGTAAATGATTGGCACACATTGGTGTGAGAAACAAAGTAAGCTCCAGCCAGCTGCTCAATGATATGACATTGAGTATCGGCCCGAGGCAGTGTTGCTCTACAGAGTTTGTGTGTAGATTCGTCCTCATTGTATGTTTACTGCTGAGTTTGCAGTGAGGTCTTATTTGATCAGTGTAATGTGTGTAGTTTTAATATTATTTTCAAAAAATGTCTCCCCCCTCTTTGGAGCCCCTTGAGACCAAAACAAGCCATACATGTGCTTGCCCATGTGGATGATGTAATAAACATTTCTGCCAATAGTATTATATTATGGCATGCTATTCCAGTGATTTACGGGTGGAGGAAATGTACAAAGAAATGCAGAAATATGCAAGCTTAGGCACAAGAGAAGAGGACAATGAGCAAGTAAACATGAATGTAAAATAAAAAAAAAAATACTTTCTACTTGCAGATGTTTAATAAATAAGAAAATGTATTCAGCACAAAATTAATCAATAAATAAGGCTCAAAGATTCACACAATTATGTTATGGGGTGTAACAATGCATTTAAACAGAAACTGTATTTGTTTACAATAAACCTCCACAGGGAACCTTTACGTAAAATAATCTCCCACCTCTGATCATACATTATACTTTGGATGATATTCAGAGATAAATAAATGCTTTGTAGGTCAAAAACACAAAAAACATTTTGTATTGTCCTCAGTAAACTACAGCAACATTTGTATAAAAAGCTTTCAATTACAAAAAAGCTGAGAAAGCTGAGAAAAAACAAATGACAAGAACTTAATATTCTTTTGCCATAACAGATTTAGAAGAACTATATACTAGCAAAGTATACTCACAACTGAATACAATACTTCACCTATATGGAAGCAAATTTGTACCATAATTCAAATTAAAATGCATTTACAGAAATACTTTTTCATTTTCAGAATGTAGCTACATTTTTTGACTCATAAATAAAATTAGTAATAAATCATCCAAATTGCATTTTTATTTTCTTCTTCAAGACTGCTCATTATGTAACTTAATTCAAATGATAAGGAAAAGGACATTTTCAAAAGATGGCCCAGCAAATAGGTACCAAAATTCAATTTGAAATGTCAAATTTGAAAATTAAAATGCATTAGCAGAAATGCTTTTTCATTTCAAAGTCAGAGCTGCATTTTTGACTCATAAATAAAATTAGTGATAAAAGATTGAATTTTCATTTTCTTCTTCAAAACTGCTCATTTTGTTACACAAAGACAAAGAAAACTGCTTTTTCGTTTTGAAGCCCTCCCCCCGCAAAAAAAGGTCCAAAATTCAATTTGAATTCGCAATCCCAAGCAGCGCAGGAGAGTGATGTCAGCGGCCTCTCTTCTTCTTCAGCCCCCAGTCTGACCAACCGTGCTACGCATCTACATTAGGGGGCGGCGGTGTGCTTATTCGACACTGGAGCAAGAGAAGGGACAAGAGGAGAGTGTGAAGGCTGTGTTGGTAGCATAGACTGTGGTACATGCAGAAACAGCGGGGAAAACACCACCATGTCCAGTTCTGTACTGCGGTCAAGCCAGCCATGGTTCGCGTTTGCTTGGTTAAATCAGCCGCACATTTTTTTTCCAGTGCAAAATTCTCTAACATTTACGGTGATCGTAATGAAGCCGCTCTGAAGAGCTGCTGGCAGTGTACGGTGGGTCAGACTGCAGACTCACAGTCAGACCCATGAAACACACACGGTACTTTACAGTCAGTATTCCCGGTAATAAACTGAAGGTATCAGCGCTGGACCGTACGTCGACGTCGCCCCCATATTGGATGTGGCAGCTCAGCCCCGTGAACTAATACAAGTCAATGGAGTGAACTTTATAAAGCTCCTTCTACAAAGTGCTATAAGCTAATGTCTCTCTCTCTCCCACAGCCACTCACCTGCAGCGGGTCATAAAATCACCGGCCGCTTTATAGCCTGGAGCCCCGCCTTTCCGAAACCCCGCTGTTCCGAACATAGACTTCAATTCATCGTAATGGCGGGGTTTCTCTTTTTTTTCAAAGACCCCGCTATTCCGAAAAGTCTATTGGGGAAACCCCCCCACTCCGAACGGACACAATCAGAAAGGAAACGGAGGCTGCGCATTTATCCTTTTTTCCTTTGTGGGTTCAAACGGATCACGTGGCTGATTAACCGCAAAACAAGCCTGCTTCATATTAATGACATAACGCTCATTATGCTTCAGCTGGACAAATGGCTATGTTGAATTGAATTTATTTTATCATAAATAAATAAATCATAAAATAAATCTAAATATCCGAAATTGTATGAAAATTGCTCCAATGCGTTATACCGATCTTCGTGCATATTCAGGCAGCCTGATATGGGCTCTGAGCAAAGGAATGTCTGTTTTCTCCCCCGGTCTGTTGTCAGCAGGAGCGGGGGCTGCAGGCTCGCGCCTGGGTGAAGTGGGCTCAAGCCAGAGTTCAGCGGAGAGAGAAAACATGTGTATTTCTTTCGCTCTGTGGGAGATCTCCCACAACAGAGTGGATGAGAAAGCAAGGGGGACAGATCTGCCCAGCAAACATCAGAACGCAGAGTGAAGCCTTTGTCTGTCACCTGGTTCAGCACCCTGGACAGCTGCCTGCGTAACTGGATGTGGGAATTTGATGCATTTGAAGCCGCGACATTTGGTTTAGAAACGTCATATATGATAACATTGTTTCGAGTCGTAAACAGTTCTGTAAGTGGAAGAAATAAGAATCAATTATTATTGATTAGTGTTAGTCCTTCTTCATATAATGTTGTGTTACAGTCGCACAGCTGGAGACCGCTAACAAAGTTAGAGACAAGAGAGAAGATGAAATCCCACGAAATGATGTGCGGTCAGTATGACCGCTTATGGCTGAAATAGGTAAAACAAATCACATTTTCTTTTCCTTTTGTGTAATTTATATAAAAACTATTCTCAATTAAAATACAGACACTTTTAGAAAAATGGTTAGAAGTCTGTAATGTTTGCATTTTGTTTACATCGCAGATTGATAACTTACTTGTGATAATGTTCAAAGTTATTGTTATTATTATTATTTCACATAAACACACACACAGCAAGTATAATGGTACTGTGCTAGGTATTCTTTTCGTGGTTCTTGGTGCTTGGAGCAATATTGTTGTTGTGGCATTCTTGCCAATAAAGCGAATTTAGAACCTTTAGATTCTTGCCTATAGACTGATAAGTGTTGTGTTTACAAATTAGCAATACATCCAGATTTCTTGAGATTTGTATTGTCAATGGGAATTTAGATTTAAATGTCAGGCGACGTTTTCTTCATGGAAATTATTTTTCGGGTAAACAATTATAAGAGAGAGAGGGAGCGCGGACGGGGGATCCGTTGTGTGACAGCGGAGCGGAGGGTCAGCAGCTGGATTTTGCACGCACGGTCAGTATTAGTAGGTGCCTTTGCCTTTGCACCTTTGCGTGCGCACAGTTTGCGTGTGTAGGCCCGTGGTCATGATAATCCGTCTATGGCTATAAGAGATGGATACACAATCAATTTCATGTAGTTTTTATTGAATCAAAAATACATAGGTAGCCTATTGTCTTCTCCTCTGCTTTTTTTTTTTTTTCAAAGACAAACTGAGCAGCACTGCTCAATCCACTCATACATTGTTAACCTTCCACAAAGACAAGTTATGTTAAAACGAACAACCAGAGGGGTCATTCCCCGGCAGATCGCACCCATGGGCCACAGTTTATTTCAGAACTGTGCGAGTGCGGCTGGAAGTGGGGATATCAGCACCACGGATAGCGCATGTAAAAAGATTAGACAAACGTTTAAATGTGTTTGCTGCAAGCAAAAATATACTACATAATAAATGAAGGTAGTGACATAGGCCTGTTAGCAATAAATAACAATGAGTTGTGTGAGTGTGGCCGGCAGTGTTTGATGTAGGAAGCAATGTAAACTTGAAAATCGATTTCGGAACAGCTGTGTTTTGAGGGGAGGGTCGGAACAGCGGTGTTTCGGAGTGGGGGTGTTTCGGAATGGTGGGGTTTCGCAATGGTGGTTTGTCGGAATGTCAGGCTGTCCCCCCTGGGGGGTTGTTTTGTTGTTTTGTGTTGTCTGTGTTGGATGTTGTTGTTGTTGTTTGTGGTTTTGTTGTGTTGTTGTGCCTCGCGCCGCCCCGTTGCCAGATGATTTCGTGTACTACACGCGGTATTTGGCTAAGTCATAGTTTTGCCAAGACTAAAGCTTTTGTGCATTAACTTCTACCAGTGTTTCCCTCCTAACTCTGCTTTACTCTGCCTCCAACGACCTCCCGTGCCATGACCGAGCCGAGACCCCGCTCCAGCTCCATCCGCCCGGCGCTCCTCCGAGTGCCGACAGGACTGCCAGCTCTCCAGCGCCCCAGAGTGTGGAGGGCAGAGACCCCAGCGCTGCTGCAGAGGAGCCGTGGACTGCGATGACACCGAGCAGCATGTGAATTACAATATAATCTATTTCTCACCTTTCCCCCGATGATCTGAATAAGTCGCTAAATTTGTCGGTAGTCGCTTTTTCGAAATAATGTCACTTAGAGGGTCTGAAAAGTCGCTAAGTCTAGCGAGACAGTTGCCATGTTGGCAACACTGAAGAAGAGAGGCCGCTGACGTCACTCTCCTGCGCCGCTTGGGGTTGCAAATTCAAACTGAATTTTGGACCTTTTTTTGCGGGGGGAGGGCTTCAAAACGAAAAAGCAGTTTTCTTTGTCTTTGTGTAACAAAATGAGCGGTCTTGAAGAAGAAAATGAAAATTCAATCTGGATGATTTATTACTCATTTTATTTATGAGTCAAAAATGCAGCTCTGACTTGGAAATGAAAAAGCATTTCTGCTAATGCATTTTAATTTTCAAATTTGACATTTGAAATTGAATTTTGGTACCTATTTGCTGGGCCATCTTTTGAAAATTAAATCTTAAATGTCCTTTTCCTTATCATTTGAATTAAGTTACATAATGAGCAGTCTTGAAGAAGAAAATGAAAATGCAATTTGGATGATTTATTACTAATTTTATTCATGAGTCAAAAATGCAGCTCTGACTTTGAAATGAAAAAGCATTTCTGCTAATGCATTTTAATTTTCAAATTTGACATTTCAAATTGAATTTTGGTACCTATTTGCTGGGCCATCTTTTCAATATTAAATCTTAAATGTCCTTTTCTTTATCATTTGAATTAAGTTACAAAATTAGCAGTCTTGAAGAAGAAAATGAAAATGCAATTCGGATGATGTATTACTAATTTTGTTTATGAGTCAAAAAGTGCAGCTACATTCTGAAAATGAAAAAGCATTTCTGTAAATGCATTTTAATTTTAATTATGGTACAAATGTGCTTCCATACACCTAATGGAATACATTTTTTCTGATGACGGTAGTCTTCCCAATATAGAACTAAATGATAACAAGAGTTACATTTATTGGGTGATCTAATGTGTCTGTTCTGGTCTTCATACCAGGAATTAAATGTTTTACTAAGCTAAAGTTCACTTCAGCTTAGACACTGCTATGTTGGCGGAGAACAGGTTTAGAAAAGCATACAAATGAAACAGCAGTAGGGAGGGAATTAAATTGAGTGCAGTGAAAGTGTTGGGCCACCTGTTTTATTAACAAGCAAAATCCTTGCAGTTCACTCTGTTTGGTTTACATGAGAAATACCTGGAAACTGGAGTTCTGCCTTTTTTGCAACATTTACCAGATGAGTGAGTGATTCTATTCCATTATGATTTTACACAACTATTGTATCTAGAGATTTTTTTATTTTTTTTATTTCAAATGATGAACTTCAAGGCTTAATCTGAAACTCATTGACAGAAACAAGCAACAACCACTATACCGCATCTGTAATGCTTTGCATTAGCACACACACACACACAGACCTTAGTGAATATGAGTAGTGTAAAGAGCAACATAGTTCTCATAGGTAGGTTGATGGATGGGTCAAACATAAGTCTTTCACCCAGCAGACCACCTGTGGTGTTCTGTGGGAAACCAAATGCCAACATACCAACTTATTTTAACCTATGTAACATACGTTAACTTAATGGACCAACGCAGGCAAGCTAGTTCAGGCATGTGACATGCCTCAGTCTTCAAAATCACCTACAAAACACAGCCACCCAATTTGGTAGACTATTTAAATGGTGTGACAGCTCTCAGCCTCTTGACTTCCTGGTTGGGCTGTCCTTCCCTATAGGGGTGGGCTATACTGTACATTTTGGTATATCCGATACCAACTAAATACAGGGCCAGTATCGCCGATACCAATACCAATACTTTTTTAATAATTAAGGTGGATGCATCATCAAATTGCTAAATCTGAATGAATTTTCATGACCTTTTTTTTTGTGATTTTTAATTAATAATTAATAAATTATTAATTACATAAAAACCAGGACAGGATTTGGGCAAAATGTATATGTTAACAGAAAATACTTCATCTATTATCAAACATGTTTGTTCAGAATGGAACATTAACAAAACTACAATACAAATCTTATATTACATATCATATTCAGTATATTTGTTTCAATTCCAGTAAATGTATTCATTTAAATAACACTTTTTAACGTGATAAATGTATAATGGTTATTAACCTTGTTATTATTATCATGTGTTAGCCTAATTTATACTTTTTGAGTTGGCTAACAAATGACAAACAGTTGCACGGTTGCACTACACATGAAAATTAATATTACCTACTGCCAAAGATGACTAAAATATTATTTTCACCACTATTATCTACATGGATATTCTCTGCCAGACTGAAAGATGATACAGGTTGCCGTTTTGTCATTTTCGGCCTGAAAATATAACCACATGGCGCTGCTCTTCCGCTCTGCCATTCTTAGGCTCTGTCTCTGTGTTGCTTGTGTGCTGCTGGCTGAGCCTGCTTCCTTGTTTGCCTGGTGTTGATGAGTCACGTGACAGTACAACATCCAATCACAAGAGGGGGGAGGAGGAGCTAAGTGTGTCTGCTCTGCGCTGAGGAGCAGCACTTGTAAGCAGCGGACGCAGACGGCCAGGTCGCCATGTTAATGAAACCGCCGTAGTGCATACAGGAGAGAAACTGAAACTAAAGTATCGATCTCATTACACTGGTATCGATCAATATCAATACCAACAATATTATCGATATTTGGATCGGTCCATCCACCCCTACTTCCCTATCAGACAGGAACAAGTAAGTGCACCACTTTCACCTAGTGACGGCTGCCCCTATATAAGAGGGTGGATTAAGTCAGTTTCTCTCTCTCTCGAGTTGGCTATGTTGTTTGTTGCTTGGGTTAAGTTTTCCCTGTGTTCATTTGCTTTGTTCACTACACTACGCTCATGCAAACACCAGTACACCTCTGATATCACAGATTTGCATACTTGTATTGTTGTTCATAAATGTATGTTTGGTCAAGTTGTTGAGATTGACTGCTTAAAAAAATCGTAATGTAATGGGAACCTGCACCAGAAATAATCATGACCAGTTCCGCCACAGAACAGCACATCGCCCATTGCGAACAGACCAGATTCCAATGATGTAATCCACTAAATCACGTTTCCAGATCTTGTATCTTGATGTCAAAAAAACAGCTACTGCTAGGTTTTCAACTCAAATTAAAGACTGTGCCCTGAAAGTCACTAGTTACTCTATTTTACTAACATGTAAAAAATAGCCAGAGTTTCTAATAAATTCTAATAAAGTTAAAACCAAAGATTGTTCATCTTGACAGTGTTACATTAAAAACAAAAATATTACAAGCAGCGACTCTGGATATTTAGAAACCACTGGGACAATAACTAATTGTTGAGGGATTTTTTCAAAGCTCTTCAGTACTTTCTGAATGTGGCCTCCCAATTAGCATAAGCCCGTTAGCAGCTAAAGCTTACGGGCATGTAATTTAAATTAAATATAATTTGAGGCAGAGTAAAGTTTTAACCTCCAACATGTTTTACTCTGTGCGTCACACATCAGATCCCCCTGCAAGAGGTGATACAAACAAAAACAACCGATGTTTGCACTCTGAAGGAGAACTGCCACTGCCTGAGATAAGCTCTGACCATAGAAGTCCGCTGAGCCAGGAGGAGGAGTTTCACCCGATGAGGAGTGCCCTCCAGCCCCAACAGGAGGGGAATTTGATCTACAACACCCCGAACCCCATCTAACTCCCTGCCCTCTCCAGTCAGCCTCTCCCTCTCCCCCTCCACCTCCCCCTCCATCCTGGATTTCACAGATGAGGTGAAAAAGCTTGTCAATGTCGGAATCAAACTCACATAACATCCAAATCCCATATTCCGTTTCCTAAATCTCTGTCATCGCCCAGCCCCTTTCCCACCAGCACACTTGAAACAACCATAACGGAAACATCACCGCATCCCTCCACCTCCTCCACAGCACAGCAAATCTTGTCTGTGTGGATGATACAACTAACTCCAATTGATGTGTGCCGGATCCAGGCTACAAAGTTGATAGCATTAATGTTTTCCCCACAAGAAAAGCTATGCAGTCCAGGTAGCCACCTAAATCCCTGTGTTGACAGGTAATAGAACAATTGTGAATCTGGAAAGAAACACAAAGTGCTTGACTAAATCTGCCAATTTATTAAATTTAGCCCCAATTCCTCATCAGGCAAAAACTATCACAAAAATTGGTTTTGACTCACTAAATGTAGCTTTATTAAACCTCAGGTTTCTGACAGGACAATCCTTCAATACATGATTGTAACATCAAAAACAATATTAATCGATAATGTTTTTACCCTAAACTTGATTGGACCAAGATAACACTGCAGCTGTTAAAAAAGGAGGAGGTGTTAGTGTTCTGTTTAATGAGTAACTCAAACACAAGCAGATGTTTTATGGAAATTATACTTCTTTTTCTTTTGGCTCTTCAGTTAAACTCATCTTTCCAGGCTATATTTCTAAACATCTACAGGCCTAAATACTGTACATACTTTTTTTGATGGCTTTGCTGAGCTACTTTCTCTTAACTGCTCTGACTTGGATAATTTGTTGATTGTTGGTGACTTTACCATCCGTGTCGACAAACCTGAGTATAGAGGGACTTAAAGAACAGTGTTGTGGCCTTGATAACTTTGGACTCCCTCAGCATGTGACACAGCCCACACACAAGAGGGTCTACATCCTAGACTTGGTTATCTCCAAGGGTCTGAATATTTCTAAGGTTCTGGTATCTTATTTGTTTCCTTTGAGAGTGTGTACAAATGTTCAAACTGAGGTTGTCTTGCTACATTCCTAAAAACACCAGTAAACTATTCATTCAGGCTTTCTCTTTCACATGTACACTCTCCAGGTTCTCTGTTACTGACCTTGTAGATCGTTTCAGTTCGAAAATAACAAGTGTCATTGATGCCATCGCACTCACTAAAGTGATGGTGGTCTCTAATGAGGAAAAAATCTCCTCTGAGAAATGCCACGCTGGTCAAAATGGAACAAAAGGAATGTGGAAAAAGCTGAACGAAGGTGGCAAAAAACTAATCTCCTGGTTCAATTTCAACATTTATAAAGAGAGACTTCACATTGTTAAGTTAGAACTGAAAAAGTCAAGGCAGTCCTTCTCTCAGACATTATCACCAATAATAATGTATGTGCCCTGTTTGCCACTAACGACAGGCTAACAAGCTCTCCTGTGCAAGTAGCCTCTGAACATCTATCTACCAGGGCCTGAAATTAATTTGCATTGTTCTGCACTGCCAAAATTCAGAAAATAAGACAAGCGTTCAATGCCACCACGTTGTTCATGTGTCCACCTAAAACCAACTCTAATAGCATGACACAACTTGATCCAATCAGTGACAAAAACCTGCAAGACATAATACGCTATGTGAAATCTTCCTCCTGCTGCCTTGACATATTACAAACAGTATTTCTCAAAACAAGTTTCACACTGCATGACTCTATCTGCTATAGAAAATAAACATGTCTCTTCTGTCAGGCATCTTCCCACAAGCCATGAAAACTGCGGTTGTTAAACCACTCCTGAAGAAGAACAATGCAGACCCATCAGTAATGAAAAATTATAGGCCCATGTCAAACCTCACACTATTAGATAAAATCATTGAAAAAAATGTTTTTCAACAGCTGGGCTATTATCTAACAATACATGACTGTTATGGTGTCAATTGTTATGGTTATGGTTGTTAATTTCAAATTTTTAGTTAGTATCAATGGATCTCAGTGCTGTGTTTGACACGGTTGACGGCAATATACTACTGGGCCAACTGGAAAACTGGGTGGGATTCTCTGGTACAGCACTAAATTGGTTTAATCTAAATGATAGAGACTACTTTGTGTCTATTGTAATGTAATCTGTGCAAAGCTGTGTGCCAATACATCCAGTAGGTGTTTAAGTGTTCCACAAGTAAAAATGTTGACATGCTGGCAGCATTAAAGACAAAAAATCAGGGGACCACAAAAGTCATGTAAATGCATCCTCTGGGGACAATGGGTATCCGTACAAGAGTTCATGGAAGTCCATACTATAACTTTCAGGAAATCCTTGACAGAAAGTTACATTTCTAATGGCACTTTAGGTAAGTCAGTCTAATTTGTCCCTTGGTGACCATGAATGGCAAACCCTCTATAGTTGTTTCAGTCCATTGTTATAGTGTATTTCAGTCCATACCTAAATAGTGGACCAACCAACTGATGGACCGATTTGGGCAAAGAGGCATGCCTCTAACATGGCTAAAAACAAAGTGTTATTGACAATAATGACAGCACCATATGAACATAATCTGACTTGAAAGGGCAACACATGATTTCCACTGTGGCATAATCAAAATGAAGCTTGAAAGATATATGAAGTTGTATGGTGTTGAGCACTGAACACTATCCAGCATCATTTATGCAGTCTCATGTCTGCTACATTCTCTGTGACACTGTGAAATAGAAGATATATTGGTGTGGATCTCTATCTGCTTGGTATCAGTATTTTTGACAGTTCTGCATTCTAATGTTCCTGTAGTACAACTGCTGGTATCTGTACATTTCCTGGCAAACCAACAAGTAGTTGTCAAGATATTTCAGCATGGACCAAAGTGGTGGAATGACCAAATATACTGAATTACACATTAGGCTAAAAACTCCTGAGATTTAAAAGTTTTTTGTTTGTTTGTTGTTGTTGTTTTTTGCTTGAAAAAAAGAAAATCAAGCCCCTTACTGTACCTTATTGCAATTCCATGCTTATTGCTTGTCCAATTGCCAACTATCATTTTATTGATGTGTGTGTGTGTGTGCGTGCGTGCGTGCGTGCGTGCATGCGTGCGTGCGTGTGTGTGTGTGTGCGCGCGTGTGCATGTGCGTGTTAGTGTGTGCGTGCATGTCCCAATGGTTGACACTCCCCACTGAAAGGAGGATCAGAGGGATGAAGCAGATGTCTTTGTGCAGGTGAGATCAACAGGGAGGCTCACCATCTGTGTAGACCGGAATCCTTTTCACAAACTGTCTTCAGTGTTTCAGAGGTTTAGTGAGACAGTTTTCTTTGATGGGTCAACTACTGTAGCTGGGTTAAAAAGTACTGACAGGCAGCCACAGTACACCGTACAGCCAGGGAGAGACCTTCAGTTGCTCTCAATGACTTCAGTCAATATCTGTTGTCAACCTTCACCCAAAAAAAATGAATATATTAATTCACTTGTTAGTCACTGATGCCATCAATGTGAATCAGATCTGGGGAACAAACACAAGCAAATCCCCTATTTCTGTACATATTGAATTTGTTTTTTGATGATACACTGAAACAGAAACAAAAGTTTACATACAACATATCATGGCAGTCTTGATTTCGATTTTCTGCAGCTCTCATTTTCCTGCGATAGAATGAGTGGAACACACTACATTCATGAAGTTTGGTTCAATAATTCATTTATGAATCTGCAGCTTCTGAAAATGTGACCAAATATTCTGGGTCAATAATATACCTACAGTAATTATAATATTTTGTGAAATGTCTCTTGGCCATTGCCATCTTAATTAGGTGCTTTTGATAGCCACCCACACTTTTAACCACTCCTCTTGACAGAATTGGTGAAGAATTGAATTTGTTGGCTTTCATTTACTTTCTTTAGAGCAGCAGATAGACTGGTAGCAAAACAGCCCCACAATATAATACTACCACCACCATGCTTGACAGTAGGTATGGCGTTGGAGTTAAAGGCCTCATGTAACCTGGTAAACAATGGATCACTCTGCTATAGTTTATATTTGTCGACTTATCCACATTTCATTAGGTTGATACTATTGGACATGTAAACTGCCACTCAAAATGACTGAGCCAATAGGATGCAGTCTCTTTCACCTGGCACTAGGGGTATCACGATTCTCCAAATCCTCGATTCAATTACATTTTCGATTCTAAGGTCACGGTTCGATTTGATTCTCGATTTTTACATTTATTTTTTTTAAAGCACAGGCTGCTATGCCATTTGTAGACTAGAGATTTATGCAATATAATATCTGACCTTTGTTCACAATGTACCACACTACACTTAAAACATTTATTAACAACATAAGGTAACAGTAACTTATATCTTCAGTCAATTGGAAACTTAAACAAAATCATCTGCCATCTAGTTTCTGCAGAGCTTGCAAACTGTGGCTTTCTGTGAACGTTCTGTGCGTAAGGTGTGAGTGGGCGAGCGAGAGTGAGGGAGCGTACAGACAGTGAATGAATGGGAGAGGAAGGAGAAAGGAAAGGAGTAGCAGGAGCAGCACCAGCAATAAAGTGTATAGTATAGTCTGCAGTTTGGCAGTGAATAGAAGGGAAGGCTCCTCCAGATACAGCAAAGCTCCCTGGTATTATTTGCCGACCAGCTTAACACGTGAAGGGGGTTCACCCCGAAGTTAAACACAAACTTCGGCCCTGGAGGAAATCATCTTCCCCTGTGCTTCCCGACCACGGTCCGAGAGCCGAACAGGAATGGTGTAACACCATGCTATCGTTTGGCTGGCTGTAGCTAATAGCTACTGACTTAGCTAGTAGCTAAGTTAGAGGAGGTTGACTCACAGCACTTCAACACGTGTGTGTTTTTTTCCGCTTGGCAAGCCGACCGGGCGTGACGTGGGGGCGTGGCAGCATTGACAATTCAATTTTTTTATTCGAAGCTCGAGATTGTGACATCCTTACCTGGCACCCACCCCTTCCTTTTGTGAAGCAGAAACCACCGTCTCCGTTGATTCCATGCCAGCAACCACTTGATATGGTTTGACAACAACTGAGCCCTCCGAAACTCTTAAATTATATGGGATGGTCATTTTATCCACCGACTGGTCACTCTTTAGCAAACTGTACCGTCTCACATTCATATGTGGACTCTGAGATAGCCTTAACATTAGGGCTAATGCTAACCAGATACGCTATAAACTATTCTAATGCTACCAAGCCACGCTGTAAGCAAAACTTAGTACACAATGCAAATTGTAACAAAGCCAAATTACCCAACACTTTGTACTGCTATAAGATGTACTGCTTCTGTGGAATATGACAGACTTCCCTGCTGGAAAAAACAGCATAAACCAGCACCAAAACCAGCACCAAACTACAACATATGCTGGTCTTGCTGGTGACTAGTCTAGACTAGTTTTTGGTGGTTTTTGGTTGACTCTAGATCTAGACTCTAGATCATCCTGATCAGTTTTCTCTCAGCAGCAGGTGATAGTTTGTGTTTTCTTCCTGATCCTGGAAGTTACACACCTGTGCCATGCACTTTATAATTACAGACAAGTGGCCAAGTGACTTTACTGAATTGCTCAAATCCGCAATGTGTAATGCTGAGCACATTAGTGTTTGTGGCTGAGTGTAATGTGTGTATCAAAAATGCCTTATTAAATGGACCTCAGTCGATATCAATCATAATCACTCAGAAGAAGTTAAAAGGTCATGCTACAAAGCATCTGTGTGCATATCATTGTGACATGCTACTTTCTGCTGCAACAAGGAAGATCACTGACAAACAGATTTTATTCTAACGAAAAAAAAACTAATTGAGTCACTGTTGAGGATGTGCCATGTTGAAACTATGGAAACAAACCTTTAATGAGTTCATTTGAATTTTGTAAACAATAGTATTGTGATGATGTGATAGAGCTGTACCTGACTGAAATTGTCTTTCAAATTCAATTTTGCTGCTCTAAAAAATTTAAATAGTTGTCATTATTCTTAGTTCAGGGCCACGCTAAACTGCTATTATGAGCACCTGTAGTCTTTAAGACTTGTGTTTCAAGGTCTTTCTTTGTAATCTTTGATGTGAAAACAAAATCTCTGCACAGTCAGAAAGTAAAAGTAAAAACACACATACACACTTAAAACACAATAAGTAAAATAAAAGATTGAGTAATAATAAACAAATAAATAAATAGTAATAAATAAAACAGGGCATGAAAAACAGGTATTGTGGAACTGAGGAAACGCTATCGTTGATGTATTTCACTGAGTAGAGACTAGAGGCAGTAAAATAAAGATAAAATAATAAAACTCTAAAATTAAGAATGATAAAATACTCAAGGAGGTTAAAAGTCTAAAACTGCTTTTGAACCAATAAAATAAATAAGTAAATAAATCATTAATAAAGTAAAACAAGATAAAAATCAATAAATGAATAGTACGTGAATAGATAAATAGAATAAAACCAGGTTTAAGCGAGATAAAAACATATAAATAAATCAAATTCAGCTAAAAGCCAGACTAAAAAGAAAGGTGTTAATGTTGCTCTTAAGAGTATCAACATTCTCCAGCGCCCTCAGGTCATCTGGAAGGCTGTTCAACAAACGTGGACCGTGGTACTGAAAGGCAGCCTCACTGTGAGTTTTTGTTCTCACTTTTGGAATAGTTAAAAGGCCGTGACCAGAGGACCTGAGGGTTCTGGAGAGTTCATACTATAAAAGCAAATCTGATAAATAAGTTGGGCCAAGGCCATTAAAAGCTTTAAAAAATGATAGAAGGATCTTAAAATCAATCCTGAAGCAGACAGGTAGCCACTGCAGAGACTTTCTCCACCTTCTTTCAGCTCTTCTACAGTTTCTCTTTAGTTGTCTAGTTTTTTTCATTTTGCCAGGAAGGGGTTGGATTGGTAGTGGTCTTTTCAAAGTCAGTGGAGCAACTGTGTCAAGGATATACTATCAACTATAAAATCACATGAGGTGAGTAAAATGTCTGCAGGAGTGCCACATAGAAGATTAATACAATTTGCAGTCACTTCATTAGTAGGATAGTGTTTCATGACAGTTCGCTCTGGGATATCCTGTTGTATAAAATCACAGACATTAAAAAAGACACAGAAATCATCAGACCGACCTACATTGATCACTGAGGAGATGTTAACTGACAGGCCGTTGGTAATAAAAGATCCAAAGTGTGTCCTGGGCAGGCTGGGTAACACGTTGAGTAAAATTAAGTAAGTTCCAAAATTCCAAGGTAAAAGTGTCTGATTGATTGTCCACGTGCACATTAAAATCACTGAGATAATAACCCTCCTGTAGTTGATGTGAATGATTGTGAGTAGTTCGGAAAAATCTGAATTAAAAGAAGCGCATCGTTTGGGTGGTCTGTAAACTGTCATGCAGAGTATGGGAGGGTTGTTGAAAACAAATCAGTGATATTCAAAAGATGTGTGGTGTCCAAATGTAATGTCCTTAAAACTAAGTCATGCTGAGTGGATGGTTGCCATGCCACCACCGTTTCTGTCTATTCTGCTAGAGAATGGAAAATTGTAATTTGGTGGTGAGGCTTCACTTCAATGAGGGTTATTGTTCCATCAGTGTTCAGCCATGTTTCTAAAAGCATACAGTCAATAGTACTATCTAAAATCGGGTCATTAATAAGAACTGTGTTATTTAAAAGAGATCTTCCATTTAAAAGTGCCATACTCAGGGTCAGGGGTGGATTAGCAGACAACTGTGTGTGTGTGTGTGTGTGTGTGTGTGTGTGTGTGTGTGTGTGTGTATATAAATATATATATATATATATATATATATATATATATATATATATATATATATATATATATATATGGATGTACCCCATGAGTTTGTTTACTGTGTTGGTGTTTCATGCTAACTCTGTTAGTGATGTGGACAGGAACAGGAAAGGCTGCATTTTGATCCTTCCACAAGGTTGAGCTATTTTATTACTTATTTTTATGGCAGGTTTTGAACAAAGGTTGGCTTCGTCTCATCAGCAGGGCTGAACAGCTCTGCTTTCACAAAACATTACATTATTTGGGATGTAACAAGCTGGGCACGTACAGGGTCGTCCTGTCATCCACTCTGTGTGCGAGGGCCGAGTGGCTGCATTGCACCGACCGACACGTAAAACAAGTAACTAAGACTCACAGCACAGGAACAGAAGCAGCAACTGTGTTAAGGACCTGAGTCAATTTATTATAATCGTATATTCATTTAAAATGCAAGCTTCACATGGGTTATATATTAAATATGGAACCCCATTTCCACAATTTATAGTAAAAGATAAGCTGAAAACTAATCCTGGGAGAAAAATATTCCGGATGTTGGTCATGCGCGTACATGCATAAGCACGTCTTAGTTGGGCTCCACTACTGAAACCAGCTCCGGATTACAACCCACTTTATATAGATTTCCCCCCTCCACTTATGGTACACAACCTAGAAATAACCTTGATAATGTACAATGTATATTAGCAGTACATTAGTTTAACTGAAAGGTAATGCCGCCATGTATAACGTTGAATATTAGAACACCCTAGTCTGAGTTTGTGCCTCTAGGAGAGCTGGTGGCAACGTTGTGAGAGCAAGATTTATTTAGATGTATTCCTTGTCTGTTGCAGTGAGACAACACATGGAGAAATAACTAACTAAGATATTAGGGCTGGGAGTGTGCCAGAGACAGTCAAATTACTGACAAGTCCATATTCAGACAATTAGTTTCTTGTACATGAAGGCCACCGTAGCTTAGCGTAGGGATGGAGGGGTGAGTGAGGGAGTGTTGCAATCTCGAATTTCACTGCTAGATGTTGCCAAATACTCCTATACACAGTATACTACTATATTACACACTGCACCTTTAATGTTACTGTCCAATCACATGCAGCATCTTTAATGCAGCAATTATGAAAAGGCATACAGATTTGGTCAAAGTGTCATAATTTTCAGCACAAACAGAAAGAAAACACAAAAGATTCATCCATCCAGAGAAGACACAGCAGTAATAAATACATATGAAATATTAGTAATAGTAATACTACTACTAATAATAACAATTGGAGCTTGGTGATGTAGATTACGTACTTGTGCTCTCTTTGGCTGAACTGACAGTAGGCCTACAGAGTCTAACAATTTAGCAATGCACCTTCAGTACACCGTCAGACTCACAATACCCTGTGTGAGAAATTGCTATCAAAATCAGTGCAGCAGTGGCCGACATCGACTATATTTTCATCTCATCATAAACAATTTCGGTCTGCAATTTGGATGTGTTATCTTAGCAGTTGCTAATGTAGCTTCAAACCACTAGCTTGGAAACAGAGATGAGGAGCGGGCGTCAGAGGGCTGGTGTATACTTTTAACTCGACACCCTCAGATTTTTTTTATGACATCACTTGAGGCAATTTACCTGACTTCACAAAGCTCTCCCTGGAACCGCAACTTTTTTTTCATATATACAGTGCTCCGAAAAACCAAGTTACACACTTTGATGTGTACAAATCAGTGGAGTTCAAACAAGTGTATTTGTACCATCCAGAACCTATCCCAAATCACTTTTTTTGGGGCTGTTTACGCTCTGACAGCAAATTATTGTATAACATTGGATGAATCATGGGGACATGGAATGTCACCTCGCTGGGGGGGAAAGAGCCTGAGCTGGTGCGGGAGGTTGAGCGGTACCGGCTAGAAATAGTCGGGCTCACCTGAGGTGTGATTGGGAGGAACGGCCTTCCCGATCTGAACCCGAGTGGTGTTTTGTTCCTGGACTTCTGTGCTAGTCACAGTTTGTCCATAACAAAAACCATGTTCAAGCATAAGGATGTCCATATGTGCACGTGGCACCAGGACACCCTAGGCCGGAGGTCAATGATCAACTTGGTCGTGTCATCTGACCTCCGGCCATATGTCTTGGACACTCGGGTGAAGAGAGGGGCTGAGCTGTCAACTGATCACCACCTGGTGGTGAGTTGGATCCGTTGGCGGGGGAGGAAGCTGGACAGACCTGGCAGACCCAAATGTATTGTGAGGGTCTGCTGGGAACGTCTGGCGGAAACCTCTGCCAGGGAGATCTTTAACTCCCACCTCCGGGAGAGCTTTGACCAGATCCCGAGGAAGGCTGGGGACATTGAGTCCGAATGGACCATGTTCTCCACTTCCATTGTTGACGCGGCTGTCCGGATCTGTGGCCATAAGGTCTCCGGTGCCTGTCGCGGCGGCAATCCCCGAACCCGGTGGTGGACCCCGGAAGTAAGGGTTGCTGTCAAGCTGAAGAAGGAGTCCTACCGAGCCTGGCTGGCCCGGGGGACTCCTGAGGCAGCTGACGGGTACCGGCAGGCCAAGCGTGCGGCAGCACGGGCAGTCGCGGAAGCAAAAACTCGGGTCTGGGAAGAGTTCGGGGAGGCCATGGAGGAGGACTACCAGTCGGCCTCGAAGAAATTCTGGCAAACCATCCAGCGCCTCAGGAGGGGGAAGCAGACCTCCACCAACACTGTTTACAGTGGAGGTGGGGAGCTGTTGACCTCAACTGGGGACATCGTCGGGCGGTGGAAGGAATACTTCGAGGATCTCCTCAACCCCACTGACACGCCGTCCATAGAGGAAGCAGAGGCTGGGGACTCAGAGGTTGACCCATCCATCACCCAAGCCGAAGTCACTGAGGTAGTCTGGAAGCTCCTCGGTGGCAAAGCACCGAGGGTGGATGAGATCCGCCCTGAGTACCTCAAGTCTCTGGATGTTGTGGGGCTGTCTTGGCTGACACTATTACTTTTAGAATGGTTTGCAATTGATGAAAAGGTCATGTGTCAAAGCTAATTGCATATACACAACTATGCCAATTTACCCTGCCGGTTTAAAATAAGATCCTTTTTTAATTAAATGTAATCAAGTTCTTAAAATGTTATTCAAAAGTATTATTCTTATAGCTGAACAGAAAAAATAGAACAATGGCTCAAGAACATATTGGACAGTATGTTCTCAACAGCACTGATTGGTAAAAGTCAGTGTTATCCTAACCATAACAATAAAAAAATGGGATACTTTGCAGGGATATATTTAGTGGAGTACAAAACAATGGTTGTCACAACCAAACACAGCAGCTAAGGAAATTGCAGTCAAACCCTTGGAACCAGTCACACTATCAAGCAGGTACGTGTTTCAACTTCGTTAGATCTGGAAAATCTGTCTCTAGCCATAGAGTCGTGAAAAGCTGTGGTCTCAGTGACGTCCTCAAAGTAGACCATGTCCACACATACATGGGTATTGCTTTTAAACAAAGTGTGTTTTGGCCCTTCGTACACATGTAAACAACATTTTGGATTGCCAGAAATGGACCGTTCTCCCAGGGTGAAGATACTCAAGAGACTGAAATGATGTATCGAAGTATGCAACAATGGCAAATATAAACTCAGAGTATGTCCTATGATGTTTAGGTTTTTGAGTTTGCACTTTGACACAATTGATCACTCAGACCCGCATATACACCTAAACAAGCAAAAGTGTGACGCTTTGTAGAAGCCACACTGATTTCAAACTCACATGGTAGGTCAGCAGGCGAGGTTCGACCGCTAACTCGTTCGAGGCTTCCTGTCACCAGCTTACCAGCCCCTGGTGTGATGTACACATCTGCCATCTTGAACACTTGTGTGATATCATCTACCAAGGCATCACATCCACCAGTTTAGCTCTCTCTCTCTGACACACTCACATATATACACAAACGCTTGTTTGCTGATGCTTGAGTAAACCAAAGTGCTTAGTTTACTTGCTGTAGCAGGATCATACATAATTATTATTAACTGAAGTATTATTATTAATCAGCTTTGCTAATGATAAATACGTTCCAATAAACCTGCCCTACCAGTGTAATTAAAACGTATTTCCATTGAAAAAAACAAAGACAAAACTAGTAAAAGCCTCTTTTTTTATTTTGTGAGGTAATTGCCCTGCAACAGTAAACATCACTGAAGTAATATTTTGACTTATATTGCTTTACTACAGGGTACAATTTGATTGCCAAATGTTTGAGGGAAAAAATGAAATAAATATTACGACTAATCCTTGTTGGAATAAAGAATCGTAAATCAAATAATTAAAGAAAACAATTATGTTTACATATATATTATGTTATTATCCTGTGTTACAGCATGATATATTACATTACATATTTGCCCTGTATTACATTATCATACCTCACACTATCTCGTCAGACTATATTAGGTTATAACATACTACATTTCCTCTTATAATATCTCATATTACAATATACTGTCTTATCTTATCTCAATTATCTAAATACATTATATAAGGTTATATTATATAACACTGTACTACGTCAATATATCTCATATCATGTTGCATACTAATACTACTTATTTAACTTATTTATCTTTTTTTTTTTGTTTTGGTTCCTTCAGTTTTACTTTCCTCCTCCTTCTCTTTTCTTATTTATACTTTATTTTACTTACTTATTTTTATTGTATCATCAATCTATGCCTACATACGTTTATAATACCATACTATCTGCCTCTCAGCCACTAGCACGCATGCACACTCACTCACACACAGACACTCACACACACACACACACACCTATAATACCTCTATACATATCATAATAACTGTATGTTGTTTTTTTTGTTGTTATCTGTACCGTATGTCCACTATCTGTATTTGTTGACCCTCGTGGTGTGATGTACTTGTCCTCCATGTCACCTTGTCTTTCACCTAATTTCACCAATAAAAAAAATAAATAAATAAAAATAAATAAATAAATAAAAAAAAAATAAATAAATAAAAAAAATAAATAAACAAAACAAAACAATTAGGAAAAACAAGTATCTCCACCCGCATCACTGATCATTTTCATACGGTCTCATGTAGTGTTATCAAAATAGTGAAATATTGATACTGAATATTTGAAACAGTTTCATTACTCATTTTCCACAATACTGATACTGACACCAGCTGTGCTTTCATGCTGTCTTTCTTGACAGCAGATCTACCCACACAACGCTGAAGTGTCTACATAGGCTCGCCTCCTTCCACTCTGACTATGGTCAGAAGTACAAATGTATTAAACCGTTGTATCGAGCCTTGTTATGTTTATGTTTTTAAAAATCTGAACATTTTAGCCCTCAATGTTGTATCACTTTTCCCCCTTGGGATTGAACACACAATTCCGGTATTGTGACACTTATTCCCTGTATAATGCCAGGACATTAGTAATGGGTGTCAAAACTCTAAACCTAATCAGGGTGAATATAAAAAACAATTAAAAATGCTTCTGTGTAATCACATGATTATTATGTCCTAGAAAAAAAAAATGTGTCTGAATGCTTTAAGGGTTCTTAGTCGCATCCATTTTTTAAAACATGATTGGTAACTGTTCAACAAATTACGGGAAATCACTTTTGAGCAAAATGACTTGGCAAAAATCCAATTCAATCAAGTCAAGAAGTGAGAAGGAATACATATTCATTACTTTTCTTTCTTTGTTTTCTCAATAACTGAAAAGACCAAACCACAGTAATTGTTTTTGTGCCAAACTATATTTCTAAACAATTACTATGTTTGCAAATGTACTTACCATGAGGCGCTGAATACATTTCTTTTTTGTAAACAACCAATCACAAAGCCAACAATCATTGTAAAGACAAGAAGTGCAAAATGAAATTCTGCCATCCACTGGGAAGTTTAGAGGCTTTCAGAGGACATTAATAACAAGAACTATTATAGATGTCCTGCAGAGGCCCCATAAGGCCATTCCAGCAACAATCTGTTTCCTCAGTGTCAGGTGAAAATATTAAATTGAGGAGATTTATCTCTGCTGTCTGGAGCACTAAGGCTAAGGTGGTTTGTGTTCATCCACAATCTCATAAGCAACATATACATGATTTCAACCGCCAAAAGTCACTCTTGTTTTGCAAGACTTTTAAGGCATATTTTACGCAAGGAAGCATCTCTGACAGTCATTCATTCGGTACTGCACTGTATCATTTTCATGAAGTTTTACTGACACCTGAAAGTCTTTTACCATTGTCAACTGAGCAGCTCCATCATAGCTCATTCACGTTTCCTGTTCAGTAAATTCATTCCGTAAACCACAGGGCTGCTTCACCATCATGCAAATGTAGCAAAAGACTGCAGTCCTTGTCCACTAGCTAAAAGCATAATACATGTATGGATTTTACATGCATAAAGCCTAAAAGCTAGGAAATACTTGATGTAATGTTGCACCTGTGCTATCAGCCAGAATCTCAGAGGAATAGTGTACCATCCCCACCAATGTTGGATGCATAAATTCATCCTTTTTTAACCCAAATCATATTCCTACCAGTGCCTCTCCAGGATTTTAGAAATACTGAGTCTGACTTCAGAGTCCACAGTGGTGAGCCATTGACACCGTCACTAATGCTCCCCAAAACCCTCACACAACACACCAGTTATTAATTAGTTATCAGATTATGATACAAAATGGATCTGAGAGCAAAACCTTTCACACTGCAAGTAAAATACATTTGTGATTAAGATTGTATTAATGCAAATTCAAAATGTTTGCGTTCTGTTGAGCTGCATCTTGTGGGCGGGACCTATGCTGAAAGATGTAAGACGCGTCTCTATTGGCCAGTTTCTGCACTGCGCATGGATGTATATACACACAATTATTGTGCAAGTATGTTTACACATAGTGCTATGTTTGAACTGGTGCATGCATGCATATATATATATATATATATATATATATATATATATAACAATGGTGCATGCATGCATATGTATATATATATATATCTATATATATCTATATATATATATATATATATATATATATATATATATATATATATATATATATATATACATATATATATACATATGCATGCATGCACCATTGTTATATATATATATATATATATATATATATATACATATATATAACAATGGTGCATGCATGCATATGTATATATATATATATATATATATAGATATATATATATATATAACAATGGTGCATGCATGCATATGTATATATATATATATATCTATATATATATATATATATATATATATATATCTATATATATATATATATATATATATATATATATATATATATACATATATATATATATATATATATATATATATATATATATATATACACACACAGGGTGTCCCAAAAAAAATGTATACACACTTTAGCAGCTGATAACTCAATTGTTTGTTTTTTTTCTTTGCAGATTAAACCCATTGGAATTAATGATGACAGCCAGACTAAACTTTGAATAAAGGAAATTCATTCTAAAATGCTACTGGAAGTATGAAAACGCAGTTGAAGTGCAAAGACATTTTAGGAGGGAGTTTCAAAAAGAACCACCAATGCAAGTTACATCACTCGAATTAGAGATACGTTTGAAGCTGATGGAACTGTTCAGAACATCATAAAAGACAAAGTCTACTCTATGAGACCTGCAATAATCGCTGAATTGAGAGCGACTCAAGCCTCAAATGGTGATGAACAATATAGGAAACACTAAGGAAATATGATATTTATGTGGTTTGTGTCATGTATTATTGTGAGGGAAGCTACAGTCTCCTCATCGCTCTGTTTAGATCTGATGTTTTGTCTGCCGCTATTGGTGAAATTGAAAACAGGCGGATGGAAATCCCGACAGCTCAGCTAGTGCATCACCTAATATTAAAACGAGTAATGAGACTAAAGTTAACTAGTTGGCTGCTGTATTTAAAATAATACAGCAATAAATGTTCGATTGTTGAGCACAACTCCTGTTAACTAGAGGCTAATGTTACATTCATGTGCAGGCAAATAGGCAACCTGTGCATGTAAAGTACCTATCAGGAGCGTGTGACTAGCTAATTGAGCTAATATTAACTTAAAAACATTAAAAGGCTGACATAAAGGACTCAAAGGTACAATTTTGGAACTAATAAGAAGTCAAATAATATTCATAAAACCAAACTCAATTTGGAACATGTCATGAGGTGACTATTGTTGTGAATTGGCGCTAGACAAATAGAGATTGATTGAACTTTTGATTGATGATTTAAATGAAGGCTGGGCTGTGTGAGACAATTTCAAACATTTACACCCACTTCATGCTGCGACTGGCCAGGTGTGTAGCAGGAAGAATGGAGCCAGGGATCCAACACACTCTAACTTTCAACTTCACTCAAAAGCCAGGGGGGGCACCCATATTTAACCCATAAGGACCTGGACACATTTCTCCTTAAAGGAAAATTATGGGGAGCATAAAGCAGACTAAATAGACCACATTGAACACATTTCTGAAATTTTTTTCAAAATGCCACCCACCACTGTCAGAGATCTGAAATGTTACATATATGTCACATTGGGCGTTAAGAACCTGGATAATTTCTCCATCAATGAAAATTATGGAGGACATAAAACAGACTAAATAGACCATATAGAACACATTTCTGACATTTTTTTCTCAAAAAATATCAAGGATACCTCCCTAGTGTCAAAGATCTGTCAGTGGGTGTTAATAGTAAATTCATTCCTCATTTGAAAATAAATCATCCATCGTCTTTTTTGGTTCTAAAACAAAGCATTGTCTTGTGATTTGCGTTTCCACAATATTATCATTTTACCTGTTAGGTTTAACAACAAAACCCTTAACAGCACAATTTTGATTTATTTCATAATACAAAAGTTTGCAAACTGAATTAAAAAAAAGACTGCCCATTCATATTGGAGGTCTTCTCAACAAGCCACTGTAACTGTAGAAAACTGAGCAACAGTGTTTTTCTGGTCATGTTTTTCTGTTTGGTAGCAAAGATTATAACTATACCTCATATTGGAGGTCGTAATACGTTACTGTAGCTGTAGAAAACTGAGCAACAGACTTGTAAACTTGTAAACACAAAAAAGTGTAATAAAAAAAAGTTTGTATTCTCAGGACCATGTTTGAACCATTGTTATTAACATATGTGGCAGCTAAGCCTTGGTCAAATGGAAAGATTTGAAACAATTACTTTTCTGAATGAAGCAAAGATGCATGTCGCATTTCTCACAAAGCGTGGTGGTTGCACTGATTTTGCAGAATGTTCAATGGCCATGCCTGTTGCATTTCACAGGCCAGTGTGCAACCTGGTCTACGTGAACATCACCTGGAACTCCAACACAAACTCTTTTGGGAGGTGGTGGTGGAGATGTGTCATTGTCCTGGGTATTTGTATTTTGCTGTCCAGGGTTTATCTTTGTTTGAGGTACTTCATCTAAATCACCTGATTCACTGCAGTCTGAATCACTAGACTCACTTGACTCATCATTCTGCATGTCTTTGGGAGTGTAATCAGGGTCTTCAAGGTCTTCATCTGAGCTACTTTCACATCCCTCACTGTCGTCCACATGGATGACTGCAAATGCATCCTGAACACTGTATCGATTATTATCCATACTGCAGATACAATTAAATGACATTTTTCAATAAATGTTTTAAAATGTTTTATTATTTATTTATTTTAATTACATTTTCAAATAATATAGGTTGGAAAAAAGTGATATAGGGTCTGTTTATTTTATTTACTGATGGGCAAAAATTGTTTCCTTACATATTTCATTAATAATTGGATTCATTTAATGTTTTTTTGTTTTAATATGCTTTAAATTGGACAATATAAAATATATTAACAAAATATCATTGCATAAGTTAAGTTAACTGAGCAGATCTTAATATATTTTTCTTATTGTGACATATATGTCACATTGGGTTTTCCATGACAATTTTAAGGTTAAACGTCCGATGTGACATATACGTCACAACGATATTTTCATGACTTTTTCTATGAACACTTGTTCATGACAAGTGTTCACAACAGGTTAAATGTAATAAAGGACATGTTATGTTTGCATTACAATTCTTAAATGGTTTGAATCTTACCTCTGGCTACCCAAAACAAGCTATTTAAATTTAGCTAGCTCTGCCGCTAATGGTAACCTGGCACACAGACATCTTGGAAATGTTGTTATGGGAAGACCAAATCGCATGACCTGTCACATGACCCACCAGGATGTTAAGTATGTGTCACTCTGGGACTTCATGAGTTAAAATCAAGGATAAAGCTGCTCATAGAATTTTCCAGAACATTTAAAGGACGTGTGACACCTGTGTCATGGTGGGTTCTTATATCACACGGTCCAGCTATAATGGCCTTTTATAGTTTATACCAGCCCTTAGTCTTGTTGATCATGGGATGTCCTGTATCAGGTGAAGGAAAACACATTCAATATGGGGAAAAAAAAGACTAAACATGGGAATGGCTGTGTATAGTACCACTAGCTCTAGTTTGCTAAAAAAATAAATGTACATAGGGGTGTCAAATTATCGGATTAATTGTGATTAATTAATTACAGTCATATTTAGCGCGTTATGTTTTTTAATCGCGTTAATCTAATTTTTAATCTCTAACTCTACTGTTTCTGTATGCGAGTTGCCTTTTTATAAAATCCATTTTTATGGGTTGGGCTTCTAGTGCTTGAGTTGTTGGGGGTGGAAAACAAGGGTCAGTCACACCCTGAAGTGGACATTGATTGGCTGTCATTGTGTTTGGGATGGTTTAGCATAAGCTGATAAGCTCCCATTGTAGTTGGGAGGGCAAGGTGAGGAGTGGTGAGTAGCGAAGAGGGGACGTGAAAATAGAGGAGCATGTGAGAGTTGTCGGTCCAATGAATGGGAATTTACATTTCACAAACGCCCCGACAGCACCATTGATAAATGTAGAGTGATATGCCTTCTTTGTAAGAAGGAGTTTGCTTGAAAACAAGATATCCACCATCGGTACAGACAGCGCAGCAAACATGCTGGCTGCTATGAGAGCCCTTCCATACGAGCACATCGCCTGCAATGCTCACATTCTCCAGAGGACCATCACAGTCTGCCTCGATTGCAGTGGGTTTGTACTAGCAAAGTGCCGCAAGATTGTTGGCCATTTCAAACCAAGGACATTTCCAAGGACAATTAAATTGGAAATCAGTTGCACTTAAATTTAAATATCCAACTAAGTTTATTTTTCAAACTTATCCACCTCTGCAGGTATGTGACTGAGCTGCTGGGTGGTGAGGCCTACATCTCTTGCTCTGTAGTGCTGCCTGCTTTTTGCCATCTGGGCCGTGTCATGGACATCACTGATGATGATCCAGCCTACGTGATGAAGTTCAAGAATACCTTCCAGAGGGACCTGGCAGCATGGCAAGCTGTTGCCAACGAGACATGGTTCAAGGTGGACACAGCACTGGATCCATGTTTCAAGGATTTGAAATGTCTTCCAAGAGAAAAGAGGGAACAGGTAAAGACTATAAGGATAAACTGGACTATTGAGTCCAATTTATCAAATCAAACTTTATTTATATAGCACTTTTCACAAATAAGAATTGCAAAACAAAGTGCTTCACAAAATAAAATAAAATAAAATGTAAATAAAATAAAACAGCCTACTGCACTTAGTATTAATGAAAATCATTCATTCATCCACCCGTCCATCTATCCATCTATTCATTCATTCATTCATTCCTTCATTCAGGTGTGGACCAGTCCGGAGAACATGCTCCAAGCAGCAGAGCCCAGAAGAGCAGCTACTCTCCAGCCCTCCACAGAGGATGGTGAACCAGCTCAGAAGAAGAGGAGGAGCGCGCTCCTGCTGGGGTCCGACTCTGACTCAGAAGAAGATGGAATAGAGTCTGGAGAGCTGCAGCGCTACAGAGCAGATCCCAGCATCAGTATTGATGACTGTTTCCTGCAGTGGTGGTATGCTCACTTAGGAGCCTAGGAAAAGCTGTCAGCCCTAGCACACAAGTACCTGGCCTCCCCAGCAACCTCCGTACCTTGTGAAGAGACTGTTTAGCCTCGCAGGCCACATAGTGCAAAAGAAAAGGGCAGCCTTGCTCCCAGAAAATGTGACCAAGCTGGTCTGTCCCAGCGACTGGCTGAAGAAGAAATAAGAAGTGTGGGGTCAGCAAAGCTGCTATGTCATCTGTAGCCTACTAGAAGTGATTGCTTGATGTTATTTTATCGCTTTATTTTGTGATGATAAACAAGTTATTTTTGATGTGCTAACTTACAGCACTGTGATTGATGGATCTGTTTTATTTATTCTATATTATCTGAAGCAGAGGTTCAGTGTTCAATACTTGTATTGCTCAGAAAAGTGTTCTTACTGTTTTTTTGATGTGTTAACTTACAGCACTTTATATGGACCTGATGTTTTATTTTATTTTCATTTTCTAATTATTTGGAGATTGACAAAAGGTCGAAACTAAAGGCTGCAGGCAACACTTGGGACTAGTCGCAAATACAGCGGAATGTAAATGGCTAGGACTGCATCTGTTTAAATCTGTTAAAAACAATACATGACTTTGTAAAGCAACTTTTTTTGTTATTTATCAATCTTTTGATCTGCCACAATAATGGAATGAATTTAAATGAAAATACCTCTCAAGTTGAGAGCTTTTCTCAGCAATGTTTAGGTGAGATTAAAAAAGAGATTAATTAGATCACTTAATTACAGATCGTAATTAATTAATCTCTCATTTTTTTTAATCTCTTGACAGCACTAAATTTACAAATAAATAACTTCCTAGAAAAGACCCAGGACATGTCCTCAGTGTCCTGTGTATCCCTGCTTTGAAGGAAATCGGTTCAAGTTTTAAATTGACAATGAAAGGAAAATAAAAAGTCTCCTAAGAAACAAACAGCTTTTTTTTAATTGAGGAACACCCAGATTGAACATTATTGCTGTGTTTTTCTTTCTGATGTTTTTGGTGCTTTAGTAAAAGTCCACAGAGGACTGAACATGCAGAGAAGGACCAGCTCCAAGGGGCCCATTAGCCTTTCAGGGAATTTGTGTCGGGTACTGTTGAGTACTCACTAAGACGTGTATTTAATTACTGAAAGCAATCACGGAGTCTCCTTAGACTTTATTTAGTGTTAGGTAGAGATGTTGGGATTTCGAGATGAGGATGTGGCATCAAGTAAATCATGTTTCTAATTGCTCTACATACAACTCTGCTATTCATTCTCAGTGTAATGGCATACTAGCATAAGTAAAGTGAAGGCTGTTATAAGTGGCACAATGTTGCCACACACTGAATTACAGCTCCTGTGCCTTAGATGATTCATTGTATGTGATATTAACTAAGAAAAATTTTTTTTGACAAAAGCAAAGATGGGCAATCAGGGACAATTGTTAAAGTAAATTGTATATTGTAATGCTGCACTTAGTCTAATTCTATCATTTATGATTGGTGCAGATCAGCCATGCATTGTACTGCACTGCATTTGCAAAAAAATAACTCTAAAAAAATTTGAAAACAGTAATAGGTCAAAATGTAGTATTTGGCTGGACTGTTTCTGGTCAAGGTGTGAAATGCGGCCTGTGTGTTATTTGGGGAGTCAGTGGTAGAGTTATGATTTGAAATGCTTGATAGTAAATGCCCAAGTGCAATTTTTTGTTGTGAGCATATCACATTTATTTAGCTGTTTTAGCCAAAAAAGTTTATGTCGTCGACATGTCAAGTTTTGTAAAGAAAAATATGTCCACATTGTAAAACCAAACTATTGCACAGTCAGTCAAACAATCACTTAACTTGGACAGAAACAATGGTCTGGTCAGTGAACATTGTTGTCAAAATGTATTCAAAATGAGCCGAGTATTCTTTTGTAAGCACTCGAGAACTTAAAAATTAGTTGTTGGGAAATTGGCGAAACCCTTGTGAAAACTCACTGAAGACATAAGAGAAAAATGTTTCTCAGGGATGTGCAGAGGATGTAAGCAGACGCTCAAATTCCCAAAAGACTGTTTTTGCAAGTAACTGAGCAAATAAATGCCGGGAATTACTACTTTTGTGACACTGCAAAAGGGATATTAAAATGTATCTATTGTATTTCATTCAGTGTCTTTCACTCAAGTTCAGTTTGCAACCCTAGTGTTGTAAAATAATGAATACAAAATGTACTTTTAAATTCTCCTCACATGTTAAGCAGCCCAACTCTTACAGAGTAACAAGCTCAGTATAAAACTGCTGACAACGATGCCCTCCTCTGGTTGTGTGGATGCCTTTCTCCCCTCCTTATTTATCTCCTACCACTTCTACATAGAGAGCATAACTGCCTCAGTATGTTTGTTAAGGTACCCCAGAGAAGGGGGAAGGAGGAAGATAGGGATGAAAAAGGATATCACCCAAGAATGCCAATCCCCAGACCTGATCTAGATTTACTTAACATCATGTTTGACTGAGCAGCACACAACAGAACATGTATAGTATTCATATAAAGGAACAATGGTGTAACTTTAGCAGTCGGTCAGTGAGTGAGTCAGTAAGTCAGTCACGGACAAACACATTTGTAGTCCCTGGCCAATTTTTGGGCTATACTTCTCTGAAAGGCTCCTTGGACTCTGTCTTTCAAATAAAACTCCAAACCCCATTCAATAATTTGACATGTCCAATCAATGTATGTCTTAATGGCTGTTGCTTTTTCAAACATGAAATAGTAACTTAAATTCCTTGTTATGTTCATACCCTCTTTTCATCACTATGGCCATGCATAAGTGAGCAGCTTGGAATAATTCAAAGACTTTTAACACTGTTTAAATGGTTCATGGTGGATCATCAATGCCATATTTATGACAGAACTCTATTCTCAATTATTTGTAAGGACCTTTGTCAGGTTTTAAGAAGATGCCTGAATATGGTGTTTGTTGGTAAAATGAGTAGTTTTATCCTCATAATATGTGAGATGGGAGCTGTAAATGTATTATCTTGTGTGACTTCAATCAAGGAAAATCCAAAGATATGCTTGTATACTCTTTTTAGTGTTTTAGTACAGTGGTGGAACGTTTTCTTAATTATTTTGAGGGAGTTACTTCAATTTTTCCCAACTAACCTTTTAGACAACTACTGTACAGTTACTTTGCAAATTAAAGTTTTACTTGGAAAACATCTGTTTTATACACCGATTTATGTTCTTGATTAAACAACACAATGAGATAGAAAGCACTTGACAGTTAGTTCCATTTTAACTAGCTGCAATATAGGTAAATAAAGTAAAGGTAAAGTAAAGTAAAGGTATATCACTCAAACTGATTTCCACTGTAATATTTTTTTTATGATTTAGTTCCATAAAGTTCTCAACTGGATAAACTGACCATTAGAGAGGACAGTTTATGGAACAATCTTTTAAAAGGCTAATTGAGAAAACATTCTCACCACAAGGTCCATTAAGTCAGTTTTAGTGTTTACTTATTCATGCTAGTCAAGGTAATATGATGAAAAGCCTGCAGAGGGCACTTACAATTCCATGACAAATGGGCATGCAGATGAAGCTTATGTGGTATGATGAAAGCTTCACAGCAGCCACTACATCTACCTTATTGGGGAGATTGTTTCTCAACTGCTGCTGATGATTAGTCCCACTATGGAGTTTTCAACCATGTCACACAGCCTTCATAAGTAGATGGAGATATAATAATGTACCGTTAGATCAATAATTAATACTTGTGAGGTCATGTTATGTTTTAGGGGTTTTTCTTTTATTGTGTTATGTCGACTTTTTGTGCGTGAAAAAGATCTGCAAAGGGAATAAAAACCCAAAGGCCACTGCAAAGGGAATTGCTCTCTCCCACAGAAAACGCCGCCCCTGCACTGCCTGGAACACCTTATTTTCGATCACACTACTTTGGTATGACCCACTCTACTTTGCCTCTGATGGGTTACATCCTGCCTGTTAAGTAATGCACATGTGCAAAGATTGAACAGAGGCGCGATGTCTCACTCTTTAGCTTATACAGCGCGTTCAAGACAGTGTGAAAAGGGGTGCTGCAGCAATGAACCATATGAGAAAAATCATGTATTTTACAAATTTAAAGTTTAAAACCGAACATTAGCATAATATGACTTCATTAAATAACGGCTCTGAGTATTTCTTCCATTACTGGTATGAGGTTTGACCATTACTGTATATATATATATATATATATATATATATATATATATATATACATATATATATATATATATATATATATATATACATATATGTATATATATATATATATATACATATATGTATATATATATATATATATATATATATATATATATATATATATATATATATGTATATATATATATATATATATATGTATATATATATATATATGTATATGTATATATATATATAGCCATGCTATACATGAAAGCATTTCAGTGTTTTTCTCATTATGAGTTTGCATGAACATTTTCACATTTTATTTCATTTCCAGTGGTGTTACATAGCCTTCATCTATTGAGAATAACCCTTCAATGTTCTTTACAAGCTGAAGCAGCCAAACCTGTCTTAAAGCTGTATAGTTCAAGGACTGCTATCAATGGTTCTGAAGAGTGGAAAGCACAAGTTAGTACGTTAGTGTGGTTTATTTATCCTTTCAGAAATTATCTTTGTGTCTGCTTGCTGCAGCAGACATTTGATGGAAAGGGCAGCAGTATGGACAATGTCCCTTCTCTCTCAGAAGCATATATGGAAGTGGCTCCTATACTCTCAAATAGGAGTTGGGTTGAGTCTTTGACATTGGTGGATAAAGTTTGTGCCCTGTCTCCCAACTTTCAGTGCTGGTTGCCCATTGCTCCCTCAGATGGGTTAAATGCAGAATGCCAGTTTTCTCTATGTTGAACATTGTGTGATATGTGATGAAATAAAAATACTTCCTTCTTCCTAATCAAAAATGGACAAGGGCTAGATAGATGGGTGGGTGGACATGGAGCAAGCCTAGTGAGTTGAACAAGTCCACAGAGTTGGAAGCTAGCAGGCTACCACACACAAATATTGCACAATTTTACCTCACGGAACTCCGCAGAACACCTTGTAACATTAATTTTTAATAAGACAGCGAGCAACAACTGGTACCAAGGGTGTGTGTTTGTGTCAGATCTAAGAAAAGTTACACTCAAAAGACACTCATTTCTCCCTGTTATCTGACAATTTCTTTTCTTTTCCCTATCCTGTCTGAATGTTCATGAAATAAAGGTTACAGTTACAGTTCAAATTCTCCTCCATTCAGCAGTCAAATAAGCGTTGTAGTACATTCCAGAGGATTTCAGCACCTTTGTGACTCATTATGGCTAGCAATAGTGAAGATAAATCCAGTTTTTAATCCCAAAAGTTATTCAAAAGCAAAATTGTTTTACTCCAGAAGCTCTAGGCTCTGGCTTATTGGGACCCACAGATGAAGTCTTTCATTGTGGATTTCAAAATGTCTTTATACCTAGGTGCAAATTCAGCTTTGAGCTCCTATTGGTCAGGGTGACAGACCCCCCCACTGACCAGATGCCACTACCCTCAAGTCCTCAACAGCTGCTGAGAGTTGCCAGCTGCATTTCCAACGAACTTCTCCTCACAGCAGCGACACAAGGTCCTGCCAGTATTCCAGTTTAGTTAACGCCAGTAGCTGCCATGCAAAGCTTACCAGCTAACTCCACAATCCAAGGAACACGAAGTAAATTGGCACCAAGCTGCTATCCCTGCAAAGGAAAGGAGCGACTGGTTTCCTCCACCAACTTTCTTTCATCAGACCTAACACAACAAGAACAAAATTGTTCAACATTATATTTACAACCTCCTCCTGCTTGGCTCATCAGCCAAGGAACCACCAGCATCTTTTCTTACAAGACTAGTAATGTTGAACTGGGCCTGCACGGCCAAGCAAGCTTTTTTTAATTAACTCTGGTTAATGTAATGCAAATGTGTTCAGTCCATGTGTTTGTTCACTGTTTGGGTGTTATTGTGATCTCTGTGTAGTCAGGTAATTAACATTAGTTGAATTTTGTTTCACACTGATTTAGGGTCTTTGCATGCAACTAACCATCTTCTCTAACCTGGCACCATGTCTCTCACACACACACACACACACACGCTTCTTCATCCTGGAGCGTATCACACCCACATCTAATATCAGTAAACACCACCATTGTTCTTTTTTCTCTCCAAGCAATGAAGCAATTGGTCATCCACCATCTTGGACCTGAGTCCAACCGTTCGATCGACTGTGGTCCCTTATGATCAGCCATTTTGTTTGTAACCTTCCATTGTCCATGCCATGTGGCGTGGCACTTTGAACCCTAGCTGCCATTTTGGTTTTGTTCATCCATACACATACATACACACACGTGTATATAGTGCATGTTAGTCTGATTGTGTGTTCCCATCTTTGTGTTAAATGAAAGACTTTTTGGACCTTTATGCTGTCTATTTAATGTTATACGAGAGTAATTGTTGCCAACCTCTACTCAGTCAAAGACTCCAAAATCCTTCAACCATTACTAGCTGTTATGGCGATTTTGTTTGTAGTTATTAAGATAATTATTAATCAGAGTTACAAACTGACAGCTTAGTACTTTATTCTGATAATGATTTGATGAATTAGCTATCTTTTCCCTTCTTCAAGGGTGGTGCCCCAAGGTGATGTAATAACAATTGGATCTTATTTTTATCATAATTAATCATTTTCCCTGATATTCATTAATTATAATTGATTGCCAAAAGTTAACCCCAAATCCCCTATTAATGTTGCATGATGCGCTACAGGCTGTATCCTTCAGAGCTCCAGCTGATGTCTGCCAGTTAAGGCTAACTGTCACACCAGCCTCCATCCCTCCCCAATGGTATTTCAGTCAATCAACTTCACAGAAAGACACATTAGTTGTCTGATATCTGAGGTGAGAGTCTCCAAAAGAAATCAACACTACAAATATGGCCAAAAGACCAAGTTAAATGACTGCAATCAGCTGAGGTGAAGCTAAGTGGCCCCTTATTATGCATAACTTTATGCCTTTATATATTATAGTAGCCATTATATATATATATATATATATATATATATATATATATATATATATATATATATATATATATATATATATATATATATATATATATATATATGTATATATACATAAAAATGTACCCCATACAGTTGTCATGAAGGAATAAATTAGGTATAGACACCAAGACTATTTTTTGTACCAGGCTATAAACACGTTCATTTCTTCTGTAAAGTTGGGCATTTTAACATGGGCCCTTTTGTGGTTTGACTCACCTTTGGAGCCAGCTTCAAACAGCTATTGGAAGAGCTTTAGCTTTTGGTTCTTCAACATTGGCTTCAATTCCCAAACCAGCGTTTGGCTCGTTGTTGTGATGTTTAAATGATGGTTATGATTTAGCCACTTGTTAGTAACCACCTTTTTTAAGACACTTAAAAACTTTTAAAGCTGCAAGTTGGGTATAAACATAATGATATTATGTTGTCCAACAAACCTTGGACACAGAGCCCTGGCCAATTGGTGCCCTTGGCAAGACTTTAGCGGTTGCCACTTTGATCTTAGATAGCCGCCATCGCACACCAATTGTGTTCATATACTCACACAGAAACCGCATACTTTACGTCTCATCTCTTTATTCTAGAAAATAAATAGTAATAAAGAAACAATGGCAAGCCCCCTGCAGGCAAAGCAGGAGGCCAGCAGCGGAGGCGGAAGCCGTCTGGAGGCAGGCTTGAGTGGCCTGGGCCACCTACAAAGAACAACTGGCAGATGTCGGCTGGGCCACCGAAGGAGAACCACCTGCATATGTCGGCCAGGCCCCTAAATGGTTCACACATGTTCACACAGAATCTTCACGAGTGCAGAACTTCAAAATAAATCAGGAAAAAACAGAACCACAAACTCAAACTATGACATACACAGTTTAATGTACTGGGAAATCTGATAAATGTGAGTGATCATGAGATGATTGATGGGAAAGGAAGGGTTTAGTTCTGATCTGATTTAGTTTTGGGGCTTTTTCACTAACCATGCTTTTTGGTGAGATAATCGATCATTTAAACATTTGTTTAATTAAACCATGTGAGAACTTTAGTGGGAAAAACACTTCTTGGTGCCCAATGTCTTGCATTTTAAAAGCTTGTTACATTATCCACTGTATAAGAGATTTATTCTTATTTTTTAATTAACTAGTAGATAATGCTGTCAAATAAATGTAGTGGGGTAGAAAGTACAATTCTTCTCTTTGAGATGTAGTGGAGTGGAAGTAAGCAGTGAGTACTCCCATTGCCTCTGTAACTTTAGCAAGAAACCTCTGGTCAGAATCAAAGCATATTCAGACTACCAATTGCTAAACTCTGGTGTTCACCCTATAGTATGTTAAATACACAGCAAGTTGCCTGTAAAATGTGCAGTTCGCTGCAAGGCACCACAGTGTGTAACCGATGCTGTAGAGATAGTGTGTGAGAAATGAAATCCATGACGACGCAATATCTCCGCCTTGTGAAAACTAACTTTGATCTGACATCCATCTTCCCAATCATGCATACGTTTAACTGAGACCAAGATGGAATATAACTGTGCTGTAAATGTGCTGGGTAATTGGCGCACCATTTTGTCACTGTATGAATTATTCATGTTGGGTTGTTGCTTCTTCAACTTGTAGTTACATCGTCTAAAACGGTCCAAGGAGAGATTTATCACTTTGCTTGCTGTCAAATGAGAATATATTAAAGTGAGGTTTGTGGATCGCTTCTTTGATAAACGCCATATTCATAATGCCCTAGGAGAGATGATGGCAGATGATAATTTGCCTTCTTGATATCTGCCCATATGCTGACTATGCCTCCAGTTCACTCAGAGATAGATGTATTTTAAAAAAAGGAATAAGTCGACCGGCAGAGCATGGGTGATTGTAAATGAATAATGGAGGTGAAATTCCACCATGACAGGAGAATATATTGTATAGGTTCAGAACAGTGAAGGCAAGTTGCATTTAGTGAATCAACAAAATCCAAAAGAGGGGACCAGACATTTATTAAGTCATTTATACTTTCATTTGTCACTAGTGTCTCACAAAAGTGGACTTCTTTTTCACCTAAAGGGCATACAAGATACAAGTTGAATTTATGGTGACTAATGAACTGTAATAAAGTTGAAGCTCGCTGGAAAGAAAGAACTTGTGTAATATTGTTGGGCTAAATTTAATTCATTAAATTGGAGAGGACATCTATCTCTAGATCTTTTTTTCTTTCTTTTTTTTTGTTTAGTAGAGTCTGCTGAAGACTTTAGAATTTCCTAACCTTTAGATTAAACCTACTGTGTCTAATGTTTTCAGATATGTCAAAGTGAACTTCATTGACCTGTTTGTTTTTGACAGTAGTCTGGCCATATGCCCTTTTGCGTGCACTCAGAGCTAATCACAGAACTTTCAGACACATCTCTGCTATTCTCATCATACTCTGACATTTAACCTATTGCACTGACAGACCTGATTCTTTTTCTGCCCTCTTCAGAACAGAAAAACATCCACAGCGTCACTTAAAAAAAAAGTTATTAAAGATTCAAAAATGCATTTAGCCGTCTCCCAGGTGAAATCAAGAGCAAATAACAGTGCAGATGTATCCAACACTTTTTTCCAGTGCACTGAGGGCATACCAGAGTTCGGTAAGTTTGGACAGCTAAAAGTAAAACAAAATCAATTTAAAGAAAAAGGTTCAATTCACACACACAATCCAAACTGATTTTATTAGAGTTATAATATTTTGGTTGGAGACCTTAGTCAGGTTGCAAAAAACCTCTTTGGAGGAATAGTTTGATCTTTTCAGTAATACATTTCATTTCTCTCTTGCCAACAACTGCTTTTGTTTTACATGAATCAAAATGACAAGACCTGACCAAGAAACAGTCCTGCAAATAATCACTGTTCATTTTCACCTTTATAGGCATTAAATAAAAAGATATATGACATCTTTGGCCCATGTAGTGCCAGAATCATTTTTCAATTGTTCCAAATTAGGACAGAGTGTAGACAGAGAACTGCCTAGAGAAACAATGCTGAACACTTTATTGTGCAGCTGCTCCAAGCGCCTTAGTTTTTTTTGCCAATCTTTGATTAGATGGAGTGGGCCTCGTCAACTTAGTGTTTTAGATCCTGTGTCCGTTAAGTCAGCCAGTCCCATGGTCAGTTCACACACAGCTGACCCAGCACCACTGACAACAACAAAGCAGCTGTGCTAAAACAATTCTTACGTGAAAAATGTGTTGTGAGCTATTAATGATGAGAGTGTTTAACTCCGTGATATAGTGTGATGTCAGGAAGTCACTTCTGACAAGGGGCTCTACCCTGCGAACGGAGCAAAGCGGCACTTGGAGCAAGTGTCATTCTGTTCAGCTGCCGCGTTGTGTGCGCCCTAGCAGGCGGGGTTCATACTGTGAATACGCTCTGATTTTATGATTTGAGAGGCTGCTTTCAGTGATTTCAAACATTTCCAAGCACACAGTAATGTCAGTGTCATAAATATTGCGGCACATTTAAGCAGGAAAACTTAAAAACTTAAGGCTGTGGTTATAAACTGTCCAGAGGAAACAGACTTTTAGCTTCTGAAATACATGCTTTTAGGCAGGATCTCAGGATTTATCAGGACAGCTGCCTCATGCCTAACTCTTTTACCGTATGAATCTCGACGGCGTGTGTGAACTTTAATGTGTATAAGAGCACAGGACATTAACATGAAATACTTATCAATCCTGCCAGTGAGTCAGGTCGCTGTTAAGCTATTCCTGGATGTGCATGTTAATGTAGAGATACCCATATCGTTTCTCCTGCTGGACGATCGATGTGGTTAATGTCATTAAAATTTTCCTCATCAAGGACATATTTCACTACTTTCATTCCAATCTGTTATTGATAAGGATGATGAGTTATGACCCGTCCTGCCTGATCCACAGAATGAGATACACACACACACACACACAGAAGCGCAGCAGAGCTCCTCCTTCTCCTCAGTGTATTTGTTCATATGCAGTCAAACAGAGTTGTGGAAGGGACAGATGATTATGAAATGGGCAGAGAGTCCAGCAGCTGACAACCACAACCCTGTTCCTCAGCTAAGACAAATAATACTGTTCAATATCTGCCAGGTCCTGGCGCGACTGGCTTTCAAAGGCAATAGGAGATAACACCCTGGGTGGTTCCATTAATGTCCCCAAAACACACCCATGACTAATTCAGAGTCTGAAAACCACCCCTTTGTGCCATGTGCCTCACTTTGTGGCCAGATTATCTGACATTTAACCAGCAGAATGGATTTGGACGTGCCCTAAATGCACTTTGCGCTTCAGACCAAGCACTATTGGCCGTCATATGCAGTGTTTTCTGTGTGAGAGAGGAACTACTGTTGGTGCAGACTTTGACCTTTTCAAGAGCTTTTACAAGCATACGAACCTTTATAAAACACTGAAGGAAGGGGCAGAAAAGCAGATAAACAGTGTACTTTCTGTAGTGTAATCTTTATGAATTTGCTTTTTGTTATTGGTTAAATAAGCAAAGATGTGAGTTTGTGTTAAAATATATTGCCGTTCTCCACTCCAAAGGAACACAGCAATTAAAATATATGTTAATTGATTAAATACCAATATAAGGACTGACAGTAAATGATTGGTTATCAAACATGATGATTTAATGTTTGTAAACAATCAAGCTTGTAATAGTAAAGGAGCGAGGAGGAGGAGGGAGCTCCGCAAACCTGAACCAGACCCCTGGCACAGAGACAGACGTTACTGACGGAGTCCTTTCAACAAAAGGTAAAAGTACAAAATCATTCAATGATCAGGAATTTTCAAGTAAAAAGTATCAGTATCAGTATCAGCAATACTGGCCCTGCAATTTCTTGGTATCGGATCGATATCAAAATTTGCAGCATCGCCCACCCCTACAGTCCCCAGGCACAAACAAATCCTGGTAAACAAAGGAAAAGAGTGTAAACCCCAGTGTCCAGTAGGTGGTGCCTGGTTGCTGCAGTTCTTCAGGTTGAAATGCACTGATGCACAGAGAACTTTAAGAACAGCTGCTGCTGCAACTAATCACAATCCCATCATAATGTGTCGCTGGAATCATTGCAGCGGTTACTACAAGTGAGCAACCAAACGTTTGGATTTTACCTTTGCCTAGGCCACCTTGTGTTATCAAACACACCCCAGATCCAAATCTGCTGCGCAATCCAGCCTCTCTCATCCCTGCAGAAAGAATTTCCCCTTGGCAAGAAGCAGCCTGCTTTGCCTGTTACCTTTGCCTACATTGGGGTAGGGGTAGATTCCACTGTAAACACGGCCATTCATTCAATTGGAGGGTGTTGTTTTTTCTGGGCTGTCTTCATAAAATGTGTCAGCATGTAGTTTGGTGATAAAAGAATCTGCGGAGGTAAGGATTTGTGCAATGATCTGGGTGAGCATTCTTTATTGAAACAGATCTCAAGCCTGCATCCAAACCACTGCGGCTGCACCCGGTGTTCCCACTATCTGGCAAAGTTAGGCTTTGCCCTCTGCTCTACCAGAAATCCCCTCAAGCCTTCGATCTAGGAAATCTACAAGTAACCACCTAACTTTCTCTGCCTGTGCAAGCCTTTTTAGAGTCCATTCGCACGAACTAACTACTTCTTCTTATTGGTCACTTTGGTGGATTGAGGGTCCATCTATCCAATAGGAGAAAGAGGAGTTGATCTGCCTCCTGATCCCTCTGGAATATCTCATCTTCTGTCAGTTACCTAACTCTGCTGATGTCTCTACTTGGGGCTTGCAAACCTAAAGTTGACCGGATTGTCTCTCTGTACTTATATGAAAATGTATATGTTATGTCAGCTCCTCACATCTGGCATGAGAGCCAAACTCAGTTTTGTACCCTGTAGGGGCCGCATCCTCTAGCTAACCTTTGTCGCACACATAGAGCTGATTCATGAGTTTGGAGGCCCCTGGACATGTAAATCCAACATCCACCACATTCTTAACCCACATAAGCAGAAGCATCCTGTCACAATTAAATAATAGCTCAGAATGTGTAGCTGTACAGACACCTCAGTATCACAATGAGATGGCGGCTTCCACCATATTCTTCTACCCCATCACATCTCAGTGGCAAATATTACATTTGCATTAAATGTTCACGCCCAGCGTACATATTGGGTAAATAGCAAATGTACTTGTGCCCACTTGTGCACCCCAGGCTGTGTTGGTCTTAAAATGAGGTGCAGTTAGTCAAACCATTCATACACTGATTTCACGATTCAGAAAGCTGCTCTCAGTTATTTTAAACAATTCAACCCCCCCCCCCCCCCCCCCCCACAACCATTATGATCAGGATGACATATTATATTTAATAGAAACTAATATAGTGTGCCTATGATATAGTAAAAACAGCTGATCTCACGCTGAAGTAATTCTTCAGCATCCATCATCATTGCTCCTCCTGTTTGCTAGATAAACCATGGTGCTTAGGGGCGTTATGATTCCGCCCTGCTTCAGCGCAGGGGATAGAATTCTAGTCACGGACTCTTCCAGGTCCGAGCATGGACTGGTTGGGGCTCCGCAAATAGTAATTGCAAGTTCTGGGAGGCTGCAGCTGTACACATACACTTTGGTAAATGCACACATGTCTCATGAGCAGCTTGTTGGAAACTAACCTTTAACAACCGCGTTATCAGACACGTGTGTTGCTGTTGCGAAACCTCACTGTGATTACAAGCATGTGTAAGGTCGGCAGGCACTGTTCCACCATTGTTTTGATCAATCTCCGCACGGTCACCATCAATGACCAGCCGTACCCACTTCCGCCATCTGAACATTCCCATGACAGGGAACTATAGCAGCCAGGTGTTACTTACTGGGTTGGTGCACTTTTCCCTTTGTTTGCAGGCTGTGTTAGAGCGTAAAGACTGCATGTTTAGGCTTTGGTTTAAATGCAGGCCACTCTATTGTTAGAACGAGTGGTGAGGTCCCAATAGGCCTGGAAAGTGTTAGAACAATGGATTTTTTTTTATTTGAACAAGAATTTTGAGTGAATGTGATGAACATAATGGCAAATGATTATAACTCACTGCGAAGACAGAAGCATTAATGTCCAGTCACAACTGGTAGATGGCTGATTTACGGGACATACTTTATGGGATTGTTTATTTATTATGGGACATTGTTTATCAAAGAAACACATTTAAATCAAACTGTAATTCCACAAATAATTCCAGATCCTCTTTCTTCCCTGTACAAACATTAAATTGAAAATAAATTAGGCTGTTAAAATTGTCCATATCCCCTTATTTCTTAAGTGATTTTAAGTTTCAAAGTGCATTAAAATGCATAGATTTACTTCATAATTCAAGCTAGGATGGATGACCTCAGCCAGTGACTTGGTACACATGACTGGGATTCCAGTCTTTCCTATCAATGTTAAGCTAAAATAAGCTAACCAACTTTTGGCAATACTGTACAGATTCATATTAAACCAGGCTGGAGCCAATCCCAGCCGACATTTGAGGAGTAGCAGGGTATGTCCCGACCAAGTTGCCAGTTTATCACAGGGCTGACAGAACACACAAAAATAAATAACCTTTGACACTAACATTCAAACTGCCAATTAACTTCACATGCATCCAAATGCCTGGACCGAAAGGCCCTGCCCCGGCTGGGTCTTGACAATTAAAATTGTTCATCTCTCTCAAGCCTTCCCTTAGAGTTCCGAAATACACCCAAAATATACAAATAAGTTTACACGTATGAAACTTTAATTCTCCCGCTTATCATGAGCTGTATTTATTGATCGGCATTCTGAAGAGTGGCTCCCAAAGGCAGTTGATAATGAATTAAAATCCCTTTATGCTGACAATCATGACATGCTTGTTTATTTGCAGGGTTTTCCTTTGGGATGATTTACAATGGCAGAGTGTTCAAAATGACTGCTCGCATAAATCATATTATAGTGTAATGAAAACTCATTATGAAAGCCAGTCACACCTCAGACTGATAAGAGGGAGGTTTATGGGTGAGGCTATTACATGGCAGGGGTACCTTTGCTTTGAGCTACAGTGACACTAGAGCACTGCAAGGTGTTCAGTGTGCGTTAAAGAGTAGCGCTCAGCTGATTTGTTAACTGCATATGTATGCAAGTGTGTGTTTCTATCAGTATGTGTCTCTTGTGTATCTTGTGTGTCCTGATCTGACTGATTCTCATTGCAAAGAGCTACATTTTTAATCCTCAGTCCTTCTGAGGAGCTGAAGGAAAAGCAGTAGCTTTTCTTTTTGCTGATGTGGAACAGGCCCCATTGGCTCGCCTCCTACAACATTAATTAACACTACAGCTCATGATGGATGACCTCAGCTTTAGCCACCTAACTCCCATTCATCACAACACGTAGGAGGATGGAACTCCAAATCTTTTATTTTACTCCTTTCATTTGGTCCCACAACACAACCAAAGCCATGTTGTTGTTTTCCCCTTGTAATCACAACATAAAGATGATCCACTATCAAAATCTCAACTCTCATCTGTTTCTTAACATTTATGTGGCTTAGCATGAGACATTTGATCCATTACTGGCTATAAATCATTCTTCTTCCATGTAATAAGTGCTGTGGAGCTCATAGAACAGCAACTTTTTTTCCACCGTTGATGAATTGTCTATGAAAATACTTTGACATGGTAAATAGTGTCACATTATAGTCAACTTTTTTCAAAGTTTTTTTTTTTTTTTTAAAGTATCAATACAATGTACATTTACAATATGATAATATACTGTATATAAAATGTAAGAATTCTGCATGAACATGTCTAGAAACATTTTGTGACATATTCTCTTGAGTTGTTTTCTTACATTATACCAAATATTTTCAACAAAGTCAAAACCCAGAGAAATGTAGTCAACAGTGTGTTTCAATTGGCTGGTTGTTGGCTGTCTAACTCTTGGAAGGAAGATGGTGTAAAAGACTAAACTAAATCAGACTGAAAGCTTCATGTGTCCAAATTATGCGAAACAATCAGTGGTAACCCTCAGCCTGACTGAGGAAATATGGATTTAAAATTTGAGTTGGCTGATATTTTAACAACTGGTGTTTATGGAATATTTATTTCTCTAAAAGTGCAAGTACAGTAGTGCAAGTGCTTGAGTGACACTGCTATTTCAATGTTAATGAGAACTTGGATTTATAATTAACTTTGATATGGAGTGAAATTAAATGTGAGATGCATCATTATGTGTAAAAAAAGTTCCTTTCTTTTCTAAAATTTCTAGCCATCTGTGTCGCTGGTTCCCCCCAGTCTCCGAAATGTTTTGTGCGCATGGGTCAAAGTTCTCATACATTTACACACATTTCCACGTATTAAATCCCATTTTTTGCTTAGAAAGTGGCAGGGTTTAAAGATTAAGCCCCTGTACTGTGGACACAGCCTTCAAACAGCCTCTTAAGTTTTCTTTCGCTGTATTCTCAAATTATTTGACATTAAAGCCTTAGGTCAGGCTCATTAGTAGAGTGTAACCATTAGCCTACTGCTGTGTTGGATAATTCTGCTCCTCTGCCCATTTACAGCACCCTCTCCCACAAAATAGTTTCAACGTCCCTGTCTGTGAACAGTTCTGCTTAGTTGTGTGGCATGTTTTGAAAAAAGGTTGGCATCTTCTCACCAGCAAAGTTGAACAGCCCTTCACATGCAACCATAGCCATAGAGAGAGCTAGATATAAAACTATATACAAACTTTATCATAATAAAAAGCTTCACTATGACATTTAAGAAAATAAAATTGAACTCCTAACTCACACAGGGATCATTTCATTAAGGATCTCTTGTTATTTTTGTAAAATCTTTAGGGAACATTCTCTAAAGGTTCTTTGACGGTTACACAATAACCTTCAGAGAACCATCAGGGAACGTTCCCTGAAAGTTCTCTAACAGTGACACACAAAAGAAAACTGCAGAGAACCCTCAGGGAATGTTCCCTAAAGGTTCTCTGAAGGTTACATAAAATACCCACAGAAAACCATCACGGAACGTTCCCTGAGGGTTACTTGTTTGACATAATTCACCTCAGCCTTGTGTGATCAGGTGTTTCACCGCAGAGGACATAATACGGCACTCTAAGTGTATTGATTGATGATTCAATCGGTGGTTCAGCACTAGCAACGGACAGTGACAGTCTGACAGACTGACAGGGGTCAAACAATCTGCAGTTACACCGGCCAGTGCTAACACCGACTATGCATCTATTCTACTGTCAAAATAATGAAGGTGCTTTGTAAATTTAAATCCAGCTTTGTAGTTTCTTTCTGCTGCACGCTTCTCACATTATTTTGATCTAAGGGTCGGGCTCATTAATAGTTAGGTACAGCAGACCCTCCTAGAAAATAGTTCCAATTGTCCTGGACTGTGAACATTTGTGCCTGAGCTATGTTAGATGTGCGAATGAATGGAGACTTGTGTTGTAAAGCACTCTGAAAAGTCAATAAGCATAGGTGCGGTGCTGTCGGAGCGCACCAGGGCACCACTTGAATATAAAAAATATGACAGTAATGAATTTCTAAACTACTTAGTTGTATGGAATGTTTTGAACAAAGGTTGGCATCTTCTCATCAGCAAAGTTGAACAGCTTTTCGCACGCAACTTGTAACATTATGTGACAGTGTGTGAGGGCCCAGAGGCTGCATTTCACTGACCTACACACTCAAAACGAGTACCTAAGTAAGCAACTGCGTTTAGGACCTTTACCAACAAACTATCAACCCGTATTCATTTAAAAAGTGGCATGTCCAGACTTTGCGCACATACTCAATCACGACTTTCTGCTCTGACATTTTCAGTGGCAAAATATTCACAGGGGCCCAGTCATTATTAGAAAAGTTACAGTGTACAGCAGCAACTTTGAAAAACCAATCAGCCGACCTGCTGCAGTCACACTGTCTGTTGTCACCTGTTCAAAAAGTGTCCTCTGCCAGGCTTTGAGGTTCACAGTGATAAATGTGGGGGATCATTACTGCCAGCTAAAGACAAAGAAAAGATGAAAACTGAGCTTCATTAATTAATTTTCTTATGGTTAGTCATAATTATGACATAAAATGTCTTAATTATGATAAACAGTGAAAGGAAATTATGAGATGAAAGTCATGTATGGGTTAAAGTTATAATAATTAGATAATAAAGTCAAAATTGAGATAGAAATAGATAGATAGGTATCAAGGTTAAATTTTCCTCAAGTGTGTCCTTTTTTTGTCTTTAACTGGGTCGCTGTGTTGCCAAATATTTATTTAATAACAAGACTTTTTTAATTACTTCTTAGTGCTGCTTGCGGCTACACCAGTCTAATTAAATAATGGCCGTGATTCATACAGATGTCTTTTGAAGATTTATTCGCTCTCTCTTTCCATGTTTCAGCAGACGCCGTGAAAACTACAACAAAAATAAACGACATAAAAGTGTCACACATCACATGCAACTCCCACTCACTGCCAAAGTCTCTCAAGCAAATGTCCGGAACATATTAGCATAACTGAAATTATTTGGTTTGATGGTCAGTTTAAACAAGGACACAGTTTTGCAATTACTAATTTACACTGCAGAATAGCCTTTGGTGTGTTATCGCATGGCCTGCTAACAGAAGTAGGTAACCTGGACCATATTTGGGCTACAAAACAATAAAGTAATACAAATTCATAAAGCATAACAGTCCAAAGGTCTGATTACAAAGGATACCCAACATTTAAGTTTAACTTAATCTATAAATATGTGATTTACAGGATGAAGAGAGTTCTGGCCATTCACAATGAAAGGAAGTCTCACAGTGTGTTGGACTGTGTTTTGGTCCATTTCAATCTGAGTTGAGAATCAGGTGACAGAGGATAAAAATGGACACTAGAGATGAATGGCAGCGTGAGAAGGGTAGAGGGTAAAGTCACTCAAGGATTTTCAGTGGGGAAGGTGAAGTGGGCTAACCTTCCATGTGTAAGGTTGTCAAAGCCCATGGAATTTCAGTCTTAAATGCCTGTGGCTCCCCATCACTATCTTGTCTGACATCCCCATCTCCTCAAGGGTAAATTCCCATGACTGTGACTGTGATGCCCCTCCCTGCAGCCTCAGCAGCAGAGGCCTGAACGACACAAATAGAGGGCACTTGTGTCAGTATCACATCCATTGCATTCACCCAAAACATAGCATTCACCATGAATATGTGTCCAGTATTACTTGTTTACAGTGGTATTCTCATTTCCATGCAACTTTATAGATCTTCCCCACTTTCCCTACATTGTACTTTTCCCTTCACCACAGCCATCAGACGGCTTCAGTTACTAGTTACTTTACATATTACTGTGTGTATCTCTAGATGTGTTGATGTTGAATGTTTGTGATAAACTAAAGGATTAAGTGTTCCCTCACGTGGTAAGAATATTCTCCTCCTTGTTACGGCTGCAGCTGTATTCTGCGTTTTTATTGTTGTTATATATTTCAAGCAGAGTGAGAGCTCCTGTTTCCCTCCAAAGCTGGCTGGCTCTACTCATCAGGTCATGCACAGCATTGGCCAAGAGCAACTGACGTGACAGCTGGGGATTAGCTGGCGCTGGAGCATGGGGAAATTTGAAATGGTTTTACCCGGAAGATGCCGGGGATCGCTACCAGCAAACAGCATCGTCCTTGCTCGTGCTGTGCTTGTTTATATTGTATCCATTGGTGTTCTTTGAGAGGGTGCTCTATTGCTGGAGGAAGACTGTTTAGAGATAGGCACCAAGCAGTAGGGGTGAGCTGTCCTTTTCTTTACTTCCTGTTTTTGGTTACGTTAGGGAGGTAGGGTTAGCAAATGTCTTTTCGTTCCTTCTCTTTCATAGGGTTTAATTAGGTTACTGATCAGGAGTTGAGATTGGGTTTTTGTTTGTCATTACGGCCTGAGCTCCCCCTGAACAGAGGCTTCACAGTTGTACATATTTTTAGTCACACTATATATAAAGTCGCAATTTGTCTTTGTAAATAAATTATTGTTGTAGACTTTGTCACAAATTTGAAAACAGGTAGCTTTTTCTGACATTATGACACTCGATTTTTTACAGATACGTGGTTCTCACCGGACAGCCACGCTACAAACATATGATGGTCTTATAGAATATAATTGTCAGGCTCTGCAAAAAGAGAGGACTCAGATGCAGATAGGCAGCGGTAATGACAGGTTTTATTTTCTGCTTTGTATCGCTTCAGACAGAATGACAAATCAGATGGCTATGAAAATCTAAGAGTCCAGAGGACACAGCAAGACCAAAGAACACAAGAACAAAAAACACTCCCGTAGGAGGATAAAGGAAGACTACACTATTCTTAAAATTAGACTTTCTATGAAAACTTAAATAAACAAAAATCACTCTCAGAGGAAAATCACACAGGCTATGAAAATTAACTGCTCTCTCTTAGCTGACAAAATTACAACAGAAAACGCTCCAATCGGAGGAAAAACAAAACGCTACAAAATCATTTAACTAGACCAAACAAAAGACTGACCAAGAAACTATTAACACAAAATCACTCTTCTTCAGAGGCATACAAAAACAGGAAACAAAACGTGGCAATACTTAACTGTGAACAAGACAAGGCTGAGAATCAGGGCTGGATGTATTCGACAGGAACGAACGAAATACTCTGGCAACGTGGACAGGGGAAGACAAGGACTATACACACATGAGGGGAGGGAGCACAGGTGGAAACAATCAGGGATCAGGGGCGACGCCAGACCGGTGACACAAGAGGAAGGGCAAGTGACCTGAAACGAGAGGAGAGTTACCTTTCAAAATAAAACATGAAATTCACAAGACAAAAAACCAGGGCATCCCTCACCACGGTGTGACAATAATACATCAGTGTAAGTTAAACTAGCCAAGAGTCCATCTGTTACAAACTCCTGTCATGGGCTTCGGTTCCATGGTTGTCTACTTTTCCGTTTCACAATGAAAACCCATTTGAGATATGAAGCGTTTCTTTTCTGCTGAAATGCTAGAGTGCTTTTAATTTGAAACGGACACGGGATGTGTTTAGTATGCATCAACAGCATAATGCAGTAACATATGAGGCTGATCAATAAGCAGCTGTGTTCTACAATATATCCAATTGCATTTATCAACTTTACCTCACTTGATAAAGTTTGAGAGAACCGAAGGCGTCTCTGTATCCACCCTCACTCCTGCCTCCGGACCCCCTTAGTAGTTAGAGTGTCTGGCTGCAACCGCTCCTCAACATCATCATTGTGATTTAGGTTTTTTTTAAACCCCCCCACCCCTGCACCTGCACCCCCACCCACAAACACGTTTTACACATCAGACTGCCTGCACCCCTCTCTAATAGACACATCCCCCAAATTCAAAACTACTGTACCTTACTCACGTTCAATACATATTCAATAACCGATTACCAATTCAATACTTATTTTGCTGTTTGCACATTGATAACCACGTGAAACCAAACATGTGAATGTATGAAGTTGTTTACTGCCTCACTGGGAAGGCTTTCTCTCAATAAATGTAAAAAAAAGAAATGCAAACACAGCTTGCACATCACTCTCAAGCTACATCGTTTGCACTTCAGCGGGGACAGATTGTGTACAAGTTCTAGATCCATATTTGAGCACGCTATAATAATCCCACTGTGTTTCATTTTTTAACTGTAAAGTTTTGAACACCATCTGCAGGGTTCTCTGAAAATAAGCCCGAAATGATGAATGCATACACGTCTTGGATTCAGCAGCACAGAGACCATGCTGAGCAAAATGTCTGTTCCTTCAGACATTCTGGCACTCAGTTACAGCGAGGCTCTGCCGAAAGTGTGTGTGCTCTCAACACAGCTCACACGTAGACTCCAATAACACGCAACCTCACTTTCATTTCGTATGTAATTTAAAGGCAATGTTTATTCTGTATCATTCATTGATTCATATCATTCAAGATGAAATTTCCACAGAGCTGATGGACCTTTACAATGATGATCTTCATAGAGATCTGAACTGGGTGATAAAGGAGGTGGGCACAGGGAGGAGGAAATGATACAGAAGGCCTGAGTGAAACCAGCACTTCTAGGATCTGTTCCAGTCCACATTTGAACACATCTGATAGAAAAATCTGAGGGCTCTTTGTCATTACGACCTATTATAATACTGACCCTGTTTTGTGGGTGACGGCTGCATTGCTGAGCTTCTGTTGCTCACTTGCTTCTGTGTGTCCACACAGGCCGCTCTTTTTACATGGAGTTTGCCTTCGATAATTATCCATGTTCAATTATCCTGTTGAAAGAGCGATAAAGTGGGAATGAGAAAGAGAGGGAGAGATGTAGGGAGAGAAAGAAAAAGAGTGCACAGTGATAAAATATTCTACAGATACATACATATAAACTGCGGTAAAACGCAAGTGTGATTTCGACATGGCAATCTACAGGTTGTCTTTGGGTTTATTTTTGCAGTGAACCGTGCCTGTGTCACAGTAAAAATAGGCGAGACTGCACCTGGAGCACACGGAGTGAGTGCTGTAAGATTTCCTCCCAGTGAGTAGGGTGCTTGCAGGATCAATTTCAAAAAACTCTGGCTAAAGTGGCTCTGGTAATTCCAGTCTCCAGTGTGGCAACCGAGTGCAGGATGGAGTGCTAGAGTGCTAATGACAATTGCCTCTGCAGCATTCTTCGTTGATGTATTGATCACATTCAAGCGAGCAACCATCTGCATGTCCACGTGGACCAGGGGGGAACTTTACGTTCAGACTAGGTTACAGCAGGTCATCTGAGTTTGATATAATGTATTGTAAATAGTTATGTAAATAGTTTTTATTGTACTTGTCTTATTGTGTAAATTTGCGTCATTGACATTGGTTATACATTTTTGTTGTTTAGTGAATTTGTAAATTCAGCAGTGCATATTTTTGAGCTTTTATTGACTTTATTACATTACAAATTAAATAGGTGAGTTGCAGTTGTTTTTACTTTTCCATTAAATTTTTATTGTAGGTTCAACTTTTTTTAAAACTATGTTCTCATGATTTAATTTGTCTTGTCTCTGAGAAACCTTTGTTTTAAAAAGTGCAAATTCCTAACAAATAAGCTTCCTCGAAAGAGGTAGACATCTTGCCATTATTTGTTCATGCACTGTCTCACCAAGGTCTATGCAGCAAGCACTGTCTATTCTCTGAAAATTCTCCAAAAGAACCTGAAAAGTAATTACAAAGTGATTTGAGAGATACAAGTGGCTTGTGGATTTGAAGAAAATGCTTGAGTGCATGAAATATGAGTTTGAAGATAAAAGAGCAAAAGTTGCTCTTTGTGAGACCGAAAAAGTATTTTAAAATGAGTAGGGTTACTCTTTGTATAATTTTTAAATATACATATGAGTCTATGAGAGGCCCCAACCGGGGGGTTAAAAAGTAGGTCATGAGATAAGACCAGACTGCAATCAAAAATTCATAAATGTGACTTTGAGTTTGATGCTCAGAAGTGGAGCCTGAGCATTCATAAATGTAACTTGTTTGCTCATAAGCCCAGTAACTTTGGGTTAACGTTTTTTATCTCAAAAGGCTTGAACGATCGAGGAATAAGGGCTTTTCTGATGATGACTAAAAAAAGGGAGATACACTGGATAACTGTTATATCATTTGGAGGACTAGGGAGGAGTGTGAGAAATTATATAGTCTTCCTGTTAGTGATCAAATGTGCTGTAAGGACAGGAGGAGGAAGGGAGAATGTCATATTGCTTGAGGTGTCAGAAGAGCCACAGGTGGGGGCACATCCCCCACATGGGAAGATACACAAGTTTAGATAAGATGACATTTGTTGTCCCATCTGTTACATCAAAGAGTCACTGTCCTGGGAAAGACAGGATACACCCAAGCATCAAAGAGTCATTGTTTATGTAAAGAAAATGTTTTATGACTGTTGTAAATGTAGGTAACCTCCTCTCTGTTCTGTACTTAAGGGGTAACAATTTAGAGTTCGACAGAGAACGCTTTTGCCTTCTTCTGCGTGTTATTAAAGAGATCTGATTCATATGCCGAAGTCTGAAGTTCTTCGAAGACTTAGCAACCCTCTACCTCACAAAGGAGAATTTCCACAACAGGAGACTAGTGGAAGTGAAGAGAGAATTAAAAAGGGAGCTAATATAGAACTGAACTCAATTCTGAATTTCAGTGTTTTTTTTTTACTGTGTCTTTTATTTCTCAAACCTACATTGCTAAAACCTAATGTTGACTCTATGTATCTTGTACATTCTATCTTGAAAAATGAAAGTTAGTGAGACATACGTATATTGTGATTCTTGAACTATACTGCTAAAAGTACTTTAAACACCCTGATATAGTGCAGAGCTGTACTGTATTGAATGTTAAAGGAGAACTTCGGTCGATTTAAACATGCAGCTTCATTGCTCAAGCTACCCTTGACTTGCCAGTACCGAAGACGCGAACAGATTTGGTCCAACCAGTACAGAGCTCCGTGAACGGAGACTTAGCATCGAACGCTAACAGCATGGGGTCAGAACTTTACACTGTGTTTTAAGCGTCTTAACATGCTCCACATCTCACACCAAAAGTTATGCAACATCAGCAGACACCTTAGCACACAGCACTGTAGCGTGTATGACTCAAAATGAATAAAAAAAGTAGTTAAAACAGTGTGTTTGTGCAAGCAGCTACATACCTGTTTGTTGACATCCGCGTCTTCCGGTAGCTAGACCAAACTAGTCAATCCGTCGAGCGTGCGCTTACTTCCTCACTGGCGGAGACGGAAACGTATTCCAGCATTTTCGTGTTTCTGTTCATAATGTACATGTCCATGTTACAGCCTGTCATGAGCCATGAGCCTTACAATAGCCTGTTAAGCCTGTTAAGTGCACACTCGATGGATATGCTAGTTTGGTCTAGCTACCGGAACACACTGATGTCAACAAACAGGTAAGTAGCTGCTTGCACAAACACACTGTTTTAACTACTTTTTTATTCAGTTTGAGTCATACACACTACAGTGCTGTGTGCTAAGGTGTCTGCTGATGTTGCATAACTTTTGGTGTGAGATGTGGAGCATGTTAAGACGCTTAAAACACAGTGTAAAGTTCTGACCCCATGCTGTTAGCGTTCAATGCTAAGTCTCCGTTCACAGAGCTCTGTCATGGTTGGACCGAATGTTTTCGCGTCTTCGGTACTGGCAAGTCAAGGGTAGCTTGAGCAATGAAGCTGCATGTTTAAATAGACCGAAGTTCTCCTTAAAGGTTAGGATTTGAAAACTGTGTTTGTGTGTGAGTGAAAGCTTGCATGTCTGTGTGTGTGTGTGTTAAAGAAAACTGAAGAAATAGGAGAAGAGAACAGCGACTCTGAGTAGATCTAAAACCTTCAGCTTAAAAATAGCAGATTAGAATAGGAATAAGCAGCATATGCTAATTAAACAAGTTGACAAAAAAGAGGATAACCAAGTAAATTAATAATACGAGAGAGAGAATAACCCTCAGCCAACAAACCAGAACACTACAATTAGCACTAATAAACTATAAATCAGAAAAGCAAAAAAATACATGATTACTTCAAATTATCGCTGTACAATTAAAAGTTGATGTCTGGGTGTTCCTTCGGGGGATATAATTAACTTATTATTAATGTGCTACATATTGCCATGCCAAGTACTATAATATGATTGCATTGTGAGTTTTGTGCTGTTTAAGTCTTTCTCTGTAGCCGTTTTGCTAAAAAGTTAAAGTGTTTTTGATGTTACTTTCACTTTGTCGAATAAAGTAATTTGCCGTAGTCTTTGTAGTGCATTGTGAGATCACTAACTCCATTTACATTGCTGTGTCGAGAGGAGATGGGGTCACGTTGCCAGTCGGAAGCGAACTGAGACTCAGGAGGCGTGACTTACACAGAACTTCCTGCCCACACATAGAAGCACACAGGTCAGGCACTTCTTTCTCATCCTTTCAATTAAACCATCAGTATATTTATCGCTGATTTGCAACTACAATCATTATGTTATGTTTGATTTTATCAGTTGTGTAGCTAAAACAGATTGCTTCAGTGATTCTGATTAACATTGAGCTACTTTTGTATCGTATTGTATTTATTGTGTATTTGCATACTGTCTGATTGACTGACTGTGCTGCTCAGATGCTATGTTCAAAACTGGATTATACAGAAGTTAATTAGATCTCAACATAACACCAAAACTTTTACATGCCTTTATATTTGCTGCCTGATTAAGATGTTGAGCCTAAAGCTACTAAATTTTCAGTTGAAAAACATATCCATCTAAACATAACTCACTTAATCTACATTTAACTTGGCATAAACTGCATATAAGTTTGAAGTATTGTTGACTTTGGATCATGATTTATTGCATTTGTATATAGTAAATCAATGTTCATTGCAAAGCCCAGTAAAATGCTAAACTAAAAGTAGAATATAAGAATATAACACCAGTGTATCAAAGCTAAGTACCACAACAAGTGCTGTATTACATATTCAATAGCCATTTTAACATTGTATTAACTAAACTAAGCAGGGCATCTGACTAAAAAGTGCAGTTTAAAATAAAGGATACGCACTGCAACAGTGAACAGGTTTGCCAGTAGTTATCCTAGGAATTAAATATCCTTCAGACAACAAAGACATTGAGAGACTATCTGAAAATGGGAGAAAAAAACTAAACGATTGGATCCAAGTTGGCCAAAAGGAGCAACATTTGATGTGAGCACATGTGAGGACATAGTGATTATAAAAGACTACAAGTCGAGGGACAAAGCAAAAAGAGTCGACAAAAGTGGGAAATAGAACAAGAAATAATGAAGCTACTCAAACATGAAAGTGTCAAATACAGAAAGCTTTCAAGGAAAATCCATGAAGATCTCAAAAACTAAAAAGACAAAATGAAGCAAGCAGACAGTTAATCCCAACAGGGGTGGCTGGATTCTATCCCAGCATGTTTGGAACTGTTCAGATCTCAGAGTCATTCTTCTTCCAAAATTTTGCAGTACTGAAAGTGGAAAGGTAAATCCAAAGAAGTCGAGAGTATTGGACTCTTGTGCAGAGGGAGCACAGGCTCAGAACAGCATGGGGTAGAAAAGAGAGATGTGATAGGAAGTTTCACATTTGCAATAGACATACATTAATATATACTATAGATCTAATACTGATAAAGGGAACACAGGGAAATTACATACCTTGGCAAACATCAGACTTTGAGGGGCTGATCTCCAGACTTCCTGACATCAATGAGGGGGTTGGCAAGTGGATAAAGCATTTGAAGGGGAGACAGTGGGCAACATATTGTCTGTTGCTGATATTTGTTTATGGATGGCATCGTCTGTCAACGTTGATCCCAAAGCATTAAAGGACGAGCCCATCCTCTTGCTGCATTAGAATGATGTTTTCTGGGGTGGCAACTGGCGCTAGTGACGCTAGCGGCACCACAGTAGATTTGACTTACATTTGGCATTAGAATGCAAGTTTTGCTGCCTCATCTCTTACATTATTTCCTTTTACGATGCCACCATTAACTTTCCTATGTGCTTGACATTTGATTATGGCAAGTTTTTAATTTGCATCATTGCTGAAATGAGATCAGCAATTTGTTTAAGATTCCTGATTTGAGCACCATTTATTAGCAAACAAATCAACAGCTCATCTACACATTGAGCCCCCCTTGGCCCCACTTTTATGGCATTGCAGGTGTGCCTGCTTCAGTTTCCTCCTCAATCTCTTGCTTTTACACCTTTTTAGTTAACGGCTGAAGTATGCTGCTTGGTCCTAAGTGTCAGAGATAGTCGACACGAACATGGGGGCATCTAAGGATGAGAAGGGGTTGTGGTGGTCTCGTGAAGGTTTTTTAGTTGCTCATGTGGAATTGCTAAGGAAAATAAAACCACAAGAATATTGGAGGCAATGGTTAACAAGCTGTTGACGGCCTGTGTGAAATTTGTGCCCAAAACAATGTGAGAAAAGAACTAATGCCAATCAGCCACATCCTAGAACCACAGGGACCTCAGACATCTAGTCATAGATGATGTAGACACTATAAAATCAGTACACAGTTCGCATTACATGCTAGTGATAACTGAGCCCTTTAGCCTCTGGCATGAAGCAACACCGTCAAAAGATACACAGTCCTCAATTTCAGGGAATGATGGAAAGAGTTAATGGAGTGTGCAAAGCCAAAATCTGTGCTAGCACTAAGCTGAATTGGGTGGATACCTTGCCGCCTGCACTAATGAGATTTTGCATGCAAGCTAACAGAACCCCTCACTTAAAGGGATATTTCGGTGTAAATTTAATCCATGGTCTAACACACCGGGAAACTATGTTAGACTCCCTCTCGAGATCAAGTTAGCAGACCGCTAATTCACGGAGTTTTATCAACCTCAGAAACGACCGCACGACAACAATACACTGCAGTAAAAAAAGCCACAAATAACGCTCAGAACAGCACCAAATTTCAGCAACAGTACAAATAGGGTCTCAGCACATAGTCCGGGGTATTAAAACTCCACTAGCTTAGCTGGATTTCTACTGAAAAGCTGACTCTTCTGCAGCAGACGACTCGATTACTGAGTGCAGTAGAGTTCCGCGGCTCATGGATGAAAATGTATGATTATGACTCCATGGAAAAGCAATCAAAGTTCATATGTGTCTTACCTGCCAGTGTATAACAGTTATTATCGAGAGTGGACAGGGAAAATAACGGAATTGAGCATTTCTAACTGCACTCGGTAATCGTCGCGTCTGGACTTCCCTGACCCGGAAGCTGATGGAGGAGAGTTGAAATCTGTTTTTTGCTTCCCAATAGAAATCCAGCTAAGATAGCGGAGGTTAGATGCCCCAGACTATGTGCTGGGACCCTATTTGTACTGTTGCTGAAGTTTGGTGCTGTTCTGAGCATTTTTTGTGGCTTTTTGGTGGCGGTTTATATTTGGATCCATTTACTGCAGTGTATTGTTGTCGTGCGGTCGTTTTCCGTAAATTAACGGTCTGCTAACACAGTCTAACACAGTTTCACGGTGATTTAGACTATGGATTAAACTTACACCGGAATATCCCTTTAACCCTGCATGAAATTCTCATGCCTGCTCCACACTTGAGAGGACCCTAAGGGCACTCTGCTTGAGCAGCTAAAGACAGAAATGGAGGAATATATGAAACAACTAATTTCCATACATAAAGCTATCTAGCTACACGAAAAGAGCAGGGTCCTTGATTCCAGTCCAGTGACAGAGAAGGCAGTGGTAACAGGGGACCAGAGGGGATCAGTCTGTTCATCACTACCTTAATAAATTTGGTGAAAATATACGTTAGTTTAGTAATACTCAACACTTGGGTGGCAAGTCCATAGTTAGAAAATGTGTTTCTTGTCCCTTAATGCCTCCTTATTATATGGAGCTTCTCCAACGTCTCAGAAAGGGTGGGGTGAGCGAGTGTCCCAAACTAGAACCTAACCGCTACATGCCACTTAATACTCCGGTGTGACCACACACACTGGACCTTTTAAATCCATCCAATAGAAATTTTCTCAGGAAGTGGACTAAAGCGCTGTATCAGTTTAAGGTGCTGGGCTGCTGCCATGGTTCAATGACAACTGACCCTCAGGAAAATTAAGTTGGGTCATTCAATCACAGCGTTTGGATGCCACTTCTAATGATTACCTGTTACTTCTGCCAATATGAGATAAATTGAGTTGGCCCCAGAGATGCTAATGAAATTTGCATTTCAAGTCACAGAGTCCTATTAAGTGCCAAGATGTCGAGTTTTTGAGATTATACATATTTAGCTAGAAGTGGTGGGGACCAGTATTGCCTTATACTAAATACTAACTTATTTAATGTGTAAATGCATGAAGGCATTCCTCAGGAATCTATGTCTTTCAATGATGTGTACTCTTATAAAAGCTGACTTTTCCCTTGGTGCTGCTTAACAATATGTTTGACATTATGATCACGTCACATTTTAATGTTGTATTGCTCTTTTACTTACTGTAAGGAAGCTGGAGCTTAAATGGGTTGTGGTCAAAAATGGTAAATGGCCACCAAGGAATTTGGTTACCCTTCTTCTGATTGGCTGAGCTAGTGTACTACAGTTTTAAGCCTGCAGTCAGTTGTCCTTCAGAGCCTCTCTAACTGTTACATGGTACATTTCAATTACGTACCCACTTATTCATCAACTCTATAAACAAGCTCCAAATGCATTAGAGATTTTACCACCTGTTCAGGGTGGTCTCATCCATTACATGGGAGATAAGACCTGATGGTTCCCACTGAGAAGTTAAAGAAGGTAACTATGTGCTGCTCAAGGGGTGGGGGGGGAGTAAACCAGACATATATTGGCCAGAACAACCAGTTAGTGTCCATCTTTGATATCATTTCTCTTGTAAATCAGGAAATGGTATTTGAAAGCAGTTCTGATAAAAGTTTAAATCTCACCTCTGTGTTGCTTGTTGTAGTTTTTTTTTGGAGGGGAAACCATCCATTACAACTGCAGGCCTCTCTGACTATGAAGTTGCTGTGGGTGTTACACTCTGTCACAATTGAGTGCTACCTTTTGTAACTTTGTTAACCTCAAGATATTTACCAACATAAAAAAAAATGAATAAATAAAAATAAATAATAAATAAATAAAGTGGTGGTAAACTACGATAGTAGCCACAGCTGCCCTGGGGCAGACTGACGGAAGCATGGCTGCCATTCAGCGCCTATGGGCCCTCCGATCGCCACCTCAAACAGAGACAGAGTCACACACATTCACAAAACATATATTTTCTGGAAATTCCAGAAGCCTTGACCTGTGTGTATATATATGTATGTGTGTATATATGTGTGTGTATATATGTGTATGTGTGTATTTGTGTATATGTCAAACAAAGAGCTGCTATCTGTGTTTCGTTGTTTTGGACTAAAAACAATAAACATCTATTCTATTCTAAAAGCATATCATAAGCCTTACTAAAGAGCTGACACAAAGCTACTTTATTAGCATGAATTGAATTGACTAACCTACAAAAATACAAATCTACTACAGTAGTTTCTTTGGTAACTTTAAGTTTGTGCAGTGCCATTATACAACTTGTCCAACTTTTCAATTCTCATTTTGGTTTTATTGTCCTTGTCACAAATGAAAACTTACTTGTAATCATCATCAGTCTTGCTTCCACACGTACCACCTGCTGGTGGAATAACATAAATGAGGTGTTTGCCCCAACCGAAACCAGCCTGCTCAATGATGTATGGTTAGAGTACAAGATAATATCAACTGAATTATGTCACATATTAATTGTTACTAATTACTAACACAAAGCACTGTAAAGTCTAGTTTCAGGTAATGTGGTGTGCTTCAGAGATAATTATTATTTCCCATGGATGGAGGAACAAAAGTCAGTGTTGTCAGTAACACTTGTCATGAAATTAAAGCTCTTACCACACAAACTATTATACAAATCATTATTATACAGACCTGCAGTTCACAACATGCAGTTTCTTGATTTTTGTTTTATTTTTCCATGCCACCATGTATGGCAACAGCATGTACACACACCCTGTATGTACAACGTTGTGTTGGTACAACATGCCCTTTTGACTGGGGTTACAGCTAGTAGGATTTTATCACCATCATCATCATCATCACCACCAGCTTTATCAGCACCATCATCATCATTTTCCAAAATACATGTTTGTTTTAACTGAAAATTATTTTAATTAATTCATCAAATTTTCTGAGTGTGACTACTCACAGACAGAGCCCTCTGAGTGTGTTTTTTTTTTTTCTTTAGGAATGCTGGCAAAATGATTGTCGCCACTACTGATTAATTGTGCAAGGATGAGGAGCTCACAAACTAAATGAAGCAGCACATTTGACGAGTGTTTGTTGTATCATCTGACAATCAATACAACTTTATTTGTCGTCACTGTGCTGATTATTCGTTTAATGAGTGACTAGGAGAACTCTGTTAGATTGAGATTAATGATTTGCTCGTTCAGCAAATATTACTCAACAGATAAAATGTGTTATTTTCATTACCACCAAGGAGCTTTACCTACATACTAAAAGAGTAACTGGCAAATATCACATGGTGATGGAGGTACAGAGGAAGTGGCAAAGAAACCTAAGCTTCTCCAGATCTGCTGGTTTCCCGACAAATTAACAAATCTCCTTTCCCACTCTCATCACCTGTGGCTGCTTTTTAATATTTAGCAGGAAATGGAAAACATGGCCTCCAGTATTCACATATCAACATGGTTGGAGCTTCAATCTGGATCTCCCCATCAGACTGCAGAACAAGGTTAACTAGATATACATAATTTACTGGCATATATCTAATATATTACATAGTCACAAGGATGAACAGATATAATGCTGTATAATTAATGTTCAACACCATTCAACTGTGTATCTTTGAAGATTCTTTTTGAATTCCTATCATTTGCTGTCTTTATTGCTAATAACACTTCCCTGCTGTGTCTCAAGCCTGATTTTGGCCATATTAGAGACATGGTAAGATGGCAATGTTGATCAGCGGATTAGTGGGTTCACCACTCAGGTATGGGTTGGAATATCTCAACTTTTTGATGGATTTATAGAGACAGTCATGGTCCTCAGAATCCCCTGACTTTTGCTGTAGTGCAACCTTTTTTTTTGGAGTATATTTGCATGAAATATGTTGCAGGTACAGTCCCCAGAGTATGCGTTTAAACACAGTCCTCAACAGAAAAATGACCATACAGAAAGCAGTTTATTACAACCCATATTTATTTCTTGTTAGGCTGGGACCTAAAGTGGCCATAGTAATAATAATGGCAGTGAAGGTGCCGTAGAATACAACCAGTTAAGTTTGGCTCTTTACGTCCCATTTAAAATCAAAAGTCAAAAATTCTTATCTTAACCTAGTCACATAGTTGAAGTCATGCACATGCATAAGGTGACATGAGTAACATAGTTATTTTAACCCAAATCAAATCCCTAAATGTAACCAAGTTGTTTAGTCGTCTAAAAGTATGCTGCAAAGTTTCAAGCATTTAATGTTCAGTCAACTTGGTAAGCAGGCAGATTTACGATCGCTGTTATCTTGCAAGCTCTCCAGTTGGGAAAACTTGTCCTGCATGCAAAAAACCCATGTCTGTGTGTCATGGCTTCACACTGCATTTAGTCACAGTGTGGTTTGGACAAAGCTAGACTCTGATGTTCCCAATTTGGTGTAGGTTCTACATTGACACACTTCCTTCAGTCCAACAACCGCTCATTAGACTGTGTGTGCTTTTACCCAGTGGCAAAGCTTCAAGGCCTTCAAGGTATTCAGAGAAGGCCCTGAAATCCTCAGATGAAAGAGGAACGTATCTTATTAATTGTATAAATAAAATAAAATTGCGCTGCCTTGTTTCTGTAGTTTTTTGTCCATACACTGCACATTTGAGTGGTTTTCTGTTGGAAAAAAATTCAACCAATCAGATATTTTTCTACGGTGTCTCTGGGCAGAATATCCTCCATCCAGGGTATTCTGTTTCCTTTATATAATGCCCAGACCATTAAATGTAATGAGAGTGTACATCTGGATTGACAATTTGATCAACCAATCATGTTTGGATTTGCAGCCAATGGGCACTTTCTTTAAGATTTTCTACAGCTCCAGGGTATTCTAGAAGGCCCGCTAGCTCAGTCACTCGAGACCTAGCTTAACTACTGAGCTGTGATTGATAGCCGACGTTGAAAATGGCAACAGGTGAAGATGATATTGATACAGCAGGTGATGATATTGTTGCGAAGGCGAAGTTCTGATGTGCATGGTTTGCCACTGCTTTCACCCAAACGGATGCATGTGTGTGTGCATGTGGTTTAGTGGCGAGAAAGAGAGGAAGAAAAGTTGCTAATGCTCGGGGCACAGCGAGAATGGAGCAGTGGATAGTCAATACTTGACTTTCTATCACTTAGCGCCGGTGAACGAACTTGGGCTCAAATCTTCAAGCGTCCTGTGGGCTGACAGTCAGTATGTTTAGATGCACAGCTTAGTCGGATTACAGCCATAGTTCGACTATGCTACTCAATCGGACAACTGCAATTGTCTGAGTATACATGCCAGTGAGAAAATCGGATTAATGGCCGGAGCATGTCATACCCCGGTACGATAGGTGGCGCTGTGCCCATTTCAACTAGTGGTAACAGGGCCACCTCCTGCTGACCTCTTTACGTCACCAGCAACAACAAACTGCCTCAGCATTCGAGAAAGATGGCGTACGAAGAGCGAGACGAAGCAACATCTTTGTACATTTCGTATATGGTGTACATGATAATTACAAACTAGATGCACAATGGCTCTCTTTCTTGTGGTTATTTCGGAGGAAAGATGCCGCCGCCGTCCTTCTTCTTCCGGCTCACGGCCCCGGGAAAGAAATCTTGCGCCTGCACAGAACGCGAAAATCCAATCCGATCCGATCCGCTGGAACATATACATGCAGGAGTAATGTGACTATCAATCGAATAATCTAGGTGTTTTAATTCGACTATGAGAAATCCGATCCGGTCCGATTTTAGTCAGACTAAGGTGTATACATGCATCCTAAAAATTCGATCATAGTCGGACTAACCTAGTAATTTGTTTTTCTTGAGTGCCATGTAAATGCACTGAGTGTCTGATCTCGGCGTTAGAACCATGTGGCTATGTCCAAACATTGGGAACTTTTTCAATATGTAGGTTGTTAAAAGCTGGTGTTAATTGTAAGTTTTATTTTGCATTTAAGTCTCTTTATCAAGCACTTATTGCCTGTGTTCATCTTAACGAATACACAATTGCATGGTTTCCCCAATAATTTTGTGATAAGCGAAGAGATGTTTTGCCATCAACATTGTTTTCTTTTTATGTTGATGATTTAGTTCTACAAATTGAAGCTTCTGGCCTCGGAGTTAAGATTAATGACCTGACTTTCTGCATAATTATATATGCATGTGACATAGCTTTACTTGTTGAATGTGAAAAAGGTCTGCAGATAATGTTGAACCTTCATTGCAGATTTGTGCTGGAAATGGAGGCTAGTGCTAGATCACTTATTCTGTGTCACTGAAACCTAGCTGTGTAATGATGAATATGTCAGCCTTAACAAACCCACTCCTGCCATTCACATTAAAGCTGTAGTCTGTAACTATTTTTTTGTTATATTTGCTAAAATTGTCATTATGATCTGACAGTAGAATAAGATACAGGTCAGCTGTGTAAAAATCCTCTCTCTGTGGCTCCACCCAGTGGCTGTAAATTGATTTGCAAGAATTCACCACTCCCAAATCAACACAACCATCAGAGCCGGGGGGGAGTGTCTGAGAAGTGTCAATCACTCTCATGCATACGCTGATGGCAGCTCCCCTCCCTCGGACAGGTGCAGTGTCTGCTCTTACCTGGTCAGATACGTCAATGAGAAGAAATAAGAAGACTGACAAAGAAAAGAAGTGTAAAAAGATAGAAGTGGACCAAGCCAGAAAACGAGGATTAAATACAGAGCATCATTTCAGAGGTGGAGGGAGCTGTGGGATTTGTAAGGACTCAGGAGTGACGTAGAGTTAGCGGCTTTTCTGCTGGATAAGTAAGGACCCCTGCTTGATATATGTTTCATTCTATGTTTTAACCACAAGGCTATGGTGGTGGCAGTTACAGTAATACTCGCAATAGCACATATCACCTTATGATGTAGCAGTTGAGCTATGTAGCTTGTTGCTAAATCTAGCTTGTTAGCTTGTATTCCAACTCTGGTGTTTAGCTTTGTGTTTATCGCAGCTGGTTAGCAAAATTGTCTTTCAAGTGACCGGGCAGTTGTAACGTTAGTTTGTGTTCAGGACGCTCTGAAGTGGTTGAATTGATTTAAAGAAATAACATAACTCATGCTTCAGAAAGGCAGCATGGTAAAAATGTTGCACCGAGTAATGATTAGCTGGTAACTCCGTCTATCGCTGTGTGAGAAATATTGTTTGTTACTCAGGATATCTACAGTGATCTGCATTAGGTACTCATCATTGTAATTTAGTTGTATTGATCAGAAATAGAACAATCAGGGCTTATGATGTTGCTGTTATTTTGAATGTGCTGTCATGGTTATCTGGCGTCCTCTGTTACCGTGGTTACAAGCCTGCTCCTGCACAGCAGGCTCCTCAGTGGGAGGGGCTTTGAAGGGAGAGGAAGAAGGAGGGACCTGGGAGCTGTATCATTCAAATATTCTGACTAAGTCCACTTTTTTCTCAAAACTCCGGACTGCAGCTTTAATATGAGCATTCCTGAAGACACTGGCTAACTAGGTGGAGTTGCAGCAATGTATATTACCAGTCAAAAGTTTGGACACACCTTCTCATTTAATGTTTTTTCTTTATTTGCATGACTATTTACATTGTAGATTCTCACTGAAGGCATCAAAACTATGAATGAACACATATGGAGTTATGTAGTAAACACAGTGTGCAATAACTCTAAATAGGTTTCATATTTTAGATTCTTCAAAGTAGCCACCCTTTGCTTTGTTGACAGCACTGCAAACCCTCTGCCTTCTCTCAATGAGCTTCACGATGAAGTCACCTGAAATGGTCTTCACTTCACAGGTGTGCCTTGTCAGTGTTCATTTGTGGAATTTCTTGCCTTCTTAATGGGGTTAGGACCATCAGTTGTGTTGTGCAGAAGCCAGGTCGGTACACAGCTGACAGCCCTATTTGACAACTGTTAGAATTCATATTATGGCAGGAAACCAATCAGCTAAGTAAAGAGAAACGACAGTCCATCATTACTCTAAGAACTGAACGTCAATCAGTCTGGAAAATTGCAAAAACTTTGAATGTGTCCTCAAGTGCAGTCGCAAAAACCATCAAGCGCTATGACAAAACTGGCTCACATGAGGACCGCCCCAGGAAAAGAAGACCAAGAGTCACCTCTGCTGCTGAGGATGAGTTAATCCGAGTCAGCAGCCTCAGAAATTGCAAGTTAACAGCACCTCAGATCAGAGCCCCGATGAATGCAACACAGTTCTAGTAGCAGACACATCTCTACATTGACTGTTCAGAGGAGACTGCGCAAATCAGGCCTTTATGGTCAAATAGCTGCTAAAAAACCACTACTAAGGAAAAGCAACAAGCAGAAGAGCGTTGGCCAAGAAACACAAGGAATGGACATTAGACCAGTGGAAACCTGTGCTTTGGTCTGATGAGTCCATATTTGAGATCTTTGGATCCACCCGCCGTGTCTTTGTGCGACGCAGAAAAGGTGAACGGACGGTCTCTACATGCATGTTTCCCAGAGTGAAGGCAAAAGTGCTCAGCACCTCTGGGAACTCCTTCGAGACTGTTGGAAAACCATTTCAGGTGACAACCTCATGAAGCTCATGGAGAGAATGCCAAGAGTGTGCAAAGCAGTAATCAAAGCAAAGAGTGGCTATTTTGAAGAATCTAAAATATAGAACATGTTTCGAGTTATTTCACACTTTTTTGTTTACCACATAATTCCATATGTGTTCATTCATAATTTTGATCCCTTCAGTGAGAATCTACAATGTAAATAGTCATGAGAGTAAAGAAAAAACATTAAATGAGAAGGTGTGTCCAAACTTTTGACTGGTAGTGTATGTCTCAAGCATATTAATCAATTCTAAACCAGCATTTGACTTCAACTTGTTCGAAAGCCTTACTCTTCGTCTCTCTCACCCAGCCTGGAAAACAATACAGCAAGTACAGTTTGTTAAAGTTTATCGCACTCCTGGTCCTCATTCTGAATTTGATTATATCAAGTTAAGTTCTTAAAACAGAGTAATCACCATTGGGTGATTTTAATATCCACATGGACATTGATAATGATAGCCCTGGTACTGCATTTACATCATTTTTAGATACAATTGACTTCAGTCAGTGTGTAAATGAACCAACACACTGATTTAATCACACCCTCGACCTTGTTCTGGAATATGGCATTGAAACTGAACATATAGTTTTCCCACAGAATGCTCTTTCATCAGACAAGGCAAACATTTCTGTTCTAGATGTCTGTTTGACAGTGCTGTACCTCAATTCAAGAAATATATTCAATCAGCTTTTTATTCAATGTCAGAATAGTTGTCTCTTGCTAATGTTAATCCTAGTCCTATCTAGATTGATCATCTAGTTTACATTTTGTTGCTGGCTCGCTGCCAATGACACTGAACTCTAGTCTGACATCACAAAAATTTGAGAGGAAATGGCTCACCACCAAACTGGATAAGTGATTAGTCTGGCTAGAAAGCTTTGAAATGTTAAAGACTGTTCTCTGTAATGCCAGAGCAGTTTATTATTCCACACTGATAGAGGAAAATAAGAACAATCCCAGGTTTCTTTTCAGCACTGTAGCCAGGCTGACCCTGACCCTTAATCCTTTTACTCCTTTAACACTGAGCAGTAAAGACTGTATGGGCTTCTTTTACGATAAAATTCTACATCTGACCTCAGATGGTACCAATTTAGCCTCTAACAAAGAAACCTCAGACACTGTAGCTGTTAAAACAGATATATGTCAGCTGCTTTTCTACCAGAGACCTTTGCAAGTGAACTTGAATGATTTCTTCGTCTAAACATGTCTGAGACACCAATCCAAACTAAATTGCTTTGAGAAGTTATATTTGTCCTTAGCACTTTTACAATTGACATGATCAATGTGTCCATGTCAACAGTTTATGTAACACAGTCCATTAAAGTAGCTGTAATTAAACCACTTATGAAAAAAAACAACAACACTAGATCCATAGGGTTTAGCCGACTTCAGACCCACATCTAACCCTCCCTTTCTATCTAAGATCCTCGAGAAAACAGTAGCCAATCATCTAGGTGAGTTTCTACATAACATAGAGTATCTGAGAATTTCCAATCAGGTTTTCAGATGCACCAGGGCGCTGAAACAGCATTGGATAAAGTTGCAAATGATCTCTTAATTGAATCTGAAGAACATCTTGCCTCTGTGCTAGTCTTGTTAGATCTTAGTGCATCTTTTGATACTACTGACCATCACATCACTAGTACAAAGACTGGAACATTCAATTGGTATTACTCTAATATCTCAATTAGTAAAGCTGTTATTACTGCTGTGGCTGCTGTTATACTCCCCTCCATCTCTCTCTCTCTCTCTCTCTCTCTCTCTCTCTCTCTCTCTCTCTCTCTCTCTCTCGCTCCCTCCTTCTCCTTCTTTCTCTACCTCTTTCTTCTTCTTCTCTCTCTCTCTCTATCTCTTTTATGTCTCTTTCTCAACCTAATGGGCCAAGGCATATGGCCGCCCACCTATGAGTCCTCGAAGAAGGCTCGAAGATTCTGCCTGCTAGTTTTTTTTCTCGCCACTGTCGCCAAGTGCTTGCTCCTTGGGGAAATGTTGTGTCTCTGTTAATAAATTAATCGAGGAGTATGGTCTAGACCTGCTCAATTTGGAAAGTGTCATGAAATCACTTTTGTTGTGAATTGGCGCTATACAAGTAAGATTGATTGCTTGATTGATAAAGATACATTGCAAATAGGATATTTATATATAGACATATATAGATATATAGACAGATCACAGGAGAGAAGTTCTGTTGGTTTTAATTTGAATTCAATTGTGCTGTCATATACTGATCAAAAATATAAATATCTAAACTTGACCCTGGACGAGCACATGGCAGTTAAAGCTCCTGTCAATGTTCTAGCACAGTCAGGCGGGCATGGCACTGGGTTCTGTAATGAATAAACTTTAAGCCCCTGTACAGACTTTTCATTTAGTGTTGATTTTGGCGGCCCCGGTGGACGAAAGCGGTGGTGTTTTGACGGAATGAAGACCGCATTTCCCATGAGCCCTAGCGCCCACTGTCGTGAAGACGTTTGTCTGGCCGGCGCGTGTAGATTTGTTTTGGAAATGTCGGGAAGAAGACAGGACTTGCTTTGAAAACTTTTTTTTTTTAGCAGCTATTTACAGCGTGCATATGGATGAGGTAATGTGTCTATTTGTATTTCTATGTAATATAATATGCCGCCGGTGAAACAAAGTAATGTTAAAACTTGTATCTAAGTTCTCTCTAAGTAATTGAATCATGCCTTGACCTGGACAAATGAGAATTTACACAGACATACATCTAAGTTCAGTAAGCCTACAACCAACAGTTTAGATAACTCGGTAGTAGAACTGTTTAGTTTAGTTGTCAACTTACCTTAGTAATATTTTATTGTCAGTGCAATAACCCAGTATTGGAAAAAAACTGCAGTAGCATTGCCAACATAATACCTTACGTTGTAAGCTAACTGTATTACCGTGATGTCTGTGACATAGGCTAAACATGCAAAGACATCACTATTGTCACTGTGTGTAATGCTGCTGTTGCACTGCAGTTTCCCAGCTATAAATATTACCCACGGTGCTACAGAGCTAGTGTTACAGCAAAGTCACAGTCATGGTGATGGATGTTTTGTTCTAAGTAAGAAGCTGACTCATTTATAATGACAGAGGATATTACCAATGCATTGTTGCAGGTCAGCTGGGCTGATACACACAGCTGAAATGGATGCGTGATCTAAGACGTTTGTTGTCGTTTTTACGAGTGTAGTATCAAGAGCTAATCTAGTGGTAACGTTAGCCAGCTTTGTTGTAACAATATAAATTCATGTATTGCTGTAAACTACGTCCCGCAATACATTTCATAAATTAAATAAAATGTACATACCCCGCAACTCTCTCCATCTCTCTAAGGAATCGCCAATGTTTATCCGTGTTTAGCCCTAGCTCGATCGGATTCCCTCTCGGCCTTTCGTTGGTCTTCGGTTTGAATTATTTTTCTTTTCTTTGTCTCATTATCATCCATGACAAAAGTTTTAGCTCGGTTAGCACTGGCTAGCGTAGCAACAAAACAGATATGCTGAGTGTCGTCAGTTCCGGTCTGACCAAAGCCTTTCAGAGGTATAGAATTAGACTACTTAGAAAAAGAGTATCTTCACACTGATGGGCTCATTTGCTGTTGTAGGTAACAGAGACACATCAGCAGAAACCAGAGACTTTTGCATATCCAGTTAAAAACTCCGTACAGGGGCTTTAAACATTGTGGTCATTTGTTTTCATACTTGCACACAACTCTACAATTCATGTGTGTCCCATGTCTGATTATGATTCTGGTTTTTGGGGTTCCCATAAACATACAAGCTGTAATGCTGTACATCACAGAGCTATTTGATCTTTTCTGGGAGTTCACTAATGTACTCCATTTTTTGCCATTAATGGATATATGGGATGGGAACATCCAATCATCAGACATAAATGTTGAGATGTCTGATCACAGACTTACTGAAAAGATATTTAATTGAGACATCTCGCATGGTCATGAAATGGATGAAAGAGACTACTGTTTCATGAAGGACAGTTGCACTATAGAACCCTCAGTGAATTAAGTCCCTATGTGCACAGGCATGCTCAGGAACATTACAAATAGCCTTGGAGACTGGCAGGTTTAGTGCCATTCCAGAGGAGGACTTTGTTTGCTGTGTATGGGTGGCTGTGGCTCAGGGATAGAGCCAGTGTCTTATTCTCGAAGGAAGCTGGTTCAGTTTCACTGGCCGGCATGTCAAATGGTCCTAAGTCACTTTGGACAAAACCGTCTGCTAAATGCCCTAAATGTAAATGTGTAAGCTAGGTGAGAATGAGGTTAATTTCTTGTTTTGTTGTCCTGTCTATGACGATGTATTGTATCTACTTTTTGCTATGTCCTCCATTCATGCTGATTTCTTATGGTTATATTCTTGTCAAGCATTGGAGAAGAGGCAGAATGTTTTGTTGACCGAGACTGAGCTCAGTCAATCAATCAACCAAGAATTATCAACACAGCAAGCCATATTATTGGCCACGCACAGTTGTCATGAGTTGGACACTTAGCCAAAGAGACCAAAACTGTTTTGTACCAAGCTGTAACGTGTTTGTTTCTGCTGTAAAGTTGTACATTTTACATTGGGTGCTGGGAGTTGACTCACTTTTGGAGTCAGCCTCAAGTGGCCATTCAAGGAACTACAGTTTTTGGCACTCCCCCAGTGGCATATGATGGGTGTACGTAACATTGAGTGTAGGTCAACCACATTTTGGCACTGTAGTTAAGGATGTCTAGTGTGAGTAAAACAGGAGCCATTGCATAGCCTGTGTAGACCTCTAGATTAATTAAAAAATGTAGTGAATCTGTTCAGTACGATGTGCCTGAAAAAACTGATGAGACATGGAGATGCCATTAGTCTTCTTAGCACATCTGTTATCACCATAGAGATTCTGAGATTTAGGGTTGTTAGCCGGACAGCCAGATTTGTAGTTACACAGTCATTATTATGATCAGCTTCAATTCACAGGACAAGTTGGTCTCTGAAAACTCTCTATTATGTATACCCTATATATTATATCTCTCAGATGCACAGTCTAGGAAATATGCATTAGACTGTTAGCCCAGGTCACTGTGGCAGCATGTCTTTTTATTATACTCACTGCAAATACAGCCAGGCTCCTTTGCCTTAGAACTGCAAAATAGTTGCAGGCATTTTTACCCACTTCTTTTTAAAATCAAAGCAAAAGATGTCCTGGCAGTGTACTGACAATGCTTTAATGAGGGAAAAGGGAGAATTATGGTGTTTATGTGCAGTAGTGTGGGAATATTCACCTTTTTAGTGTAAATTCTGTATGTACAAAGCTGTGTTTCCGCATATTTCAGCATGAATATAACTCGAGCAGCTACCACATGTAGATACGATTGCATGTACATGTATTTGCACGTATAGTTTGTGAAAAAAGACTAAGATATAAATCGACTTAGAGGCGGATCCTCTGGGAGATATTTTGATATAATGTCTTAAGACCATAGCATTTACAAAAAAATGAAAAATAAAACTGTGACTTGCACATTTGCACTTGCACGTCAAGCAATTAATCTTGTGTGTTATTATTGTTTGGACTTTCAATTTATCTTGAGAGATTCTGATAAAAGGCAACAAAACGCATGGTGCACAGGAGCATATAGAAGAGTTCACATGGAAATTCAGTCTTCGTTGTGGAGCAGAAAACCCCTGCCATTATTTAGCAACAAGGAACTGAATCAACATTTGGTTGCTGTTGGGTTTTCTTTTTGTAAATGAAATTTCTGTTTTTTGATGTCTTAATTTCACTGGTGCGCTACGTTGGTCTTTGTCATTTTAAACAATAAACATGAACAAGGGAAATCAGTCAAATAACTAGATATGGTAGACATAACATTTTTAGTATAGTAATGAGATCTTTTTATATGATTTTTGAAGAAGCTGTATTAAGACCATTTCATATTTTTATGATAAAAGATATTTTTTTTAAATTCAGCTGTATATGATTTTCTTTGACAGATGTGAAGAATTATGTATTACTTAAGTCTTTACACATATGTTTTCTTGAACCTTCATACTTACATTATTGCTTCAAAGGAATTGGATGAAAAAAAAATTCTGATACGGACTGTCAACACATTCAGCTGCTGCACAGACTTGTTTGGAAAGGCTTTGTTAAGCTGCCCAGTCCACTGATAATGTGTGTGCAGAGCGGTTGCACAGACAGATGGAGCCACTGATATGTGGATGAACCCTGATTTTGAGCATATGAAGTCTGGAGTAATATCAAAGATGCACTGAACAAGAAGCCACTACTTTATCATCCTCAAGACAGGTATTTAATGGCATTGTTGAACTCTCATCATCAGTCGTCAATGCTTTGCAATGTATACTTTCTTCAACTTCTGAATGCTGAAATCAGTTCCATCTTGAGCTTTATTCATGAGTGTGTGACCACAGGCTCTGGCTACTTGACAGATCTTGTTTAGACAGCACAATGGGGATCAAGCTGTCCATGACTGTGTGTCGTTTTACTGAACTCAGATTTTGTGGTGCATCATTGCATGATGATGTCTTCTTCTTTTGCTATAGCTGAAGGTATGTTCAGTACATCCAGCAGCCACACATTTATTTACCGGTGTTTTGAGTAGTGAAATATGTTATTTTTAAGGAGCTGATTTACACATAAAAATCGATTTACCCATCATGAGGAGCTATGAAAGAAAGGTTTCATATCTTATTTAACTCTGTCTCTTATTTAACTCTGTCTAAAGTCTCCGTCTGAAGTCTGAGAAAATAACTCTGATGATGTCCTCATTTTTAGCTTAGGCTTAACACTCCATATTTTAAACAAAAAAGGCAATTTTATAACCTGAGGGAGTGGAGTTTGAAAGACCTAGGGCCAGATGCATAAAATGTGTAGACTTGTGTCTAAAACTGTGTGTACGCATAAAGGAAAAAATCTGCATTTGCATTATTTTCGTCAGATTTTATGAAGTTGTGGTTATGCCTTTGTAGAAGTGGGGGGAACACATGCATAAGCTACATTTGTCCTCAAACAATTATCCCCAAACAGATGTAGAGTAGAGAGGTCCTTAAACGTTTGTTTGGATATCGTGCCCACTCCACCTCTTTAAAGACAGAGAAAAACAGAAAATAATAGGCACTGTTTAATTAAATTTAGTCAGCTGTCATTATGTTTTCCACCACTTTGGCCATTTCATAGTGCTTGTGCCATTAATTAATATCATGTACCTGTAAACAATTATGGCAGCAATATCTAATCATCATTGTTAAATGTGAAAAGAATAATTATGGAGCTCATATTGAAACACAGTACTTCACAATTTACAATCAAATGATAATATGAAGGAAAGTAATTATTCCAATATAAATAAATAACTAATCATTTAAAGTTCAGTTAAAGGTGGAATATGGAATATGAGCTGAATGCCGCCATCTAGTGTCTCAAGATCGTAGTCGCGACAACAAAAAGGTAATTCCAGCGATTGGGTTGCCATGGTTTGGACAGGGCAGGAGGATTGAGCCGCCTCCGTTTCCTCCGTTTACTGGGTGTGGAGGTCGATGGGTCACGATCAGTTTTCTCATATCAACGTGATATAATGAAAATAAGTATAGCAGAGGAGTTTGACCGACAGGTAACGTTAGCTAAGTTAGCAAGCGAGTTAGCTTACCGATCCAGGAGAAAGTTCGCCATTTCCGCGTGTGTTTTGATGCCGTGGAAATCCTTTACCTGAGTGCATCGAGCGTATATTTCACCGACATTTACTCTGGTTTTTGCTCTTCTCCGGTCACTCAGCTGCTGGGACAGATAACGCACCGTTCGCTGGGGCTCTGAAGAGCTTGCAGACTCCGCCATTTTACCCAGTGTCAGCCTAGCTGTGCCGAGCTTTGCCGAGCATTGCCGAGGTTGCGAAATTGGCAACCTGCAATGCCGGCTGCTATTTGGCTGGTACGATGTAAACAGGAAGTCATTGTCGAACCCGTCAAAATTTCTTAAATTATTTATTTCAGACTAAATATAATTTTTCAAGGAAACGCATTACTTTTCATCTGCGTCCCTCTAAACGCCCCGTGGATGTATTATTTTTGAAAAAATATAGCTTTTAATAAGCATATTACATATTCAACCTTTAATAAATGCGCCGTTGTTTTCCAGATCTATATCTTTTGCAGAAAGTACTTTAAAGTCTGTGTAAAGCAAATTCAGCCATTTTAAACACATTAAAAAGGTCATAAATGTATTTCCTTAAAAGATGTAAAAAGCCATTCAACCATTTAGAATTTAATTTTGGAGCTAGGCTCACAAACTGTGTTTCATGATTTCTATGTTCAGGATTTAATGGGCGGGTCAGAAATCACGCATATTTTTGCATAAACCTGGCCCTGCTGCGGAAGCGGTATGAATGCATTTAGCACATTAGCTTCGGTGGTTTTTCCGCTCACTCTCGAGTCTTGGATAGCATCTTTTAGAAGAGTTTGCAGCTAGCTAACCAGTCAACCAGTCAGCTAACCAGTCATGTCTCCTCCACATTGCTCATGCATCTTTCCTGGATGCCACAGTGTGCAGGGTAACGGCGCTGTTAGCTTATTTAAGTTTCCGAAGGACAACAACGTAAGGAAGCGGTGGATCGATTTTGTCAAGAGGAGCTACTGTGGACAGTTCAAAATCACCACCAACACCCGTCTCTGCAGTGTCCACTTTACCCCCGATAGTTACAGCAACTGTCACCATGTAAAGTCTGGATATCTGAAGAGTCCGTTGATGCTGGTCAGTGGGGCCGAACCGACCCTCTCTGTCCCCGGCTTGCATCCTCCCATCCCGCCGACAGCGCATGCTCACATCCCATTATGTGCCCGCCAGAGAGTGTAAGTAGAGTTTAGATTCTCTGCCTGAGCCTGACCCTGACCCGACCGGGTGTGTGTTTTTTTTAATAACTCAAAATAATGACTGTATTTCCAGCTACAAAAGGCGCATCTCTCTCCTCCCTCCATGTTGTTTGTGCCGCTGCATGGTTTCACACTTGAGTGAGTGTCCTCGTGCTGAAAACATGACTTCTCGCACACGTGACGTCACTCCCTGCGACGCAAGAAGAAAGCAAAAATATATATTTTACTAAGGAAAATGACAAAAATAATAGTAATGCACAGTGATTTGAATAAGTAACTTTAATCTGATTACTGGTTTGGAAATATTAATGTGTTAGATTACTCCTCACTGAAAAAAGTGGTCAGATTAGAGGAACGCATTACCGGCATCACTGATTGTGTAGTTTAAGTACAACATGGAGCTTGAGAACGTCCGTTATAACAGCCCTTGTATTAAAAAAATGTTGGGTTTAAATCGGGCTCAGGCTCATAATTACAGTTAATGTGGGCCGGGCCGGGGTCGGACACAACGTCCACGGGCTCGGGTCGGGTCAGGCTTGGTTTTTTTGGGCCAGATCTAAGCTCTAAGTTAAGTGTGTGCTTATGTATGTTATACATATTGTACATTTGGGCAATTAAATGCATTTTGCTGAAGGTGCAAATCCTGAAAGTGATTTTACATCGTGCATCCTGTCATGCCCATGTAATGTTAGCAAATGTTATTGCATTTAATCATGACATGATTTGGCCTCATTCCCTGATCGGAGTCCATCTGACAGTACAATGATAATCCACAGGTAATATTTTATGTGCACCAATATAGCTATGACAAGGAATTATATGTAGACTGGGGTTTTATGTTTGTGTGTAATGTAAAACATGGACTGTGAGGAACGAGGCTGAGCACTATCAGTGTCTGACTCAGAGTCAGTTTCTGGCTCTGATGGCTCAAACAGGTCGGGCTGGGTCCGTCTGATGATGCTGCTAGCTTCCATTGTTACTGTAGGTTACGTCCTTGTACAGTACACGGAGGAGGCTCCCCTCCCGGGCGTGGGCGTGGTTCCAGCGCCTCTATCTGACACGCCCCCCAGCGTTTCACAGCAGAGAGAAGTGCTTGTTTTTCCATGATTTTGAGACCTAATTTTATATGCTTGGCAATTTTTTTAATCTTTCAAATTTGGCCCAGTGGTCAATGACACATGTTTCTGTGGTGTGACAAACTCATAACACAAATTTATTTCTGCTTTACACAGACTTTAAGCAAAAAAAAGTTGAACACTGTAGTGTGCTTTTCTAGTGCTGTGGGGATCACAAAAACCCCAGTTGTAAATTTGTGGCAGCAAAAATATAAAGAGAAATCTATTAAAAGACATGAGCTCTTTAAGCACTAGTGGCTATACTTTACATTACACGGTGCAGTCCATTTGTTGTTGCTTACTGTCCTTTCTATTGAGTAATACTACTTCTGGGTGAATGCTGCACATGTCCATGACTAAAGCCATAAAAAAACCAAAACATAAACAGTGCAGAAAATGTACTTGTTGAAATTGAATCAAAATTGTAATAAATAAACAAAGAAATAATAATAAAGATATAAATACACAAAAATGGAATATTCAAACTAAGACTTCTATTGACTGATTAAACATTATAATCCTTAGACTGCATTGCAGATTACACCAAAGCACATGGTCTGGACTTTTTGCAGTTTCTAGAAGACGTTTCACCTCTCATTCAAGAGGCCTCTTCAGTTCTAACTAACTGGATGGGAGTTACAGGCTTTTAAACCCTGTGTGGGAGTGTCCTTACAGAGTTGTTAAGTAAAAGTGTGAGCTCTGTGTTTCAAGGTTGTTAGGGTCACTTATGGGTCACTGATCTGACCGAACCCACCTTCAGGTGGATTGCTGGGGCTAGGAGAGGTGTGACTGGTTAGTAAGCTGTCTTGGGAGGCAACTTAGTACAGAATTGTAGGTGGGTGATAAGTAATGTTGTAGGCCACCTCCTCAGTTCAAAGACAGTTGTTTCAGTTTGATATAGATGGAATCTTTTACTCCTCTTTCAAACGATCTGTCTTCTCTAGCCAAGATGTTACATTGTGGTCCCCAAAAGAATGATTTTTGTCCTTCAGATGTAAGTGGACAGCAGAGTCTTGACCAGAGAAGTTGGCCCTCCTGTGTTGTGCCATTTGTTCATGGAGAGGTTGTTTTGTCCTGCCTGCATTGAGGCAAATAAACTACATTACTCTGCTTAGGTCTGGGCGTTTTGTTCTTGGGATGGACAAGTTTCTGGGGCAGTGTGATGGTAGGTAAGTCTCCTCTGACATCTTACCATGTAAACTTGATGTTGTTGTCCACAGCATTTGTATGTTCTGTGAAGGCTTCCACTTCCCCTGCTCTGATTATGACCCAGGTGTCGTCCACATATCTGAACCAGTGGATAGGACCATTTCCTGTAAAGGTAATCAAGGCTCTGCCCTCCACTTCTTCCATGTAAAGGTTGGCCAAGATTGGGTACACTGATGAGGCCATGGCACAGCCATGCTTTGCGTCAGTGTACTGGTAGTAGGTGATCGTCAGACAGAAGTCAAGAACAGCCTGCCGACTTAACCTCAATTTATGGAATATCCTGAAAGCAACCTGTAACCGCTGCTTACTGTAGCTACCAGTTAGCTCTGTTAGCTGACTTTGCTCAGAGAACCGCTGAGAAATGTTAGTGTTTGGACTGCTATTACAGCATCTTTCGACCACTGAGAGAAGGAGGTGTTCAAGTCCAGAGATAAAATGTACGCTAGAACTGACCTCAACAGCCTCACCAAAAATTGTGACCGAGGTGAAAGACCAAAGAACACGATGATGTAGGAAACTGGGAAGTGAAAGAGACAGTGACTGGGTGATGGGAAAGAGATTGAGGGCTCTATCTTGCACTCAGCGCAATTGACTTTGTACACTGGAGCTTGTGTAATTCCTATTTTGCATTCGGCGCACATTGGAATTTTCCCTCCGCAGACACGTGTCCTTAAATTAGGGAATGAATTTGCGCTCCTGGGGGCGGTTCAGCGAAAAGAGGAGGCGTGTTCTGGCGCAAACGTTCACTGGTGCTATTTTGCTGTTTCAGAAAACACTTGCGCCACAGACCAGGAAAAACCTAGTCTAAAGTCAGTGGCGCATATTCAGATGCTATTTTAAGGGCACATGCTTGGCCATAATGTAGCATGTGCTCAACCTGCATACACTTTGCTTCTCTCATCTACAAGGAAGCAGTTCCCGTTTTTGCAAACCATACAAAAAAAGTTGAAAAGATTTCAACAGAAGAACTCATTCTTTTTCCCTCTAATATGCGACGCGCCCGCCGTAACCGTGAGGGTCCGGGAGTGGCAATGCGCAATGTGCTCCTAGTGGAGCGGGTGGACGGAGACGGAGTTGGGGGAGGAGGAGGAAGGAGGAAGGGGCACAACAGGAGCAGGTGGTGCGTTTGGAGACTTGAGGCGATGCGCCTGGGAGGCAGCAGCAACATCGCCATCCGGTCAAGACGGGCATTAACACCTTGCCGCATCCCGGACATTGAAGTCCGGTCTGACAATGCTGCCACGGTGTGTAGTGGGTCTGGATCCTCTGCATCTTGGTGTTTGCGCTCATCAGCTGGCCTTTGCGTACTGCTCAGCCCATGCGCACTGCTCCCGAGGCCCAGTGCGATGTCCTGGGGATGCCAGCCGTAGAAACAATTGTGGCAATTTCCTCCCACGCCCGTTTAACCAAAGCTAATTTGGATGGATTTCTCCCATCCCCATACAATGCCACTTCTTGGTCTTTTACAGCCCTGACGAAAACGTCGGTCTCCTCGGCTGTGAACCGCTCCTGGGGTGCGCCTGGTAAATTCGCCATAATAATAGCAATGCGCCATGGAACAAGCGCGCCTGCTCTTAAAGGGAATGTGAGATGACGCTCTGATTGGTTTATTGCACGTTACGCCCAAACCACACCTATGACTAATGTAGCTACTTTAGACCAACCCATTTTAGATTTGCGCCGGGCGCAAGAGTCATTTATCCCGCCGGCATAATAGCAACAGAGCCTGAGATCCGCCCACAAAGCTACTTGCGCTTTGCGTTTGATACTTGCGTTTCAGATCGTTAAGATAGGGCCCTAAGAGTCTTTTGGCTTTTTGGTCTTTGGCAACAGCTTCGCTAAATAAAAGACTGCAGATGCTACTGACAGCTAAACTTGTTGCTGTTGAATAGTGACATTAGCTGGTTTCCCTGTTCTATGTATTGATGTTTGGCTGTGCAAAGTTGTCAGCTATTTGCTATTATACATTTGCTTTCAAGCTATTTGATCATAAGCCAGGTCCAGGTCTAACCATATGACAGAGGTTTAGCTGGCAGTTAAAGCCAAGTGCTATTGTCTCTGGTTCAGGTTCTCACAAGTTCTGTGGGGCACAAAAATGCCTAAGCATGTGTGTTAAATTCAAGACATACTTTTTCAGTAGATAACATTGTTTTGACTTGCCAAGTTTTGATTGTAGTAAGCACATAACGTCACATTACATCTGACAAATTGTTACAAAACCTGGAATTTGTATTTACAACACAATTTGTACCACAGCAGAGAGATGCCAAATCGTACAAAATGCAGATTACTTCATAGTTTTGTGTTAAACATGACTTTATATGCCACTTTCAGAAAACACCTAATGGCATTGCCTTTGGTAGCAGTTTTTTTTTTATCATAACATCATATGTAATCTTGATTACAAATGATAATACATTGTGAGTTGGTTTTGATGAAGACTGTTTCTAATTTGTCTACGCTAAATATCGTCATGGAATGTTTGTATCCTTTAGCTATGTTGTTAACATTAAAGTCACAACCTTATTAGCTGTATTTCAGTATGTCATAAAAAGTAGGAACTTGAGATGATCATCATTTATGTTTATGTTCACACTTAAAAAAGACTCAAGGAGGAATGAAGAGTTGTCATACCAAGATTTATTCTCTAAGATAAAAGTCACATACTAGACAGCTGCTGCTTAAGATTATTGGCATGTTTTTGAGCTCTGACTACAAAGTAATAAAAATGTATGTTCTTGTTTGTATATAAATATACATATATATATATATATATATACAATTTGTCTATGAATTTACATATGAGCTACTGTCCCTGCTGTGCTATACAGGACTTAAGCAGCCCTCCTGTTGTGTCACACAATTTTGCTGAGCACGTCCAGTCAGGCTGACATTTTATTCTACTGCTGGATTACCTGGCCAGCACAGTGTTCAGGTAAGACTTTTAAGGCTTTAACAGGATGTAAGTTTCCAAGACTTGACTTTTATTGCCTGGCTGTAAGCAAACAAAGGCTAACAGCTCAGCACCTGGCCCTGGCAGGGACCTCTTGCTAATTCACTCTCAGTGTAGTGTCATCTTCAGTGACCTTTGCTGACTCAACTCAGCTGCTGTATGCATTAGAGTGACTTGCCTTAGAAATGCTAGATGGGGAGTAAATTACCCCCGGTGGCTCTGTGCAGCCCATTTTAGACCTGTTCCCACGGCAACAGAGCCAGTGTGATGGGTAGAAGTCTAAATACAAAACACAGTGTCAATAACTGATCATAACTGATGTTTGTGCGCTTTGATCCACTCACAGTATTCAGGAGTGTTTTCACAGCCATGTGCACAGTGCCATCTAGTGCAGAAAACATTAGCCCCTTTGCGAGGGAAAAAATGTGAACGTGTTTGTGTGAGATACTGAAAAAAGAAATTGCGTGGTCCTACACATATTTCACACACATAAATCTTAATTTCAAACATGTACATTTAAAGTAGTAGTACTAGTGCATAAGAAAACAGGCACTTATAATTTACATTTGGAAAGGAGTAGAAAGAAGTGTGTGTGTGCGTGTTTTAATATTGTTTCAACTCCACATTCAAACTGATTTAATTTCCCCCTCAAATCATAACCACCATCTAAGAATAGTTTTGGAATATTTCCTGTTGGTAGATAGCTCTGTATAGTATTAGAGCTTAGCTTATGCCTGGGTGCTGAATTTCCATAAGATTAGTGAATTTTAATGTTATTGACTTATTTTTAGAATAATGACTTAGTGTGATCCCGATATCCAACATCATGAACTAACCTTATGGCTCCTCTCTGAAGTATAGAGAGTGATTGCAGTGAACTCTTTGTATGTGTTGCCCCAAGAAATGTGTACTCATAAACCCTCTCGATGTTAAACCATCTATTTGTATCTGTCCTTGAGTCTTTGCTTTATAATTACCAAATTAAAATGATTTTTGTTTCATTCAAATGTAATGACAATGTATTTCTATCAAACCACCATCTAAATGTTCCCATTTCTTAGTGATCAAACTCTAAGTGTTGTAGATTCTCACCCAGACATATATATCTGTATCATCAGCAAAGAATACCAGCTTACTTTACATACTTTCATTAATGCACAGAATAAACAGTTTAGGACCCGGCACTGACCCCTCGGGGATGCCACAAGGAATGTCCAAACACTTTGAAGAGAATTCTTCCAACTTTATAAATTGTTGCCTGCCGCTTAGATAACTTACCCACATCAAAACTACGGCCCTGATTCTATATTGATCCAGTTTATTACACAGTATTTCAAGATTCATTTTGAGGACTGTACGTTTTTTTATGATCTGAGTTTGTAAGTTCCTCAGTTGGTTCTGTTAATGCTAAAGGTGTTTAAGTGTTTAGCCTGAATCCCTACTGTCATTTAATAATTTGTGTTTATCAATGAATTTCTCCAGTTTGTCATTTAAAACTTTTTTATAGAATTTTGGAGAATTGTGGAAGTAAAGAAACAGGTCTGTTATTTGTGAAGTACAGTGATATGACTTTAGCTGTTTTTGTTGTGTTCGGAAATGTTTGTTTGAAATCCAATCAATAACCCTTTTCACTACTGTCATGTCTGTTTCATTAAAGTCAGTAGACGTCTTTTTTTAAAAACATTTATTAACAATATCTATAATTTCTTTCTCTTCCACTGCTGTTGGAAACATAGATCTGGGATTCCTTTCTGTAGAATTATCAGTAATCTCTTCAGTTGTCAAGGGTGGATCAGTTTGGTCCAACAATCACAAAAACATTTATTAAAGCTATTTACCACATCGTCCATGTTATAATTTCCATTATTGTTATCAATAAAATACTGAGGATAACTTACATTTGTATTATACTATTTAATATAGTCCATATTCCTTTAAAATTATTTATATTAGTATCTAATATTTTACTGTAGTAGTCCTTCCTACATCTCCTTATAATATGAGTTGACTTATTCATATATTGTTTGTGTTTATTTTCCGCCCCTTCAGTTGTCTGTCTTCTCTGTGTAGTGTATTTTTCTTCCTGCAGTTATTTTGTAATCTCCTGGTGATCCATGGATGATCTCATATAATGAATCATATGATGATCCATGGATGATCCCATATAATGAATCATATGATCTGAATAATCTTAAGAATGTTTCATACACACTGGCAATATCGTTTTCCTCATATAAGGAAATTCTAAAGTTTGTGCCAGTTAATGGTGATTGAGATGATCATCATTTATGTTTATGAGACTGTAAAAACTGGTAGATGGTCATTGATATTGCTTATTACTAGTCGATATGTAATTAGCAAATATGTTATCTGTTAGTGGCGCAGTGGGATGTTATTCTACTGGGTCTGGTCATTTTTGGAACTAGGCTCATAATGTACATCATGTTGATGAACTCTTTTTTTGTTTATTTGGATTTAACAGATCAATACTGAAAACTTCACAAATGAAAAGTACTTTCTGACTTATGTTTGAAAACATTTTCTCCATCCAGTCCCTGAACGATTCAATACTAGACCCTGGTACCCTGTATGTACACACAACTAATAATTATATTTTTGTTTTTCACTATGCAGATTTCATTTGTTATTCTCTCTATGTTGTCCACCACATTCGTTGTACATCCGAAAACTTTATAATTCAGGTTTTTATCTATTTTATATAACTGAATGACCAACACCTTGGCTTCCTCTGATGTTGCGTTTAGCTTGATGACCATCATATTTTTTCAGCGTGCTTTTCTGGCAAGTCTACGTTTCATTTTATGGCTGGTTTCTTGTTCCTTTATCCCTTTAGATTTGTGTCTTTTCATTAAAAGATGTTGGTGTTTCTGCATTAGGTTCATCTGCAATTTTTTAGCCCAACCTAAAACCCACCTTGTCCAGGATAGTTTTCCTCTGCCAGAAGGTCTGGTGACATTTCCATGTCCATGTTAGCTGTTTCCACCTCAGCAGCTGTTTGCTCCCGGGCCACTAGTCTGTGCACTTGTAGTCCAAAAATTGTAGTCTTAAGTCAGGCAGGGTGTGTCAAACTGGTGGTCCCAGCAATAGTCCAATGTACGAAAACCCAAAAATATTCACTAAGCCAAGCACCAAAACACACAGCAAACAGGAAGCCCCACCTCCAAACAGCCACCTGGCAACCATTTTCCTATGATTTCACACTTAAAATGTGTAGACCAGTCAGTACCTGTGATTGCTGTGGTATTTGTGGTCCTTTTTTCCTTTCCAAACTCTGGATAAATCTAAATATTGTCCTCATCATTACTAAAACTCTCAGGGCAGCGTCGAAACAGCAGGTAAAAATGAACACTTGTTTTTACACACAAGTCATCGATCTGTTGTCATCATCCAGCTCTATTTTGGGATACCAAACAGTTGGCACATAACTCTTGAGATAGCAGGAGGAGGAGATGAGACATAGACGAGGGGTTGGGTGGGGGCAGAGCCCTATGGTTGCTTCCTCTGCCAGGGTCCTGTTTGGAACAGATGAAAGTCTTGAACATCACTGAAGCCATTTTTTTTCTTCTTCTCCTCGCTGTACTTTTTCCATGTAACATCCGGAACACTGTAAGAGATCTTCTGTGGTTGTACGAAGTTTTTCTTACAGCAGTTTAAACTGTACACAGGCACAAAATGGTGCTCCCTGTGATGAGTAATACATATTTTCAGTGTTCCACATCTGTGATGCAGTTATCATGTTTATGAGGCTGCTTGCGTAGATGCACAGCCAGACAATTCAAATTCTGATCATTTAGATGTTTGGCTGTTTTCCATATTTTGGGATGCTTTCACTTGTATACACAGGACATGATCGGGAGCAAGGTTCACTGATGTAGTGATGACAAACAGGCATTTAGGGCTTTATTATCATTAAACATTTCAACTTATGCTATTATAACTTTGATACTAGACTTTATTATCCAAAGGGGAAATTCTTTTTCACAGCATTGTACCCGTCAGATAGACAATCCATATTACAGACAATATATAAAAAGCAGTACATTCAACAGCACACTGTAAAAAACACACATTACCAAACGGCAATTATGAAACCACACTCAGGTCTGTTCAGCCAGGCTTATGATTAAGACCAATTATGGGTAAGGGGATAAGGCTTTTCCCAAAGTGAGCTCTCCTGCACCTCAGCGCTCTGTACTTCCGCCCTGAAGGCAGTGACTACTACATGGCATTTGAGAAGTTGCTGTCATCAAACAGTTAGAAATTGGAACTGAAAATACACTCTCCCCAACCCCTGTTCCTTCACGTTTTCACTCCAAATTGAGCTTTTCAAAAATTGAAGGCAGATTAAAACAGGCCGGACAGACTGCAGGTGCAATTTTAAAAGATGGATGGATGACACTGTGTGGTTGTTGGTAGCCTATAGTCTGCAATTCCATGCAACTAAAAAGTCTTGATCCTCATTTGTTGGATGGTGTGGCTTGATTTTCAAAACCTGGACAGCTCTAAATGAATGTGCCATTATTGAACTGTAAGATAGCAACGGTTAGGTTTAGCTAAAGATCTTGGAGCTTATTTGTATAAGAACCACAACCCACAACAAAAAAGGATGAATTGCAATATAATATTATAATTATTATTATTATTATTATTGCATTTTTTGTATCTATCTATCTATCTATCTATCTATCTATATATATATATTTAATTTTTTTTACTATACTATATGGGTCAATCTGGAAGTCCAAATGCACCAACTGAAGGAGGAGGAAAGGTGATCAAACATACAATTTTCACACCAAATTACTAGTTTTGTGGGTTTAAACATGGGTTATCCTTAAAATAGGTTATTGAGTCCTTTTCCATTGGCAGCAGATGAGTTTACCTTTCTGTTTCTTTGGGAGCAGGGAGCAGTAGAAAGCAGCACATCATATACTTGGTCCTGATGCTGGAATGTGCTTTTAACAGGAACGCACTGTCTGAGGGCAGGGTGAAGTTGTGAGAATATTCTAAATATAGCAGATAATTAATGATAAAATACATTTTGCTGCTGTACATTTCCAGCTTACACCACACGCCTGCTTCTCCATACTGGAGACATGCTCACTGCCTTCTGCTGTATGTAATATGCTGACTATGGATACATATCTCTTGCAACCACAATTAAAACAATCCTAACTATCCCCAAACATTCACCCCTTCTAATGCAGGGCCGTTAGCCCACTAACTCCTCACCTTGCAGCAGAGTTGTGGAGGTATACTCCAGGATGTCTCAGTACACTGTGACATCACCTGTTGTATTGCAAAAGCACTTTTTTTCCCCTTTTTTAAAAAACTTTTTTTCAGCTTTTTCTCAAGAAGTTTAGGACCATTTTGATACCACTGCCATCGTCCACTGAGAGGTAGTAACCTAGAAACTCTCCAGAGCCACCTTTCAAGTCAGCAGGGAGTGAGTGTTTCCTGCTTAAACAGGTTTCCAATCAAGTATTCCTTTTAAGAAGCAGCATTTTGCACCAGTCTGGGTTGGCACAGAGTACCTTTCTTTTTTGCCTGTGAACGAAGAATGAATAATAGTGATGCCATCAGTAGAGTTAAATGTGATCTCAGTCCATACAGATCGTGCTGCAGAATCTACCTCAGGACAGCTGAAGAGGGCAGGTGAGTCAAGTGTTACTGAGGCACACACATTAAGTCTGCAATGAGAACATTTAAATATTATATGAATTAAGTCTTCTATGTTGTTTTTTTATGAGAATTGCGAGGAACTAAAATGCTTACCATGTGCTCTCAATTTCTTTGGCTGCTGTGGCTCTTAAAGCCCCTGTACGGAGTTTTTAACTGGATATGCAAAAGTCTCTGGTTTCTGCTGATGTGTCTGTGTTACCTACAACAGCAAATGAGCCCATCAGCGTGAAGATACGCTATTTCTAAGTAGTCTAATTCTATACCTCTGAAAGGCTTTGGTCGGGTCGGACCACTGACGAAACGATTTACGGCAGTCAGACCGGAACTGACGACATTCAGGATACGGCATAGCTGTTTTGTTGCTACGCTAGCCAGTGCTAACCGAGCTAAAACTTTTGTCATGGCTGATAATGAGACAAAGAAAAGAAAAAGAATTCGAACCGAAGACCAACGAAAGGCCAAGAGGGAATCCGATCGAGCTAGGGCTAAAAAACGGATAAACATTGGCGATTCCTTCCAGAGATGGAGAGAGTTGCGGGGCTTGAAGGGATTCAAGTCGGATCCAGAATTCGCCCGATTCCTCCTAGACAGGTTTGTAAATTTTATTTCATTCATCAAATGTATTGCGGGACGTAGTTTACAGCAATACATGAATTTATGTTGTTACAACAAAGCTGGCTAACGTTACCACTAGATTAGCTCTAGATACTACACTCGTAAAAACGACAACAAACGTCTTAGATCACGCATCCATTTCAGCTGTGTGTATCAACCCAACCGACCTGCAACGATGCATCGCTAATATCCTCTGTCATTATAAATGATTCAGTTTCTTACTTAGAACAAAACATCCATCACAATCACTGTGACTTTGCTGTAACGCTAGCTCTGTAGCACCGTGGGTAATATATATAGCTGGGAAATTGCAGCGCAACAGCAGCATTACTTTGTTTCAACGGCGGCATATTATATTAAGTAGAAATACAAATAGACACATTACCTTGTCCATATGCACGCTGCAGATAGCTGCTAAAAAAAAAAAAAAGTTTTCAAAGCAAGTCCCGTCGTCTTTCCGACGTTTCCAAAACAAATCTACACGCGCCGGCCAGACAAACGTCTTCACGACAGTGGGCGCTAGAGCTCATGGGAAATGCAGTCTTCATTCTGGCAAAACACTACCGCTTTCGTCCAGCGGGGCCGCCAAAATCAACACTAAATGAAAAGTCTGTACAGGGGCTTTAAGTAAGCGTATCCTGATGAATAAGTTTGATGTAGATTTGAGTTTAGTCAGGTTAATTTGCAAAAAGTTTCAAATAAATGTTTCCACGGTGTTCTCATTTAAGTATCTGCTCTGTGTGGGTGAATGTTTAATTCAGCCTATATCCTTATACTTCAGATAATCTGTTGCTAACATCTACAGCTAACAATTAATCCTGCTGTTCGTTAACCTGTGACCTAGCATGTTATGCATGCACGGTATATTTAAATCCCTCATATGTTCACCCAGACTTCCCAGGCTAATGCTGCTCAATCCATATTACTACCAGTGTCCTTATTGCTTTTCTCTGCAACATAAGCTTCAATAATCCACACAGAATCAGTTTAGAAAACCATGATGAACTCCCTGCCATGTCCCAGCATGTATGCACTCAGTCAGTGAAAGTGACAGACAGCATGGAGTGACACATTGCGATGAAATCCTATTAAATAATATAAAAACAGCAAGTTCAAACCAGATCAGCAGCCTCCAGGTTGTGTGGCAGGACGGCACCTCTCATCACTGTCTCGGAGCAGACGAGCCTCGGCAAGGTGCACATCACTGACGGAGGTGTGAGGCAAACATGACAGAGCCACATCTCCCCCTGTTGAGCGAAAAGTATACTGCTTGTCAGATCCCTGCATGCAACATCTCAAGCTTTGGCCGATGCAGGGGAAACTTTACGACTGGTATGTCATCTCAGAGCGGATCCAGAGATGTCGCTGTGTGTGATGTGATGTGTTTAAAGCTTCCCACAGTGGTGTGGTGTGACATGACAAACTCTAACAATATGTAAGGTATGGGTTGTGGTATGGATTGCCTTATTAAACTTATCACCCAGTGATAACATATTGGGTTTTAAAAGGTCATAATATTTTAAAATAACAAAAAAAATGCATTTAAAGAAGATAAATAGAGAATGACATGGGTATGGGCAATACAATAAGAATGAGTAAAACTCTCAAATTATTCTCTTTAGATGTTAATGAGCAGTTCTACTTTCACAATCAAAGTTTTATTGAAAATGCATTTAATACCTAGCATAGGAAAATCATACAAATACTCATTGGGATATACATTCTATATACTGTGCGAATGGAACTATTCCAAACAATGATTTGCGGGTGTCAAAATAATGTAATTCTGCTATGAAACCTCCACATTGAACTGATGAATCAGATATGATATCCTCATCATCCACAGCTCGTTCTCCAACAGATAAGACTGTCAGCACAGCTGAAGGGGAATTTAATGAAACACTGTCTGTCTGAGAAGGTTCTGTTTGCATCTCCAATAATGTCCACATGGAAAACAAACATGGAATGACTAGCTACGCATGTATTTCTGCTGTTATGACAGAATTTGGTTGAAGACGTCAAGAAATTATAAGTTCATCATCTGGTGTTCTGTGCATGCTGATAATCTGCAAAGTAAATCCAGCTTTCTCCAGAGTTAGCTCAGTGGCTGTGAGTTTTATTTTAGATAAACCTGCCAGAATCCTGGGTACTGTATGCTTACATCATTGAGTGGAGGTCAAAACTTGAGAGAGACAAAGAGACAGTTTGCACAATGGATCCTTGCACTTGGTTGGACATTATAAAATGCTTGTTCCCACAGAATCTGAAGCTAGATCCAGAGTTTTTTTTTTTTTTTTTTTTTCTACTGCATGTTACAATTTCACATGTATCTCCTCATCTGCATCATAACAACCCCAAGTCACACTCCAGTACACTGTACACACATATATTTTTGCACAGATGCACAGTTATGCAAATCAGCCTTTGGTAATACAATGGCAGTGATTCTTCGCATTCTCAGTCAATGGTAAGTTCTCCTGTAGGCTATATTTTATTGTCAGCTCCTATTTATGCTAAGGCCAAGGGACAAATACGCCCTTCGCAGTCAAAACAAAAAATCCTTTGGAGCTGCCTGGTGCATACGTAAAGGAAAACATGTACAGAAAACCTTTGCTATGAGTTATGTAGTGATCAGCAGAATGCAAATGCACATCTGATACAGTGTGCATATGCTGCAGTTCTATATCAAATACTGTGATCATTTCTTGAGCCTTGTCTGAATAGTACATTTGCTGTATGCATGTGAGCATTTCTTCAATAGTTTAATCCTGGATACATATAATGTATCAAACATGTGTATGCTTGAGCGATTGTGTGTGTTTTTATCTAAATAAATGTACAAAAGCTTTTCTATAAATGTTTTATATGTATCAACTATTGTGTCATAGATCTGGTATAAAAAACACATGTAGACATGTGCAAACACACTCCAGAGACGGAACTGGTGCATGTTGTTTGCATTATTGACTCAGTACAAGCTGCCTTTCAGCATAACAAGGTTAGCAGCAAAGGCGCCACTCCCTTCTCCTCAGCTGCAGTAAGAGCTCCCCCACTGGGACTCCCTCCTTAATCAAATCAAACATTTCCGATAGCAATTAATATTAGAGCATGTAAATTGCCCAGGAGAGCAAAATGACATTCCCTCATTGGGACGCCCAGGCTCCAGCTGTACGTCTTCTCCATGTGCCCCGTTTCCTCAGGGGACTGAGATTGGAGAGCTGGCTTGTTAGCTGTGGCCTTTCTCTATAACTCTGCTTTTGCCATAAATAAAGACTGGATGATCCCTGTTTGCCCTTGCAGCCCTGTACAGCTAAAAGGGCTCTGTAGACATCTGTGTAACTCATTTTACTTAACTCTAGCTTTTGCTTATCATTAATACACTACTGTGTATAAAATGGGCTTGGAATGGATTTTTTTTGTGACTGATTTCAGTATGAGCAAAAGAGAATTTTTTAACAGGAACCTGTAATAGGACCAAACCATTTTTAATAAGGATCCCTTAAATGTGGTTATTTAAAGGGACAGTTTGTAATTTATGAGTAGAATTTTAGTTTAAAACATTCAAAAGATTGGAACTCAGTAGAGTTCATACCTCTGCCAAGGTATGTATAGGCCTGTGTAAACTCCAAACCACAAATAACTGCTTAAGCATAATTTAAGATCACCAGATCTAGGATTAGCATTAAATTGTAATCACTCACCAGCCACCTAGAAGCCTGATTTATTTGATCCACACCAAAAGTTAGTGGGGTTTATTCTGGGTCAAGATCCATCCTAACCCTAACCTATCCACCCTAACCCAGCCTTCTAACTGACCAACCAACCAACCAATGGACAAGGGTGAAAACATACCTCCTTCGGGGATTTAACAATATCAACAGAGTGTGAAGAAACAACAGCATTGCATGTCACAGTCTATATGTTGTGCTGGAACTTTGTCTAGTGAAGTTAGCATGCCAACTAGCTAGACCCAGCCCATCCTTTCTCGTCCTACCACTTTGTACTGACAAGAGGTGATTTTCCCAACTGGCAAATGTAAAAACTGCGAGTTTGTGTAATGGTGACAAATGGACTCTATTATGAGTGTAGTGTGCCCGTACTATTGATGGTCTGTACTAAACAAACGCTACAGAGCACACAAGTGTAGGTGACTGTGTCGATGCCTGTCCAAAAAAACGCAAATGTCAATAAATTGTTCAATCGTTGTCAGTCTTATATTTTTCTCATGAATGTCTGTACCCACATACAGCTCATGGGTGGGCCAGTCTAAGGCATTTGTTCACACTGAGCAAGGCGGATGTAGTGTGGAGACCGCTGTTAGCTGTAGAGTTGTGTGTGCAGCATCCAGGTTCACTTGTGACACAACATGTTACCGTCCATTATTTCTTTCATTCCACACTTCGTTCAAACGGTTACTAAAAGAAATCGTTCCCAGTATACATCATTATTAAGCTGACACAAAGTCGACATGAAAACTGTGTACACTGTCATATAACCTGCTGGTGACACAGAGTCTGCAGAGTATGTTGACGTTCAGCAGGAACTCATCGTGATGTCAGTAAACTGTAGCAAAGTGTGAGACGCCCAGATCAACTTGTGATACAAACATCTCTATCGACTTTCAATCATGGTTCATAGCAAAGTCCAGACATGTATCTCACACATCTCAACCACATCCAACACAAGTCAACGCACTGCCATCCAAAGTACACACAACAGTTACCTGTAGTGCAATCAGGGACAGACATTGGTTAATTGTTACTCATAGGTGTAAAGAGGACCATCAGTAGGGAGAGTTACAGCCTGCTGTAAAGTGGCAACCCATTCACAGGTGTAGAAATTAAAAGCAATATGGAGGTTGGGGGGGTTGCCTATATAACACATATAGATCACATCTTTGTGTGAGCAGGTTGGAGAGGCTAGATATAGATAAGACAGTGATAGCGTGTGACTAGCCCCCATTCACACTGCACTTTCAGTGCGGGAATCAGGGGCGCTGCCAGGGTTTTTGGGCCCCATGAAAAGATATATTACTGGGCCCCTGTATATGGAAGTTAAATCCTGTCATTAATCAAGAGCATAGATTTTCAGTTTGAGAGCATGATTTCATTCCTTTTCAGTGACACAGCTCTTTCGCGTGCTCAGATTTTTTCTCCTCATGCTCACATTTTGTTCTTGCATTTAAATTTCTTCTGCTCTCTTTCAAAATGTCAGCTTGAACTCAAAAATCACATGCCCGTGTTCACATTTCTCCTTCTTGCACACAAAAATTTCGCTCGCATTCAAATGTGCCCTCTGCGCGCTCAGATCTAAAGTGCACGCGCTCAGAACACACACCTGCTCACAGGTCAAGTTCTGCTCTCGGATCTCTCCTCTGCTCACGGATTTTTCTTGTGTATCAACACTGTCAACCAATAGAAGGCCGGCTACTGTTGACCAATCAGATTACACCCGCTTCTTTGCGGGGCGGGCACTCTTTCTACCGGGTTTATCTACTTCCGCCCTCCAGGCTGTTAAATGTGGTGGTTGCCTTTATTTTTTGAAGACCTTTGGAATAAAATATCAGTTAATCAATACACGAGCGCCCGTGCTTTTCATTACAGTAGCTACATCAACATAAAGTAGAACAATAGCTGCTGTACTTTTGCCATATTAGCCAGCTGCCCAGGCAGCGGGATATATCTTATATAGTATAAATACTGCAAAGTGGTTATGATCGGGACGATAGTACAGCGGTTAAGAATATTGTTTGATGATGATTTTTGCTTCATGGGACGCTGGTTCGCATCCCGGCCCGGCGTACAGAGCGGGGTGTAAATGTACTTTATATAATAGCCGAGTTTCAATTAACCGCAGGGTCCACTTTAAACGCCAGGTGCAGGTGTATATTTTGATAAATAACCGCAGGTTCCAAATAAATGCCGGGTCTAATTCATTTATTTTTTTTAATCAAGGAAGAAGACGTGACCACTGACACTGCACGTTTTTCCAACTGCAATGAACCAGCTTTGGGGGGGGGCAGCTTGCAAAGGGTTGAGAACCCCTGCAGTAGTAGAATCCGTGTAATGAAAAATGGATGAATGAAAAATACGCTATGATGATAGCGTATTTATCATCATAGTGTCATTACATCATTTTTCATTACACGAGCGAGGGTGCCGGCCGAGCCGGGATGCGAACCAGCGTCTCATGAAGCAAAAATCATTATGAAACGAACATTTAAACCCCTGTACTATCATCCAATCTTACCAGACTTGCAGTATTTATACTATATAAGATATATCCCGCTGCCTGGGCAGCTGGCTAATATGGCAAAAGTACAGCAGCTATTGTTCTACTTTATGTTGATGTAGCTACTGTAATGAAAAGCACGGGCGCTCGTGTATTGATTAACTGATATTTTATTCCAAAGGTCGTCAAAAAATAAAGGCAACCACCACATTTAACAGCCTGGAGGGCGGAAGTAGATAAACCCGGGAGAAAGAGTGCCCGCCCCGCAAAGAAGCGGGTGTAATCTGATTGGTCAACAGTAGCCGGCCTTCTATTGGTTGACAGTGTTGATACACAAGAAAAATCCGTGAGCAGAGGAGAGATCCGAGAGCAGAACTTGACCTGTGAGCAGGTGTGTGTTCTGAGCGCGTGCACTTTAGATCTGAGCGCGCAGAGGGCACATTTGAATGCGAGCGAAATTTTTGTGTGCAAGAAGGAGAAATGTGAACACGGGCATGTGATTTTTGAGTTCAAGCTGACATTTTGAAAGAGAGCAGAAGAAATTTAAATGCAAGAACAAAATGTGAGCATGAGGAGAAAAAATCTGAGCACGCGAAAGAGCTGTGTCACTGAAAAGGAATGAAATCATGCTCTCAAACTGAAAATCTATGCTCTTGATTAATGACAGGATTTAACTTCCATACCTGTATAGCTGGCTGTAAGGCCGGCGAAAATTTGTTATGCTGTTTACATAAAACTGTGAATTTTAATGATATGTTTGACTATAATTTCCTATATGTGTGAAAAGAACAACATGACAGTTACTTGGTATGGGAAGCACTGAACACTCAGAATACAATGGAATTTAGATTCATTGTCTGCAAGTCTGCAACGTTAATGGTTAAAATATAAAATTCTCTTAAATTAAATTACCTGAAAAATACAAATGCATGACATACATGAATTATATAGAATTTCCTGTAATACCATTTGAAATAGCATCACCATCACCATATTCAGGTTTCCTCCCACCATTCTGTTTTACTGTCAGTGATTTGATCAAAAAAAACAAAAGAAAATGTGATTTTCACAACCAGTACCCCACTGCTCACTGTCTCCCTCTTGTAGCCCTGCATTTAGGTCTAATTTATCTCCAAAATTACTATTATAGCAATACCACACAATTTCTCTTTCAAACATGCACATCAACCCCCACACACACACTTAGACCAGCCACTGCACTCAATGTAAAAACTGTATGCTGTCTTACATTGTGTTTTTGTTGTTGTTTTTATTAAGTTTGTTATACACATTTATATTTTGTTAAAACAAATCTATTAAAATAACAACAACAATAATAATAATAATTTATCTCAAACTGTACGTGGTGGAATTAGAGTTGGGGTGGAAAAAAATATATAAATTAGGCTCTATGGAGCAGTCACTTCGTCTGCAAGCACCAGAAAATTTCTCCTCTTTTCCTACTGCAAAGCAAGGGGTGAGAGTCCCAAACTACTGACCAAACATAGCATTTCAGTGAGTTTATAATTCAGTTTCAGTGATAGCTAAATTTCAACAAAACAAAATAAAGTTATAGGCTATATGCTTTTTAAACCATCTAAATCATTCTGAAACAAATACAGACTGTGTTTTTATTTCAGAATGATCTTTATTCATAAATTTCAATTTATCTTTTTTTCCATAATAATAGATTAATTCAACACAGAGCTGCTCACCTTCTTCCTCAGTTGTGGGTAGGCCTACTGGGGCTGGGTCAGGGGTAGGTGGGCCTACTGGGGCTTGTTCAGGGGTAGGTAGGCCTACTGGGGCTGGGTCAGGGGTAGGTGGGGGTACTGGGGCTGGTTCAGGGGTAGGTGGGGGTGCTGGGGCTGGTTCAGGGGTAGGTGGGGGTACTGGGGCTGGTTCAGGGGTAGGGGGCTCACAGGGCTCACAGACAGCTGCGGCTACTGCTGCTGCACTTGACGTGTCTGTTCACACATGCATCATTTTTGACAGGAGGGGTGGTCAACTGATTAAATATGGGCAGCTTGCTAAATGTGAACAGTGAAATCTAAAAATCCAGAGTTTTCTTCCAAAATATGAGCAAATATGGGGAGAAAAGTGAGCTAGCTTAGAAACCACAAGGTTAAGCTAAACAACAGAATAATGTGTTCCAGAACTTTCCACCACATGAACCAAACCCACCTTGTTTTTGGAAAAACTGGGTGACATACTGACGCCCCTTTGCTTATCTCTCCTGCCTAATCTTTTTGTCTTTCCTTTTTTGGCAACCCGACTTCTCTCGGTCTCCTTACTGACTGAATACACCACACCGCGCAGGAGTTCAGTTGATTCATGGGAGGACCGAACCATTTTACTCTACAATAAACTTAGTGTTATTATCAGTGCATTGAGTGATGCATATTTATGATTATAAACTAACAAATTAGTGTCATATTATTTTTGTCAGTATTATAATTTTATTAGGGGCCTTTCTGGGCCCCTGTCAATGATGGGCCCATAGAATCCTTCCCCTTATCCCCCCCTTTTCAGCGCCCCAGGCGGGAATCATGCGACAATCTTCCGCATCGCCGACTGTGTGAAAGTTTCAGATGCGGAGAGTGTCGACAGTTTCACTGCAGCTCTGATCCGCCTCCAGAGGTAGTATCAGAGTCGAGTCGGCGTCTTTGTGAATTTATAAGCCGGAGGCATGGAGTGGGGGTGTGTCGATCTGATGTCTGACTGTCACAGTCTGACTACTGAACAGGTCCTTCACTCATCAAATACATACCACAGTTATACGTGAAAAAGACTCTTTCATCCTGTCTGTCCTACTGACTCTCACATTTCTGCCCGAAAAACAGTGTCTGTCATCGGCAGCAGAGCCAGGCTGCTCCTGCAGTTGAATGACAATTGTGATTATGTGACATGATTCAAAACAAAAAACTTTAGTTCACAATTTCTTTGTACCCTTCCACTGTTGTGTTGGTGTAGATACTATCTTTGGAAACTAGTATTAAATAAAACTACTGCGACAGTCATCCCTCCCTGCCGAAACTTCAGTGAACTTTTATTTTTCTTTTGGAAAAACATAAACCTTTTTTAAACATCATGGAAAACAGTTACATTTTACACATCATGGAAAGTGTAAACCATAACTTTTACACTTTCCATGATACATGGTGAGTCAGGATATCAACCACAACACATTATAACTGAATCCATATGATTAGAAAAGGTCAGTCGGTATGTTTAGATTTACAGGGAGACACCGAAGGACACATGTTGAATCAAACCACACAGATCTCAACATCATGACATGTACCATCACGCCTCCATTGGATCCGCAGTGCTGTATGAACTGACACACTGGTGCGGCTGCTTGGTTCAGGGTGAGCAATCAGCAGGGAAATGGCAAGCCTTTGCTGCTGGAATAATGCTGAGTCTCTGTGTGAAAAGAGCTACTGAGTGTTAATTGTGACAGAGTAGTTGTCCTATTAGGTGATAGCCCTTGTGTAATTGAAAGTTGTAAGTCCATTGTGGCAGTCTGTTTTATGTTTATTCGTCTACATTTGTTTCATTATCATTTTATTTGTGTGAGAAGAGGCAAGGGCAGACCAATTAAGAGGGGAGTAAGAGGAAGTGAGAGGAAGATACATGTGAGATAGTTGGAGGTAGCTGGGGAAGGCTAGGGAATTTTGAAATGGATCCAACAATAATTCAGGAGGTCTTGGACCTCAAGCTCCATTAGAGATATCCTGAAGGTTTGACCAGCAAGGAGGGATTCATAATATGGAGAGGAGCTGACACCTTAAGGTTAAGGGTAAGGATGCACGCACATTCAACCCTAGAATAAAATGATTATCTGCTATGGTTCTACTCCCTAGAAAACTAACACTTTACCACTGAAACCTCAGTTGGGGAGCTGCACTACATATCTACCTGTTTCAGTCCCATGAGAAGATTTACATCGAACAATCAATATGTGTCAAAACTTTTTGAATGTCAACACCTTGGTCTCTATTAATATAAGGGAGAGCATTTTCTAAAAGCTTATGTCCTCTAGATGTGATTAAACATGCATGATGCCTGGACACTTCCACTATATATCAGGGACAGTACAAATTCCAATAATGCATCTACACTGTATTGAAAGTTTTTGAAACACACACATTGATTTTCAATGTAGCCTTAATCTGTTCATGGGGCAGAAACCGGCCGTGCATCCCAAAATATTTGATGTAAACACTAAAATTCAGTATGGGCAGACCTTTCAAAAACAGTTGGTTTTGTGTGTGTGTATGTCTGTGTGTGCGTGTGTGTGTGTGTGTGTGTGTGTGTTTTCGGAGGGGAGCCTACATTGTAAGGCCCTTTAGTTAATGTTTATTGTCTTTAACAGACGTTTTTGTATGTTTTCTCTGGATACAGACTGACGTGAAACAGATTGACATTATGTTGCTATATTTATATTACAGTCAGTAGCCCAGCAGCACTAACCTGTTGAGGCAATGATAGCTTACCTTGTTGTTGCTAACCTGGACGGGAGTCTTGCTCACAATTTTTGTAAAAGATGGAGAATCCACTGTTGAAAGTGGCAGCATATCTTCGACAACATACTCTGCCACCAGTCTCCTCACTTCTCGAGGTTCAAGCATCGCAGAACGGGAGAATGTTTTTTCTCCGCTCTCATCCTCAGTTTGCTTTCTTTTGGTCACTAGCTTAATGTTAGTGTGGCACCGCTCTAGATGATTCGTTAAATTACTTGTGCTATTTCGCGAGGTAGAGAGATCCTCTGGTTTCGCACACGAAATGCACTTAACTCATCTCGCGGTGTTGGCGAATTTGTATAAAAACAACACACCACTTAATTTTGGGTTTAAAATGCATTGTAACGCGCGTTACTGAGATATGTACTGAGTAAAATATTACCTTTTATTTTGTAATGCCTTACATTACTGCGTTACAGCAAAAAGTAATGCATTACAGTAATTGTATTACTTTTGTAACGCGTTACTCTCAACACTGTTGTGTTGGGAACCTGTTGTTCATCCACCTACCAGTTCTGTCCTGGTGCACTGGGGAGTGTAATGTGTATTCTTGCAAACGTAGTAGGGCTATCTGTGGATGTAACACTGAACTTATGTGTCCATTCATCACAAATTTGACTATTGGTCAAATACTACTACGGGTCTTTTCTAGGTTGATCAGTGTCCTCTGTGCCAGTCCAAGAGGGTGATTATAAAAAAAGAGAAAGATGCAATACAAACTAATAGAGGTAGAGGCAGCGATGGCAGACAGTCAGCTTTCAAACACATCACTGTTCACATTCTCATGTCCTATTTTTTTTCTTTTCCTTTCAGGTAACTGAGCCTCTCGAAACTGGCTGGCTGGACTTGGTAGGTAAACTCACACTGACGGGTGGTGGCAACCAATACATATGTGTCATGGTTGATTATTACACTAAATGGGCAGATGCCTACCCAATGGAGAGCAAGACAGCAGTCGAGGTGACAAATTACATACTTGATTTCTTTTACAATATGGTGCACCTAAAAGACAGACCAGGGCACGGAGTTCTGTAAGAAGGTACAGTAATGATGCCTTTTGTGTCCCCAGTATGCAACTACTGCTGTGCTGACTTATGTCATCTTCATCCAACTAATCATTTGAAGGCCAACTATGAATTGGGTGAGAGGCTAGTCATTGAACAAAGCCTCTGATAACCTTACCATCTGCAGACCAACTGTCATGATCCTTGTTTTTGTTGTACTCTTATTTCTTGTTTTATTTTGAAATTGTGCCATCATGTGTCGTGTGTTGCTTTTTAGTTCCTTCCTCTTTGTGACAGAAATGCGGCTCACTACCGTGAGCTACTATTAGGTAGTACTCATAATTTCTGTACTACCTGATGTGATTGATGAATTTTCTCACCATTAGCTATGTGTATATACAGTATGTACATTTGTTTGCTTATTTGTATAGAACTACTACACATGATTTTTGGCAGGTCAAGGAAGTGGACTCACCAGCCTGTTTCAGAGGGAGGATCCATGTGACGGCCTTCAGAGGCAGGATACCATAGTACAGGACTCTGTATGTGGCTCCATCTGGGGCCACAAAAGAGCAGCTTGACCACTACTGGGATGTCACAAGTTGAGCAAAGTGTCAACTCTAATAATAATGTATTCCTGCACCTTGGATGATGTTGTGGCAGCAACACAACACATTACATAATTTCCTGTGTGACCAGTGCTTAACTTAGCTACCACGAGCATGTCCTTGTGAAGTTGTTTCAACATCAGTTAACTGCCGTTGAAATGGTGAGGACCTTAAATGGCCTGAGGCTAGACTTAATGAGCTGTGATCAGTGGCTTGTCTGTGTAGAGCATTGGTCCGCAGATATGCTAATCAGTGAACTACCCTAAGCAGCAAAACTCTACATCATGTGTGTTCATATTCAAGGTAACAGTTTGATTATGTCTTCGCCAATCCATTGTTTGGAAAAGTAAATCTTCTGATCCTGAGCAGTCACTTTTTAGCTTGCAGAGCAGATCCTGCAGGGGGAAGCAATCAGCTACCCACTGGATCAGCAGGGTGTGGACTGCATGAGGCTGGACATGGCAAAGGCCTTGATGATTGACACAGGTATGTCCTACTCCACCAGATATACTGAATCATTGTGTCTGTATTTACAGATGAGCTGTAGCAGCTGTGACATGATGTGGGGAGGAGAGCTCAGGGGCTGACTTGGATGAGTGGACAGTGAATTGTATTGACTGGGATCCACCCCGGATAGCTTACATCCACATCACTGGGTGAACTCTCACAATCAACTGGCTATTGAAAATGCTTAGTTTCATTATACACAATTGCCTGTATTTTGCCTGCTGAAGGAACACCGACTCTGCACAGAATGTAGCACACACTGTCACAATATCGTAAGTATTGATATACAGTATTGATGAGGACTATCATAATTTCTTTATTGTCCTTTGCCTTAATATGACCTACACAGGTAATTGAAACAGCCCTACCTTCTCTGAGGTAGGGCTGTTTCACTTACCTGTGTAGGGTTGCATAGGAGGGGTATACAAGGTAGGTTACAGCGCCTCACCTGCTCATTAAACCTCCAGATGGTCACTGTGATCCACATTCAATCCTGGGGTCCATGTTATGCTACCTGTTAGCAGTACAAGGTTTTTTTAGGGGTAATCTAGGTCAGGAAGGGCAGAAACCCTTTTGTATTCTCTGCCATCAAGAGTAGATTCGATTTTGCACCCCTATTAAGTGGGCGCTTGTCAATCACAACATTTGCTACTTTGTCTAATATGTAAGCAAAATATACTCACAAAATGTCAAGAAAGGAAACATTATTAAAACAAATGTCCTTGGTAAAAAAATAATGAAACTGTATATCACCTGAATTCTCTGTTTTACCGAACTGAGATAAGTTTAATTGCTTAACTCATCCTAAAACAAACTAAATCCAAACTTGACAAACAAAATAAAGACCCCCAAACCAGTCTTGATTTGTCTTTCCACAATCTCTTATGGTTTGGTCAAAATCAAACCTCAATTCACAGTGTAAGTTGTGAAAATAATCCATCTTAACACAGCATAACTCTAGCTCTCTCCTCTGCTCCTTCATGCCACTCCATTCGCCACAGTCATAGTCCTGGATCCAGTCTGGTATCCTGCCGTGTTCACTGGGAGGCAGCTGAGACCGGTTGAAGTGATCCCTATTGACCACTGAGAATCCCCCGTGATCTGAGTTTGTGGTGCGGGCGGACTCCTGTCAGCTAATTGGGTTACTTAGCTCCACAGATAACTGAGTTACTTGCTTAAGGCAGTTAGCCAGTGCAGCCAAAGATAGCTACAGCATGAAGTATAGTGAGCAGCAGGCTGGCCATTTCTTACAAATAACTCCTTTAAAGCAAGGTAGTATTACACATGAATAAAGTCTGGGGACTTTTGGGAAAGACAGATTCACAGTGGTCAATACTGAAGCAGAGGAGACCAACATTTCCTGACACAAAATACGTCAAAGCGACAAAAAAACGTATCCAACACCTCCCATAATCTAGGCTTTTGAGAGATGGACTGCATTTATACAGTATAGTGTTTTTTTTTTTTCCAAAGCAATTTGCCTCGTATTCACCCACTATTAAACACACACACACACACACACACACACACACACACACACACACACACACACACACACAACAATGACACCTTGCTACCATGCCCATCGGGAGCAATTTGGGGTCAAGTCTCTTGCCCGTAGACAGTGTCTAACATGTGGACCAAAGCATAAAACTGCCAACGTTGTGATAAGTGGACAACTGGCTTTGCCTCCTGAGCCACAGCTGCCCCATTCCATGATATCCCTCCTGACTGGTAAATACCAAATCTAAGCTCTTTCCCAAGTGCAGCAATGGATGCACTACTTACTCATGCTTGTTAAGCTCATTGCTGTTGTGCATGGTTATAATAAACAGACACTGGACACTGCCTCTATGCCTTTCTAACATTCCCTGTCTGTAATGCAGGCCAATTTGTTCTCAGTATCTATATAAAACTCCCTGTGACAAGTAAATTGACTGAAATCAGAGGACTGCCCATAAAGAGTTGTGACCAAGATAAACACTAAGCAGAATGTTTTACAGCTGGAAACATAGATTTCCAGTCTAACTATCAGTATATTTACATTACGAGGAAAGGTAGAGACTGTCTTGATGTTGTAGCCTTGAGAAGATGCAGGTGAGAACAACAAGGCAAGTGTATTTGTATAGCACATTTCATACACAAGGGCAGTTCAAGTATCATACATAATACATCAAAACTGAATAAACTCATTAAAAAGGAAGGGTCTGTTGTTAGCTCTGATCTTGTCACCCTGGAGGAGCTGGTGGAGGTAAGGATGCTGGCAGAACTGCTGGCAATCACGGACAATGATCTGGACAAGCTTAAGAGTAGCTTCAGCAACAGACTCATTCAACCTGCTGCCTGAAGTAACGGCACAGGAAATCATTCTTACCTGGTGCCATCAGACTCTATAACGCTCACTCAAAAACACACACATCATTTATTATGCTTCACATTGTTACCTCTGTAAATAAAATAAAATCTATCTATCTATCTATCTATCTATCTATCTATAAAACAATAAAAGAAAGACCGCATAAAACCATTCCAATGCAAATGTGTAAAGTGTACAGTACAGTTATACATTATTCAGGCACGCTCCACAAACAGCCTCCAACATGTCCATGAAGTACCTTAAACAAAAACGAAACATTATAACCTTGATGAAGGTTGGATTTATTGCATGAATAGACTGCAGTAGTTTTACACAGAGCTGTTGAACATGAGGGTTGCAACACTCTCTGCTCTTGTAGCCATGTGGTGACATGGTTTATGTAGCTCTTAATAGGTCCAAAAACATTGGGACCATTTCGAAATACCATTTCTAGATTTTATTTATTTTATTAAATCATCTTGTGGGAATGATAATAACTTAAACTTGCTGTTAAGTGTGCCCTGAACCCAGGTAACAGCTTTTAGCATAACGAAACAATGGGATTGTTATACTCTAGCAGTGTTCAAAACTAGACCCATAATGTAGACAGAAGTCAGTCGAGAAAACTGTTTAAAATCAAGGAGTTCAAAATGAGGCAGCAGAAGTTCCCAGGAAGTCCAAAGCTGAAAGTCCAGAGCAGGGGCTCAGGTGAGAAAACAGATGCAGCTGGGTGTGACTGGACAGCATAGGCGTAGCATTGCTTATGGACCGTATGGACGTGTCCACACCAATCTCAAGCGATGGCTGAAATGTCCAAACCAATATTGAGGTTGAAGGAAAAAAAAATGCGCCTCATGCAGCACACAAAGGGTTAAATCCTTTCCCACTTAAGCACCGCCTCCACAATACCTTGGACAGGTCTGTTTTTTGATTGGCTCAGCTCCCTGTAGGTTGTCAAAGTTGTTTCACTTGCAGGCTTTGCCAGTGTTGACGAGAGGAGGTCCACACTGTTCTCGCGCAACACATGTCCGAGGATGACGGGCAAGAAATAAAAGGTGTAAAACACTAGAAGCTATTTAACAAAACAAAGTGTAAGTCACCTGAGGAAAATAGTCCCCCCTCATAGGCTCCCACGATTGAATGCAAAACATTGTTTCCAGCCGTTCCACCTCACTCTTAATGGCGATTGATTTGTTCCTTTGTCAGGTGACAGAAGAAGCAACACAGCCGTCCCATTTATCAGGCAGCGGTGGAGTGGCAGTTGTATTTATCAGGTGACAGAGGAACCCCGGCCAGGTTGTAGCTCATATAGGGAAGATTCAGAGCTACAGGTAAATTTGCCATGGTGCTATACTAAATGTTTTACTGCATAAGTTTGACTGCTTATGTACAGTAGGTAATGCATCGTACAATGTTAATGTCAGGCTGGTATCATGTGTTATTTCATTAGGGTGCTGCAGCAATCTTGCCTGGTTGTAGGCCTGGTTCATGGAGAGGCCAGGTGGAGTTACAGGTGAGACCTCAACACAGGCTACAACACTGTAATGTAATCCAAACGTGAATTTGTTTTTACACAAAATATAAAATGGGTAATTATTAACTTTATAAATGTGATGTTGCCTGCCTACATATTTCACATGCAGTCATAAAGAGTGGTTAATTATATAGTGTGGTCTATTTCTAAGGAAACTGGTCCAGCTGTAGACAGCTGTAGTTAATCTATGTATAATGCAAAGTTTAATGCAGTGGTTTGCACTATAATGTAATGTAATGCACTATGACTGATGTAAAGTTCAGACATCGTTATTACACAGCCTCCTCGTCTGTCATTAGTGTCATTACACTGCTTAACAACATATACAATTTTTTGGTTTTTAGAACCGCTGATGGAGACAAACATGTTATTAATGTAGCATCATAGCAAATGTGAAATCAGAGTATGTATTTTGTCATGTCTTGAGTATTTGAATTTGTACATTGACTGAATTTATGCTACACTGTCTATATGTAGAAAGATCACAAATGGACAAGGATAATTCTGGTTAGCTTTCAATGATAACCGAGAAAATATCTGCCGCTTACAGTGCTGTTGAATCCTGCACGTTCTGCAACAGCTGTTCACTAACAGGCTGTCTGCTTTGATGCCTGGTCAGGTCATCGCCATACAGCTTGCTGTATGTGGTGAAGACAGCGATGACAGTGGTGAATCACAGCAGTGCAGTTGTGGGCTGAAAAAAAACAAAAAGGGAAAGATGCTAAAATGCTATATAAAAGGGAACCACATAATTGGCTGGATTTACGCTACAAGCAACACCCTTCAAATAACCCATTGTTATTTGACCCAATATAAAAATGTTGGTCAGTGTGGCTTTAAGCTCACTATTACTGATATGCAGTTAGCTCTGACACTTAATCTGACTTTGGCTAACCTCAGAAAAGACAGAAACCGTTCCCCCGATCTATTTTGAACGGTTTAGAAATGACACTTTCTCCTGAATTGAGGCCTGAAAAGTGCTGCAAATCCAGATGGCACAATCACACACCAACACTTGCAGACTGAACAAAAGTAACAGGCTTGTCAGTTGTCTCCACATTCAGATGCAGTAGGTGTATACAAATGCACACCACAGTCACACACACACACACACGCACACACACACCCGCACACACACACACACACACACACACACACTCAGTGACACATAGTGCACTTGCTCACACAACCCTGAACCCAAGTAACAGCCTGTCCTCCTCCTGCCCTTCCCTCTCAGAGTTTTCCCTCTTGAAGCAATTAGGTCTACTTCCTGCAGAGCTCAGGCCCTCGTCATTATGTTCAGCTTTTAATTGAACATGACGTCATGGACCATTGAATCTGTCATTACTAGAGGTGGCCTAGGCAATGTGTTCATTATAAGCTGAAGGCAACTACCTGTCCACTATCCAGGTTAGAGCTATTGTAATGCTGGGCCCCCTCATTGTGGCTTATGAACACAGGTTTTGATTTGCAGGAAAACTAACCATTACCAAACGGTTATTCCATATACATATCTGCATATAAAGCTTTCTAAAAGGCATCAAGTGTGCTACATCTAGACAGTTCAACTAATGTAATTTGATCTAAAAGGAGAAATAGTCCTACAGTACACCACTCAGCATTCATTGTGGTATTCTTGCAGCAAAGTCTAACAGTAATGTAACTACTTTGAGGCATTTTAAGACAAATGGAGGGGAATTGCCTCACCCTGATGTGACACCGATCTACATAAAATGTGAAACACTTTGTCCAAGAAGGATATAATACTCAGGAAAGTTAAAGATTTTCCCCTTCTAACCTTAGAATAATTTCATACACAGTTTTGAAATCAAACACTCCGATAAGCCTGGCATCGCAGGTGCACAGACCCATGCAGGAGGGAACAGTTATGTAATGTAAAGTAGTTTGAGGTGAAAGGGTGGTTTTCATTTTGTGCATTTGGACGATTTTTTTTTCCCTCTTACCCTGAAACAAATCCCTTTTGTTACTGTGTCCCCCTGCAGTCTCATTATGTTCTACATTGAGCTATTCAGGTCAGGCACTAGTGAAAGCATTCCATGTGCTCTTTATGAAAATATTTATTGACTAGAAGATACTAGAGAAAATCTTGCAATGCAATTGCACTAGCCGCAACACCCGTCAACATGTTGATGTTCCTACCAATGACTATGTAGTACTCATGAAAATTTTTTCAGTTTCTTCAATATTTCAGTTTGACATTCTTGAATTTATGAACAACAGTTTGACAAAAAAAATTCACAGTGAAACTATTAGCTTTTTTCTCTCGTAACCACATGTCACTATTGTCATCAGGAGTTGGCATGAATATCATCATTCATAGTTGTGTTGTGTCTTTAAAAATGAGCCAACCCCACAACTATTGAACCAGGATTGATCTAGTTAAAAGCTTTCAAAAAATCTTTAAGAGGATTGTCTTGGGTAATCCACTTATAGGATTATTTCTTAAATATTTCTTTAAAAGTTTCATAATTTAAATCACTTAATGAAATATTTTTACCAAACTAATTGCCAGAATAAATGTTGACAATCTCAATCATAGATATTTTGAGGCTTGACATTTGTACATGTTGCAACTTATGTATCTTTAGGTTCAATTTCGTATTTTATGTTGTGATTCTATTTTAGCCTAGAGCACCTGGTTTGGTTGCCACAAACTCGGCTTGAACTCTCGTTAAAAAAAGCCAGTGGTTTAATGCTTATGAATGTTGAAATGTAGTCTCTGACTTGACAGCCTTCTCACCTGCAACTTCATCATCATCCCTTCAATATCTTAACATAGAAGTCAAGTTATAAACATACACGTCCCATAAATGAAATATGACAGGTACTGTAAAAATATCAAAATGGAAGGTATCAAATGACATGTGCAAATGTGAATCTGTTAGTGGTTTGCAAACTTCTTAACTGCCAACACTTCATTCTGGTGACTGGGCTGAATTTTACTTAAGGCAACAGTGCCTTTCATTTTGTCGCCTGTGGCAATAACTTTCAGGGAAAACATTTGTTGATTTGCCTGAGAGTGAAGAAGCTGCCAATCATTACCTCCTCCGTGAACATCAGTCATGTCAAGTAGATTTTTACGTGTGATAGTGGTTGTTCAACGATGAAGAAAACAACTCTTATAATTCATCACTAAAGTGTTTCCCACACATTGATTTATTTGTGGCGGTCCACCACAATATCAACATTGGCCGCCACATATTGTTTTTCTATTTTTGGAGTTGCGCGTCCCTTTCTCATTTACTAAAGACAGCGCACCCGTCAATGAACAGCATGATGTTTTATGCTCCGATACAGTGGATGGCACTGCAGAATTTAGTCTGCCGGAAAAAACCATTAAGAAGAGGAGGAGGACTATTTAATGAAGTTGGTTTGACCATAACTTCCTTTGCAAAGAAGAGGGCTAGCCTCATCGTCGAAATCAAGCCCCCACAAAGAGCGCCAGGTTTTGAAGCAAGTTTTTGTCATGGCCAAGCCGTGTAATTACATCTTCATGTGTTGCACTGGGGACTTTTTTCTAAAAGCTAACATTGTGAAAGATGCGTCTGTAAAACGGTTATAAAGGCCTCACAACCCCCGCGAAATGACTCGTTTTATGGTCAGAGCCATCCGATTAAAACATTTTATCCTCATTCAAGTTAACTCAATGCCAAAGAGGATATTTGCTGACTCACTCAGCGGAAGTCTTGAAGGCGCATGCTTTTTGGCACCCCAGCTGGACAGCCACAATTAAAGTCTGATTCTGTAGGAAACACTGCACTACTACACAGTGAAGCTTTCTCCTCTATTTCATACGCTCTTTAGTTTGACGTCTTTACATCTTGAGTGCCAAGAAGATTTAATGCATTGTGTCCATCGATATCTCAATTATTCTCATTTCCTTTCTGCTGCAGCCCTATTGTGTTCATGTTTTTTGGAGTTTTTTTTCTCCCTGGTGCTGCTGTAACCTAGTATTAAAGTCTCACCCTTGCTAACACTGCAACACTTTATGTAATCCTCCTGCTATTTACTTCAACCAAAAGCCTCTCATCGTCTCTATCTGACTCTCCTTCACACTACATCCTCAGTAATACCAGCCTGTATTGGCAGCCGTTCCCGTGGGGCCATTGCAGTGCACTACCTTGAGATGTCAGCAGAGCCAGCCCTGTTTTGGAATTGATCCCTTGGTAATCTCCCCTCTCCCTGGGGCGCCAAAGCGTCTTCTGGCTAAGAACGATTAAGAGCCCATCAATCCCTCCTTCCCGTCCCTGCAATCGGATCCCGGCCGCTCTGTCTGGGCCCCCTCAACTCTCGTCAGCAGCAATAGCATCAGTACACATCAGAAATGACACCACTCTGTGGCCTTTCTGTCATCGCTTTCTTTAAGGACAATGGCGGCCTGTGGATATGTTTTGAATATGATGATTCTTGCCCATGAGTAACACACTCATCATTATTGTTAGTTGGATGATATGTGTTCCCTGAATGCCTCCGCCGAGATATGCACCGGCAACATCCATATGAATCAGTGGAACATTCAGCCCGTGTTAGTTTTGCCATTGCTGTGGCCATCATCATTATCACCACTGCCGCTGCAACCACAGCTATTTTAAGAACCGCATAAATAAGCGTAGAAGAGCCAGCTGTAATTACTGCTATCCTTTATGCACTATCACTTACTGCAGCATCATTATAATCTGCACTGTAACTTGTTAAGGTTATATTCATGCTGAAATTAACATTTTCATCTTTAATGACTGCATCTTAGTTACTCATGCCTATTCATGAGAGTGTCCTCTTTGCTTGACAAACGGGTCTAAACTGCCCTCAGCAGCAAAGGGAAAGTGAGCATAGAACTTTTTCTTTTTTTAAAGTCAAGTAACGGTTAGGTTGCTGAGGTTTCTCCAAAGTAAACTGTTTGGGAATAATTTAGAGGGAAATATTCAAAAAGCCCATATAAAATGTTTGAGTACTTCCAGAGAACATCCAAACTTTGTGAGCTTTTATTTCACCAGCTTCCAATACTACTACCTGAAAGTAGGAGGCAGTCAGAGTGAAACAGTCATGACACACAAGGCAATGGCGTTGATCAAACATATGGAAGTATATTGATGACAACATATACAAAATAAAAAGTTCAAACACAACTCAGATGATTTCAGCAGTAGAGGGCTTGTGTAATAGCATGTGAGTCAGCAGGGATTATCAAACTGGTGATGATCAAAGCTGCTGGTGCTAACATTTGACAGTCTGAATCCCCTGAGCACAAACTCAAACTGTGAGCAGAGCATCACCTGTTCCGTTTGACCTAAAAAGTGAAGGGTCATCCTTTAAGACCATTTCCTCTACTTTGTCGGACAGTGACAACTATCTCTGTCTGCCTGTCTGCTTGTCATTCATATGTCTCTAGAACCGCTCATCTACCTCACACTTGGCGGGTTTGTTGCTGAGGACTCAAGGAAGTGCACATTTTTGAATAAACAGCAACACCACTCTGTGCAGCAGCGTTGCCACAGTGTTTTGGCTTCATGGTTCTGCAGGCTGAAGCTGGACTCAAATGTGATCCCTCTCACGTGATCTTGTGGGGAAGCAGAGTTTAACAAAATGATGGTGCAGCAACTTGCTGTTGCAACGCCTTGCTGGGAGAAAAATAACCTAGAGTAGAAGGTTTAAAGAGTGTAGATGAGTGGAGAGACGCAGTCCACACAGGCTTTCTGTTCTTCAGTTAGAACTGACTGTGTATGTCCATATTAGTATGCTAACATAAACCTCAAGGGCTAGAATGTTTATTGTTGCTTGTCAGCACCGTCAGCTACTCCGGGATGCCTTTCTCATTGGCTGTTGTGGTCCCGCTTGGAATGTACCAATGTAATCACTCTGATTTTAAATCCCAAATACCAAACACTGATGATATTATTGGGGCAGCACAATGAATCTGGCTTAAGACCGAATCTGTAAACCCCTCAAATGGTCAGATAATCTTTGCTTAACACCAGTACTGGTATTACAATTGGGCAGCCTACATGAACAGTGCCATTGGAATTCAAATTCCACGCTATCTTATAACAATAATAATATTTACATTTCTCACGAGGTGCACTTGACTCACCTTTAGGTCCCTGTCAGTACATGTATCCTTCGTCATACCAAGCGATTACAATTTCAGAGTTTAAGACGCATGCCTGAATGCAAGTGTGTGTCAAACTCTGGCACAGACAGCAGAGGAGAGAAGCATATATAAATCTATGGAGATAAATGACACCAAAATGCAGCAGATGTTCAGCAGAGGTTTTTTTTTCATTACAGTACAAAATGCAGCTGCAGCATTTGATTTTATTTGATTGTCAAATTTGATTTAAAATAGAAATCCTGACAGATTTCAAAAACTGAACGTTTATGACAGGATGGCTGCTTTGGATGTTTTGTAACTTTCTTGGTGAGCACTGTCTGTTCTCTTGTGTTGAGATCAGCCTTAAAAATGTTTTTTGTAAATCTTAATCCCAAAGTTACCTCTTTACAATAAGTGGTAATTCCAGTTACAAACTAAGGCTTGTTACTTGTTCCAGTGGTCACAATGTTTGAGTAGTTGCAATGCAGAATCGACTTTGGAGAAGATAATTATAAGGAATTTGGTTTCATCCCAAGGAGAGATTTGTGCAAGATTAAAATGCAAAATGAAACATAAAAATGTGATGTTTCAATTATTTGTTAAATTATATAGTTGTGTTAACAGTTACATATCGTGGAGGACAAATCATTTTTTCCCAGGATTTGGAGGGTGCTGTCTCCCATGGGCATCTATGGGTACTTGTTGTAAGGCCACTGAGGATTCTGACAGAAAAATGTACATAGTACAGTGCTGGTTCTTTGTCAATCAAAGCTCAACAAACCGATTGGACATCTGAGCTTACTTATTTTGTGGCACAAATGTCGAAAAGAAGTTCCCTCCTCTGATCCAATGCATATCAGCTCTGTCTAAAAGACAGTAAATAAACAGATGTGTGTGTCGAAGAAAATTACCAACACATGCTTGCTTAGTTTTTTTTCTTTTTTTATATAGGTATAATATTACTTCAGCAAATACATAGTATTTCTTTACAAATATTGTAAGAAAATGAGAACACAGTTAACAGACTCCTTTCTATTTAATAAATATGATTATAAATGCATAAAACAATTACACACAGCACAGTTGAGGTCAAACAAAAACACTGTAACACCTTACCGTCTGTTCTTATACAAAAGCTGTACAGTAATAAAACTCTTTTTTTATTATTATTATTAATATTTCTCTACAAAAATAATAATCTTGCTGATTCTGCAGAGAGGTGGACATGGAGAGAAGGAGAGAGAGAGAGAGGGGACGAAAGTGTAGCTCAGAGCTAGTCTACAACTTGATACTCTTCCCCACACCCTTGGGAGCTGTCACATCGTGGCTCGTCCTACCCAGAAGGCCAGGGATCGCTCGTGTTAGCGGGACTTCCTGTCCATTCAACCTGTCCTCCTCCCTGTGAAACTGAAAGGAGACGGACCTCCTGATCCTGTCTGGCCAGTCATTTCCTATTCCCTCAGGCGGAGGTTACTATTAGTACTCTGCTGTTTCTGACTGTAGTTCTGGAGTTCCGGCTACAGTCTCCCTCAGGCTGTTAGGACCAGAGCAAATACACCTAAATCTGAGTGTAAGCTAAATCTTTGCATACAACTTTACATCCTTACTTTGCAAAACCTAAGCATAGAAAATCCAATTATTACTATATTGCTGCATTCCTTGACATTTCATTGATGTTGCTGCTTTACAAAAATCCAACCACCACTGTGTAAAAATACCCTTATACACCATGCAGTGGAACGAGATAAATCACCTAAGAGCTGAGTGCAAAATCTTTCCTGCAACCTCAGATGGAACAGACAGCGACAATCGAAATGAATATAGACGCAGAATTGTTATCAAAATCCTCTTAGCATGCAGCAACCAAATGTGCTTGTTTAGATATCCTCTTTTACCAGAAGCACAAAGTTGTCTTTTACTCCACTCAAATACAAAAAAAGCTTAAAATAAAATGGAGGAAAATGTGATCAGCATGGTCACAGGCCTCCCAATTCTCTACAATAGAATGTTATATATATCTAGTTGCATCTTGTGGTGAAGGTACAGATTGCAAAAAAAGATGAATACTCCTTTCCTCACCCTACCCTACGGTGGCATCAAAAGACACCAAGACTCTCTCCGCAGCCAGTGTTTGGTTTGTCAGTCCTGGGCTACCATAGGGCTGCCTGCCCACATCAGAAAAACGTGACAGACCATACTGACGTTTGTTGTGGGGCAGCAACCTCTAATGGTCATAGTAAGTATTACTGAAGCAAAGGAGGAAGTCAGGTTAAGTAGTATAAAGAAGGATGCATATGCAGGAGCTTGTGGTAGACAGTTCAGTTAAACAAGCATAGGACTTTCACCTAGGAGATTGATGGTCATGGCCATTGGGAAACCAAAAAGGTCAACAGTGAGTTATTTTGCCTTACTCACATTGTTTAGTCACGCTCATAAAGCGACTTACGTTATATGTATTACATAATTGATTTAACTGATGTTATACATAGGTAACATGCTATCTTTAACCCAATCCACAATGTTTTGTTAAAGCTTACCAAGTAATTTTAGTGCCTAAACCCAACCAAACTGCCAGGATACAAAGAAGGTCCGGGACAACAGTCACTGGAATGTTGCAATGGTTATGGTCTTTTAGGAACCTGATTTGTGTTGCTTTGAGAGTCACTGGCAATCGACCTATACAGTGGTTTAGGAATGAGAATGTGTTAAGTCTTAACAGTGTGTTGCAACATAGTGGATTCCCCCTAAACCCTATAAACTGCACCTTTGACAAGCAACAGGAGCTTGAATAAGAGAAACATTGCATGGCTGCTTGTCGTGAGAACATTCCGACCTCAGTATTTAACTAATGAGCTTCAGGCTCTTTGTATTTCCATGTGTGAACAGATGAGAAGTAGGCCTATATGTATCCATTCTTTGTTAGCATTGATGCATACAGACAATGCTATTCATCAAAATTGTTGATCAACAATTTTATCACATTCCCTCCTTGGACTGACACACCCTACCTTTTTAACCTTCACTGTATGTGTTACAGTGGAGAGCGACTAGAAGCAGAACTATCTAGTAACACTGCCTATGCAACAGTTTGCTACTTACTGTGATCAAGAACTTGCAAATTTTACAAATCTTTTGGTTGTTAGCTAGAGTAATGTAAATAAGCAACCATGGATGGAATAACCAACTTAGGGGCCCTGGGCCAAAAATGAGTTATGAGTCCCTCATAACCCTTTCATTTTCTCAACCTTGGTAAATGGTGTATGTGGTTTGTAATTAGTTTGTGCCATCTTCAAAATATATCATGTATTATGATATGAACTAAAATCATAGTGTAAAGGGTGGACAAGATATTATCACAGGGCCTCAAAATTAGGTAATAATGCAAATATTGCCTAAGGCCCTCGTTTTTTTGATTAACAATGCATTTTAATTGTACATACAGCACTCCAAACATATCTGCAATTAATTGGATTATCACAAGCGTATTTATCCACAGTGAATCAGGTGCCTTTGGGTCATCTGAGGTTCTGTGGGCCAAATTGCCCTGTTGGTAGTGCAGTACCTTCAACAACTGTGCCAAAAGCATCACTTCATTTCCATGTATTGGTAACTATAATCCTAAAGGCAAGAGTCTGACTAAAGAGCAATCCCAGGGTTTGGAATTCTCCCACAGCAGGTAAAATAAAAACAAAAAAAATTGCTAGCTCACCACTAAATCCTTTTTTCTTCACTCCATTCTCATTTGGATCAAGTTTTCCACTTCCCTTGATATGCTGCAATGGAACGAGAAGCAGTTTACTTCAATATATATAAAATGACAACTCCTCCTTACTTGGCATAGAGTGCAGAGGGCCTTCTTTGTTAAGGATGTCAAACAAATCAACACTACACTGAGCAGCCGGTGTGCGGTGCATGCCCATGTCGAACTGTCACTCTTCTAAATTGCCCTTGTCAGTCTTGACTAACTGGGTATCAGGTGTATCTACTGTGGCAATTTGTAGAAAATATCATCCAAACCGAAAAAACCACTCATCCCCTGCGTTTCCAAATCTCTGAAAAGTAAAAAGAGGTTAAACAAATCTGGTAAAGTTGCCTATGAAGATTTGAAAGGCATCAATCCGGCATTTACATCTGTCAGATTTCACACGCAATGTACCACAGGGCTCAACAGTCCTCTGAACAAGCTAACTGTCCGTGTAGCCTGGTAGCATCTGCGCTCTAGTTCTCCTGCCTCTGCAGCGCCTTCTAATGAGCTGGGATGAAGACTGGAGAGCGAGTCAGGACAATAGCCTAAATGTGTCACCAACCTTGGCCGGCCTTGAGCTTGACTGGCCACATTAAGTATTCAACAAGTCAACCTCTTGTTATTCTATCCAACAGAACCCTCTTACAACCCTGAAAAGCACTCTTCCATCTCTCTGTCTCTCTCTTTCATGCAGCCATGCTCTTTGGATTCCCCCACAAAGTAGTTGTATCTCATCCCAACTGCCTCCGTAAATCTGAGCCTTGACAAATTATATTCTGCCTCTAGTAGGGATGTTGGCTGTGACCAGGGTATGACTTTTAACAACTTTGGATTACTTTTCTCTGTAGAGTATTCCTCCCGTTTCCTCTTCAACTCCTGAAAGGTGTGATGTCTGGTGATATTTGGGGATCGCTTGCAGTTAGAGGGTGCTGTAACACCTCAACTATTGAGTGGTCTTAACCTGAAGCACAGAACATTTTTTACAAACCGGTATGTATCATTATAGTAGCAGAAGCTTAAGATTAACAGCAAAGGTTAAATTTATCCAGAAAACCAAACCCTGTATTTCTGTTCAGAAAAAAATCAGAAAAAAAAAACAAAAAAAAACATTTAAGTAGAAAATGCGTATTGTGCCATAAATCAGCTTTCCAAGAGACAATGGGCCAAAAGCTTTGAAGTACCCTATTCATATTTTATAACAGCGTTTCTGTTTAGTATGACATTTGTTATTAAAATACACAAATTTACAACAGACATTCATGATTTACAAAATGAATGTGTAATTCACTTCAATAACATACTTCATAAAAGTATATTCATATGAATAAATAATACTCTACTGCTGTTAGCTTTATAGAACAGCAAAACAATCTCAGAGATGTCAGCGAAACCAAAACATTGTTGCTTATTTCTTTTTTCCCCCTTCTCTATTTCATGCGAGCACTCCCTCTAAATTATGTATCTGACTTGTATAAATAAATAGAATTCTTAAAATGTTGAATTTATCCGACATACAGCATGTTAAAAGAAAACTAAAAAACCTGTACACAGTTTCTTCTGGTTTGAACAGAGCACAGTATGTGTAAGCAGGGTCCAACATGCACAGGTATAAAGCTCAAAACCATTGTGTCCCAAATGGTAAAAAATATCAATGATGCAGCTGGAGTGGGAATCCAGTCCAGAATTTAGACGATGTACGTGGGGAGTTCTGTGGAGAATTTCACATGTACATGAGGTTTTACACATCCTGTGGGGCAAACAAGACAGGGAAAGAGACAATTGTGTTAGAACATTTGGTAAAAGAAGTAAATCTAGAAAATCTAACTGGTCCCATTATAGTTAGCAATACTTTAAAAGGGCCAGTGTGTAGGATGTAGTGGCCTCTTCTGGACAATTGCTGATTTGCAACCAACTGAACACCTCCATCCAACCCTCAACCCTTTGTTCCTGCTAAAAAACAAAATATGCAAAAAGGCCCTCTCAAGAGCCAGTGTTTGGTTCGTCCATGGTGGACTCTGTGGAAGTCATGCTCCTTCTATAGATATACAAGACTCATTTTAAGGTAATAAAATGATTTGTAGTTTCAAGTGATTGTACATTGATTAAAAACATAATTGTAAATTCTATTTTCCATTTCTGCCAAAAGATGCTCCTAGATCCTACACACTCATTGCTTTTTTGTGGAACAAGCTGAAAACACAACATCTGCCATATTGACATGGAAAACATGTTAGCAAGCAGTTGCTTATTTATACCTTTAGCATGTATAGAGAAAAAATAGCATTCATTTGGTTACTGTGTTTTGGTCACCCTGATGAATCATCAGTATGACCTACTTCTGAAAACAATATCTGGCCCTATAGCCTTCGTTAGATGTACGCAAGCATGATTCAAATGCAGACACAGAAGCAGGCAGATTCACCACAAAGACAAGCTTTGGTAAAAGCTGATAACGAGTCCAGAAAATCCAAAATCCCAAAGAAGATAAGCAAAAAAAGCAGGTACCAAAAAGATGACAAACAAAGAGAATCCAGACAACAGTTAAACAAAAACGGCAAACAAAAAGACACAGAGAGCACATGAAGACAGGGGAAACGACACAGGAATGCAGGACAGAGGCAAGATGACAACAGGAGTGATGTGAAGATGAGCACTGATCAGACGCACCAACACAGGCCTAAATAAAAACCAAACTAACAAGGGGATGAGGTGAAGGTGGAGTGAGGTGGAGAAACACAGGTGAGGAAAACACTGGTAGGAGGGAAAGGCTAATGAGGAAGATGCAGTGCAGGTGTAGAGGGAAAGCAGACTGGGGAAGAACTCAGGTAACAGGGCTGGGTAATTGATTTGATTCAAGATGTGGAGGAAAAATGGAACACTGGAAAAAGGCACCGCTGTTCTGACCAGGTCACAGCTAACTTTGTATTATTTGCTTCCGGATGCTGAGAGGTAGCAGTAATGTGTGTTGCAAAGTAATATAAATTCAAATGTTGCTACCATGAATTGATATGAGGTGCCATCGGCCATTGTTCATATGAGACTGTGAGGCTGTAATTTTCCATGTTGGGAAATCAAAGAACCAAAGCTCAAGTTTATTGCAATATCCCATAACCTGATGAAGGCCCTCTTCTGGAGCACAGATCTGGCCTATTCATGCATTCACATGCTGTGGTTACCTCGGTGTATTAAAGTGGATTACTTACAGTACAACAGAATGATGATTTTATAGAACAATTAAATAGCCTTGAGCTTTTTAAAGAAATGAATAGCCCAGGATACGGGGACAGGCCAGCAGATATTTTCTCTAATAAACTTAAAGTAATGGCAACCCTTTTGAAAATGTACAGTCTGATGCTGGAACATTATTGTTCTTTGGGGGCCTATGCTTTCTAGACATGCACTAGCAGAAGTTGTATGGTTTGGATACATTCTTAAGACAACACCTAATGTCTATGGGTAAGTGGACATAGAAACTGTAATAATATTACCAAAACACTTTTTACCACTATTAAAACACATAATATGACTGTAATACATTTAATATTGGATGTTTCACTGCTTTGCCGTTGACATTCGCGCCAGGAGCCACCAAACCCATCCCTCTTGCCACTCACTGTATCCTCACTGACTGCATCATTGAAATAAAATCCTGGCTTCAACCCAACTTCCTCAAATTTAACTATGAACCAAAACCCAATGTCTGCTAAATGTAATCTTGACGTACGAACTACGGACATTTAGTTGTGAGGTACGGGAACCAAAATCCAACATCTGCTAAATGACATAATGTTAACATCCACACAACGTGAAATTCTAACATCCTTAGACACTGATATTTTGTTGGTTTTAAGTCATGTTGTTAAAAAAGGGGGTAGGTAGGGGTGTCTGTAGGTTAGGATGTCTGTAGCTCAGGAGGTAGAGCGGGTCATCAGGTAATTGGACAGTCACTGGTTTGCTGCATGTCAAAGTATCCTTAAGCAAGATAACTAAATTGCTCTTGATGAGCAATTAGCAGTTGGCACCTTGCACAGCCTCTGCCATCAGTGTATGACTGTGTGTGTGAATGGTGAACGTGACTGTTGTAAAGTGCTTTAATAAATGCAAGTCCATTTACCAAGAAACTAAAATCAGATGTCACCTGCCAAACTCATACTGACATAGAATACAGACTTTAGTTGTGAGGTAAGGAAACCACACCCCAACTCCTGCTAAACATCACAAGGTTAATGTCCACACAACGTGAAATTATAACATCATTAGACGTTGATGTGTTTTCTTGGCTTTAAGTCCGTGGTGTTAGGAAACCAAAATCCAACATCTCCCAAAAGAGTGCTGACGTGGACCGTCAATCTGTGAGTGCAAGAGTTGTTTTCCTGTTGGAAGGTAACTTGACTGAAGGTCAGTCAAGTCTGAGGTCCTGAGGGCTCTTGATCAGGTTTTCATTAACATTATGTATCTCTGTACTTTGCTCCATTCTGCCAAACACCAAACAGTTTCATAAGACTGAAGAATTTTGTTTCTCACGGTCTGACCGGTGCTTTTTTACAAACTGAATGATCTGTCCTGGTTTATGTATCGTGGCCACAGATGTCAGAGATAGAAGGGATTTCTGGTAAGTGCGATCAGGCTGACTGTACTGTGTCGAAGCAGTAAAATTAAATTCACACACTCGCAGCTTCTTAGCTTTTGACAGTGTGGAACAACTGTTATATGAGGAATACAAGAGGACGCAGTAGTAAAGAAACACAAACAGCGGCCCGCAGCAGAAACACTCAAATGTAATGATACGTCATATAGGGCCTTATAAGGAATACCAGTTCTACATTTTTCCAGATTGCATTTAATGTTTTCTCAAATTACATGTTTTTTTTTCATATTTTTTCTGAATTCTCTATTTTACGATTTAAGCCCTTTTTTTCAGAAAGCATGCCTAGTCATGTGGGGGTTGAATACAATTTTAATAATTCAATATTTATCATTGATTGATTTGATATTGAAATTCAATTTGATGCAACACCATTTTTTTAACAAAGAAAGTGTCATATAAAGTAGGCTAACATGCGTGCATATACTGTGTGATAAACATGGTGATAGACAGAAATATACAGTGAAGACGTAGGAGGCTGCATGACCTCACGAGAGTCGTGTGTGCGGTGTGCTGATGTGCTGCCTGAACCTGTCACAGTTATTTAGAGAATGTGCTTCAATACTGTTATACAACCAAGCATCCCTCTTTTCATAAAATAAAGTGCTTCACATCTGAGTGTCACTCTCCGGCAACCATCCTCCTTATTCACAACATTTGACCATAAACGGACAGAGCCTTTACATTTTTTCCAACTGAATGTCTGACTCTGCCATGAAGTCTTCAATGGACTTGCATCTTGCCTTGGCCAACATGGTTGTACTTCTGAGAGATAGCTGCGTTTGTGAGCTGAAGCAGGAAAGGTTATAACCTTGTAATACCCCCACCCACCCAATCTGTTTTGAGAGCCAACCTACTCCGCCAAACCCCTTAAAATATATGCTAGTCAACAACTCATACCCAGCCCAAAACGCAAACAACATGATTGCACTAGAGTGATAAATGAGACAGAGGACCAGACTGTGGTCCTGACAGCCGTTGTCCGTGTTGCAGAGTGTGCTGCTGGGAGCAGAGGAGATCAGAGCTGTCTCTCTTTGCTCTTTTCCTCTCTGTCACCCGCTCTCAGAAGAGAGAGGATCTAAGCCAAAAAAAAAAAAAGTAAATCAAAAATTTAAAGAATAAAGTATTTATTCCAGACTTTGGTATTCATTGTTGAATAAAGCAACAAAAGAGGTCGGAACATTTCAACAAGTTTAAACTTTGAACGTCAACTTTTTTATCCTCTCTCTCACGAATGAACAAAGCATTCGTCAAATTGTAACAGTGAACTGTTACAAAAAAAGTTGTCTGATGCGTCAAACTACTCAGTGTTTTAGCCTACTGTTTGGCTGTACTCTGCAAAAAAAACGACAGAGCTCACAGTCCGAGGATTTAAACTGTTTCGACGCGCTTCCAGTACACGACCAGTGGAACTGAGCGTACAGCAGCGCTCGAGCCAGCATGGAGAGGAGTGGGTATGCACAAAGGTGATCCTTGGCGTTCCCGGGTACCACAGGTTACCGGTCAACCTGCGCATCACTATTAACTATGAAAAAATGGTGGAAATGACTCACCTGGAGTAAAGACAAACATCACTGAGGACATGAGCTGTCACCCAGCATATGTTGGCATGGCAGCATGCATCGATGTGCCCTTGCTTGTTGCCCGTTTTACCTCAACTGAGTCACCCCCTCCCTGGTGGGGTGCTTCTCCGAAAAAAACTAACCAAAGTGAAGTGTGCAATGGGAATGTATACAGTCGGCATGTACACCAAGTCAATTAACTGTGCAGTACACACAGGTTTTTATCACCTCGGCCCAGCTTTGACATATACGTAAGAGGCGGGTGAACGCGCTAAATTTGACGGTGCAAAGTCATTAGTCGATATTAACACCCAGTGGTGATGCGTCAATAAGGACAGAATTTGGGATATGGTCTATCAAGGATGTTTAATCACTGGACACAGTGTTGGAGGTGGAGCCCCATTCATTCCTCTGAAAGCTGCTCAGTGACATTTTGAAGCCAAAAAAGTTTGACTTCCCGGCTATGGAAATACCTGGATTGCCGACCGAACTGGCTAACTTCTGGTTTAGTGCCCGGCAAACTTGACTGGGGATAAAGTCATTTAATCGTTCGGCTCTTCCAGACTGTCTAAATGTCAGTATACTGAATGCTTAAAGATGTGACAGTAAATTAATCCACCGTTTCAAAGACGCTTCATCATACATTTGCGATGTGTCTTTAAAACAAAGAGAGTTACTGGCTTTCATGTTTTTTGGCCATTATATTCTATGTGCCCCATAGATTTACAGTTTCAAATATTCCTTACATAGTGTCCAGAAGACTTAGGTGGAATCTGAGGCAAACACACGGAGTGGGCTGAGATAGCAGAAAAAAATTACTTTTCTGAAAAGCAAAACTTCGCTGAAGTTTAAATGTTTTATCCCAAAAGAAGGGTCTGAGTTCTGGTCAGTTATGTGAATTTTGTTATTTAAAAAAAAAAAAAATTGAAAAGGTTTTGTGAAAACACCTTTTAAAAAACAAAACAAAAAAAAACAAGGTAAGCAGAGAAAGATTTACACAAAAGAGGTTATTTTAACTAATTTCAAAGTGTGGTCAAAGTTTGATACAGTTTCTTGGATTTTGTGAACATTTTTTCAAACATTTGGGGTTTTTGTGAATAAACCTCTTAAAAAAAAACAACATTAGCAGGTCGAGTTTTTTCAATAGACAGGTTGTCCTAACTCATGGCATGTCTTTGTCATTTATCCAACATAATTTTAACTTTTTTCTGCTCATGTCATCTGAGCTGCTCTGTATATAGATTCTTCATTTACAACAAAAATACAGCTCTGTTAAAAGTCTGACGTCATGCCAACAAAACCTGTACTTACCAAAATTCCAAACTTAATTGGATGGATATATGATTTTGATTTCCAACCAAAATGTAATGCTGTCCAACATCGGAGCTTTGGTGTCAATCCAACGTTAGATACTGACATCAACTCGATGTTAATTTTCAAACCAAAATTCAACGTCTGTCCAATGTTGGAGGCTGATGTCAACCAAACATTGGGTTTTCGCATCGACCAGATTTTCATTTCCTACCACAAACCGGTGTCCGTCCAATGTTGGATGTTGGGGTCAACCAAACTGACATTAAACTGACGTTGGGTGCCAGCTGGGCCATGACCACATCATCCCTGGCCTTTATTACCTCCACTGACTCCCCATACCAGCGCGTATCCACTTCAAACTACTTATCACCTACAAAACTATACCTACCTATCTGAGCTCCTCCACAGGCATAATCCCACCCACGCTCTCAGGTGTGCAAACCTCCATTGACACTTCTAACCACTGGAGCTCACTCCCAAAAATCTCCCCCTCATGCCTCCCACCACCAAGAAATCCCTAAAAACACACCTCTTCAAGACGGCCTACAACCACTAACAAACCACTTTTATTTGTGTATGCTATTGTTTTCTTTGTTTAGTTTTTCTTTGTTTTGTTGTTGTTGCTTTGTTATGCGTCTTTGAGTATTCACCATATAAGTCCAATGTACTATTATTATAAAAAAAAAACATGTTAGTAAGTCTCATTTCAAAGGAAATTGAACAAAACACAAATAATGAATATGCACTAAGAACATCAGGTACAGGCATTAATCATTGAAATTTGACATTTGTAGAGCCAAAGAAATTAAGCAAAAATTATCTACTCCTGAAAGAAGAATTGCACAATACTTTGGTTAACAACAGACATTATGTTAGGCAATTGCAGTCAAAAGTCATATCAGAATCTACAGATGGATGACAATTTACAGCAAAAACACGACTGAATGAATGGAGACAAAAAAAAAACTGGATGATGCTTCTCCACGTCCTCTGTACAAAAATGAAGCCAAAATACCCTGGACTGGAGTGCTTCCATCTTGTGCTGGTGACATCCTATGGATGCTGAGGAGCTGCGGCGTTGAGTTCTTTTCCTTACATCCCCCTGTCTCAATCGCAAATGGGGCTCAGCTGTCAATCATGATTTTTCAACGTATTCAACAGCATCACCTAACAAATTAAATATAAACTTAGTTTAGAGGGGGCGGGGCTATGACCTGTAACTGCAGCCAGCCACCAAAGAGTGATCAGGATATTTTGGCTTCACTTTTGGATATACAGTCAATGGTGGAGTCGCAACATGCAGGGTTTCCTCAATGGAACTGAAGCTGAAAGCTTGGAATGGGAACAGGACCATAGAAAGATTGTTCTGTCATTTGTCACCCATCTGTATTCACAGGTGGTTAAAAGGGCGACATTAGGAAGAGAGAAGTGTGTTATTGCGCTACTGAGAAGCAGCTGGACTATATTTTGTATCATACATGTCTTTAGCTCTCGTTCCCCCCTCGACCGGACCATTTCACCTCTGAGAAACAAAGAAAGAGCACAGGATGAGTCTCATGAAACAATGCTCGATGGAATGACATAAGCAATGAAGGAAAAGCAAATTAAAATGCAAGCCAAAGGTAAGAGTCAGTAAGAGTGGATATTCACCGATGGGCCGTGAGTTAAACTCTGTGTCCAGAATCTCCAAAGAATGCACCAAGTCCCGCTGCGAGCTGGACGGGGCCTCTGTTGGATTAGCTGGACTCATCATTTCTTGTTCTTTTTCGTTCTGCATCTGCGCATAGACGTTGAGGCCTGGGATCTTCCTTGAGGAAAGATTTACAGTGAGGCACAGGGATAAAGACAAGAGCCTACAGAAACAACCAGGGGATTGGGAGTACATTATGTATAACCATCTTCAGCAAGACAACTTCACTTGTTTACTCAACTTCTTTGTAACTTTTGCGTATGCGATAAAGCACATTTGCATGTAAATGCTAGTTCAACAACCTAAAAGTAATAAGGTCTGTAAAAGTGAAGTTTTATTCTGTCTCTGCTTGTCTGCACATCTTCACAATCGTGTGTGCCCTTTTCCCTCGAAACTGCACCTTGGTGAGGAGACATAATTTAACATTTCAGAAAGGTCAAATGCCTTCGCTCAAAGGGCTTAATATTGATAGCGGCTGATGGCTGACTGACATTTCTTTTGCAAAGAATGACCTGACAAAAGAATTTCCACAGGATCCCTACAGATGTGTGAGGGAAAAGCCAATTCTCCACCAAGGAGCACTGCCAAGTGCCTGTGAAGACGTTTGACAGGCAGCTATCAACCTTCTCTGTAGCCTCACAGCCAGCTTTTGTTTACAAAGCTGTCAGGACTCCGTGACACCTTTCAGCACCTCCCTATCATGCACGGCGAGATGACTATATAGACATGACATTTCATGAACACTTTACCTCTTGAATTTGTAGATGACAAACACAGCTAAACCCACAACCACTACCGATAGCAGCATTAGCATGGCAGAGCCACTGTGGTTTTCGCTTGTGTCCACTAGGGGTGCTGCAGAGACAAGGAGACAAGAGCCACAGAGTGTCAGCAGGTAACAACTCACACGAGCTGTATTTCCACCCAGCTGAATCATGCACTGAGCACTTAACAGGATTACAGACACCTATGTTAATTATAGATGATCAATATACAATATACAGTAGTATGGACTTCTCTTACTCTTTATCTTATTAGACCTTTTAGGACAGTAGCAGCATCCCCAATAGGAAGAGGCACACAAACTTGTAACGATGCTCACTCTCTGAATGTCTCTGTGTAGCTACATGGTGGGAGCCAATCAGACACAGGGGTGGGGTTATTAGATGAGATGGGGAGCAAAAATAATAAAAGTATACCTGAGTGTCCTGTATCTAGGTGTCCTGATAGTCTACATGCTTTGTGTTCTGTCCCACTAACTACAGAAGTACAAAGGCCCTCCTGGGCAGCTCAAAACATATTCATGCAGCTGTGTTGCTTTACCTGCTGATAGGTGTGCTGCATACACGGTGACTTGGACCCCTGGCCGCAACGTGAACTGGACGAGGTTTTGATTTAAAGCGCCAAGCAGCACCTCGGAGAGCTGTCGGCACACAGAGGGAGACGTGACTTGGATGACCGATTGATTTTGGTAAAAAACAAAATGTTTATACATCGAGAGAGGTCGTCGCCAAGATCATCAGACCTCAGCCTCATCCATCCCAGGTATTCACACCTCATTTATTACCACTGTTCTGACATTTAAGAGCAAATCAGTTTGTTGTCATGATCAAACTTTCCACAGATTAATTCGATTTTTTATGTTGGACAGAAAAATAATTGGAAGCCAAACACCACTTTGCCCTTGACAACACTTCTGAAGGTGTTATGGTTTAAACGTCTGCCTAGTCATTCTGTGAATGATTGCCAAGGTAGTGGCCCGCCATGAAAAAAAATAAATAAAATGTTAGCTTAAATCAAGGTAACAGAGGAGGCTAGGAAGCAGGGATGGGTCCATTAACTCTGCCCTTGTAAATATTACTAAATTGAAGCTGGATATTTTGAATGCGCCAAAATGCGTTAGTGTTTTATCCTTTGTGATGATAGCCAAATAAACAAGACGATGTGAGTAATTTGTCCTCCCTGACACGGACATTTGAGATGTGCCTCTCTCTCATGTCTTTTGGAATTCGCTCTCGCTCATGCTTGTTGCCAAAAATTAAACTGCTGTTAACAATATGCTAACAGGTGAAATAAGGATGAATAGGCACTCACATCAATCAGGTAGGAGGCGTGAAATGTTGCCGTAGCCTCGACGCAGGAGATAATTACATGTGCAGTTTGTTAAACAGATATATGTCACACTACATTGGGCAAGTAGTGAATGGAACACAACATGAGAGAAGTGAGTTTGGTGAACAGGTGAACTGAACCGTGTTTAATGGAGATTTCTTGTATCAAACAATGGAATGTTTCCGCAAAACACACAGTAACACAGGTTAAAAGTTGGTTAAAAGGATGGTTATGTACATTGAATATATATCTGGCAGAGTTCACCTGATTTGGCCTCTTGTTTTTTGTGAACTGATTTTTTTCTTGTTGAATAAGAAACATAGATGGGCATTTATAGGTTGGGAACCAGCGGATACACAACTTAGTCGGATTAAAGCAGATTTGTTTTTTGGCCACTTGGGGACAGCAGACCAGACCGTAACCACAACGCTGACGTTTATATTTTCATCTTGTAAAGTTGATACGACACAAACAGCTGCCTATTTACGCATCCAACAGATGGAGCCGCATTAGCATTCGTTTGGTGTTGTGTTTCTGGAGGCGTGCCAGCTGCTGTCAGTCAAACCATGACACCGACCCGCCCCTCCTTCTGGTGGAGACAAAAAGGAGCTTGTTTTTCTTTTAACAATGAAAAAAAAAAACTATGCAATTGACATGTTGACACCATTATTGACTACGAAAAGAGATGACTATATATGGTTTAAAAACAACAAAACATTTAAAAAGACATTTTTTGAGGGCTTATACAGACTAGTCTTACTTTAACTTGTGATACATCTTAAAATAACATTAGTGTCAGACAAACAGAGGACAAGCATAAAAGAGCTGTAAAAACGGCAACAGAATTGATTTGACACAACTCTTAATTCACTTTCAACGCTGAACATTATTAGTGAAGGCCCCTGGCCCAAAGAAACCTCACTGCCTCGCCAACAACCCGGTCTGAGTGTTCCTGTTTATGTAAGAGTCTTTGTCTGTGGGACCGTTCCACTGTGATGCATAATGCATAGGATGCAGCCTCACTTGATCTCTGCTTTCCAAACTGCCACGTAACCTTCTGCGCTGAGAACATCTAACTTTGATATAAATCAGGCAGATTACCCTTACCCCAAGGTAAACTATAGAAAGCCACGGTCCAATCGCATTCGCTTTCAATCTGTTTGTCGGCAGAGATTCTTCCTTCAGTCGTCGAGGTTCTAATCCTTACAAGCAACCTAAAATGATATTCCAATACCATGAAAACACTTTTGTCTAATTCTATTTAATCCCCACTCGTGAAACAAGCATATACGGGGCTGCAAACGGAGGGCACAAAGCTAAACAAAATCCTCAATTCTCTCTGTGCAGATCCCATTTGTTCCTCTGCAGAGGCTTCATTTATCTTATCTGCCTCATTTGCCAAATTAATTGTGATATGAATGATGAGTAGCTTCTGTGGGGCTTCATCCCTCCCTTTATATTTCCTAGCAGTTTAAATTTAGACTATGCTTTGACTAATTTCTTTTTTCCCACTGTATACCAGGGTCAGTAAATCTATCATACATCCTAATAGGTAGAGCACGCTCTACACTTTTAAGATGCCAACCTTGAATGAAGATTTATTGCTGACTTGAAGGGGAGAGAATCTTTCCAGGCGATCGAGGTGTGAGTAGGGATGGAAGGGGAAAAATTGATTTCCTTCCCAGTTTTTCCTCCTCGACGGTGCTCGTGGAATTCTTCCCACGGATCAAATTTTTTTATCAATCAGTATCTATTACATGAGGCTCAAAGCTAATTCGGTCCATCTTGATGCACTGGTGATTTAGTGAACTAATCAACCGTGACAATTTCTTTGTCTGGCTTTTCAGGCTCTTTTGAGAATCCCACCCACTCCACTCCACCCCAGCACCCCCCTCACCTCGACACCCCCCTGGATGAGACTTGAGGGAGTCTGAGAGTCATTCCCCTTGATAACTTGTTAATACTTGTCAGGCTTATTGATGAGTCTATTGCAGAGATTCCTCAGGCGTGTTCTAGAATTAGACTCATGGAAAGACCCGGACATGCTTCAGTGGATCTATACTGGCATCTGCTGGAGGAAGGAGGAACTTAAATTTGAGTGTTTTTTTTTTTTGTTTTTTTTCAGCGAGCAATTACTGGAAAAGCTGCCTTTAGAGAGAAGCTGAACCATGACTCACATAAACAGACAAAAGGAAAGAATGTTTCAAACATAACTGTGGGGTTATGGTTGAATTAAAGTGAGGATAACAAGGTGAAATCTATCCACCTACACAAACACTGTCAAGAGCTATAAAAAGGCATGATTATGTTGCAGACCCAGACAGAGCAGCGGTTATAGTTTACCTGATCTAAATGAACAGAGCTCTTGTCTGGTTTCCCCTCAGTTAACTGCTTGTCAGGGAGGAGGAAAAACTCTGCTGCAGTGGGTAAACCTGGGAGGACGGTGACCAGAAGCTGATCCTCTCTCACGCCTGTGGCCTGGTGGGGAACGAGAGGGAAAGAGGGAACAAAGTTTTTAATAAAAGAGGCGCATGCATCCTCGATATCAAGTATTGTGAGTATTGGAAACTGGCTACAATATTTTATAATATCCACATATGTATAAAAATGTCAAGTTAATTAGTTATTTCACTGTTAACTAACAATGAAATGCTTTATAAACCATTTCAAATGGCTTGATTATATTCATAAGTATTTGTACTTAATCTTCAAACAGATAGTTCCTCCTTTAAACAATTTGCCAAATTTGTATTAGACTGCATGACACGTTAAGTCAATTGGACTGGGTGACATGGCTAAGTAGGATAATGATAGCTTAATGCTGCGGCAATATTGTAGGGATGACTATTGGTACTTTTACAAAATATAAACACAGTGTGGTGTGTTATGTGGCCATAATAACTAAGTCACACGAGAAGCTCACAAGAATGTCCGTACACTTGGGATTAATATTACAGCTAAAGCTATGTTTCAGTCAGAGGTTGAAAATTCCTAGTCAAACTTTCCAACGGTCAACCTCCAAGTGTTCCCGGTCCTCGACACCAAGTTATCAAAAAACTTGTCTACCAAAATGATGTGTCTTTAGCATGTTTGAATATGAGTGAACCCTCAGCAGTTTGGTCTCCATGCATGTATAAAATAAACAGAGGAGGGAAAATGACACAAGATAATAGACACCATTATAGATTTTGTTTTATGCACTTTTATATTTGAAAAATACCGTAATATTCCGTTCACTCGCCAAATGCTCAAACTGCTGTCAGCAAATACATCCTACCCCCTCCTCATGGGTGCTGCCACTGTTGTGCGACATCAGACAACTGTCCCCCTGTGAAGTGGTAGTGCAGTTCAAGTGGAAGTTGAACAAAGTGGGAACTTCAAGTGGCGTTTCATTGTACTTTTTCTCATAGGAGCTGAGAAGTTTCAGAGCTCTGAGTTGTTCAGAACATAGCATAATGGGCCAAAATGTTAAAATAATACGTAGCTGACCAGATGGCTGTTATGGAAAGTCACTGCACATTGATAAAGCATAACATTCGGTTGGCTTGCTTGCATGATTGCACAAAGAATTGTGGATCGCCCGTCATCAGCGTTGTGTACATTTTATTTCTTTTTTCCCAGTTTCCCAGATTCATGTTGATGTGTACGTATGTTGATGTGTATTTTCAGATACCTTTTTTTTTCCAAAATATTTAAAAACTTTCAAAACCATATTATCAAAGTTGGCGACCACCATGCACTGACTCTGGGGACGTGGACCCCCTTATTAGAAACCCAGATTTTACACAGCAAAATATCTCTTAACTGTCTGCCACCAAAAATCAAGATAGGAGAGGCAATGACTGGGTCAAGTAATATTCTCATTTAGGTTGCCTCTGATTCAAATCAAAGAAATAGTTTCACCCTTCTGGTACCACACAGGCTGCCCTATTTTATTGGAATAGGTTGTTGAGGCTGAAGTCAGCGTAGTCAGTCAGAGTTTTTTTTTTTTTTTTCTACAAGAGATCCTAAAACGGATTATCAGTTGGAGATAAGTGACTCTTTATAGCAATGAAGAAGAACTATGTCAAATGTGTGAGGTCTCTATTAGGGAAATGAGGGACGATGATGATGATGATTATGCATGCACTAACACAACATTTAAACCTTCTCTATTCAGATGCTTTATTAGGAGAATGTAGATGAATTTTGATGCATAGTAATTTACTGAATGTCTTCACTCCTGCAGGAGCCTCTGTTGTCGTTCCAGCTCTCGCATAGATTCGCTGCATTGAATCTCGGTGAATGTGAATTTTTTAAGCTATCGTGTCATATTTCCATCTGAAAGTTTTTTTATTCTTTTTTTTTTTTTTTTTTTTTTCCTTCACTGCCTTCCAGGCTGGGGTTGTCATGAAGAAATGATGGCAGTAACAGATAACAAAACAGACATGTTCACTGAAGACTGAGGAGCCGGGTATATTTTTGGCATCAATTTTGATTTTGCAGGATCAAAAAAGTGTGAAAATATGATGCAAGGCCCAGATTGCTTTTTTCCTGAGAATCACAGAAGTATTGACATTCTGAAGGTGTTGTAAAAAGAAATCAGGAAGTTAATGAGGCACAACCTGCAGCTGACAATGCCGTGTGTGGGTTTGAATCATGTCTCACATTTGACAGGGCGCAAAGCACGGGAGTTCCGGCGTCCCTTCAGGTCAGTGCTGCACGGACATTAAGCACATACTGACATTTATTCTTCTGTATGCTTCATCCATAACCTTGTTACTGCAACAGCCCTGAACTCGCAGTGTGTGTATGTGTACAGGCCGCTGCAATCAGCGTGCTCTTGAACTGCATTTTTACCCCTCTCCTCCCTCTTGCCTTGTCATTTATCATCATAAGAGTCAGATTCATGTCTCAAAGCCTCGGGGAGGTCACGATGCACTTACAGACCGTCAGAGGTCCTGTCAGGCGAGCACAGTATTTACCAGAGTAAACCAACGGTTTCTATGAAAGGACCTGAGAGAGAGAGAAAGAGAGAGAGAGAGAGAGAGAGAGAGAGAGAGAGAGAGAGAGCTTCACCTGGATCAGAGAGTTCCTGATGACTCGGCTCACATCCAGCCTCCATTCGGCAACATCAGGGTTGTGGTCGTCCAGGTTGGACGAAAAGGCAAGCAGATGAGATCGGAAATATTCTGCCAGGAGTAAAATAAATGCATGTGAGATTTTTTTATTTTTTTTTTTTACCTTTGATTTGTCATTTAATGTAGTTTATTTATGTATTTTGGGGGTGCTGTAAAGCATCGAAAAATAATCTAATCCAATAATCTAGAAAATTCCTTGCTACATAAATTGTACAAATGGTGCTCCAGTCAACACTTCCATCAAGTGTTTTTTAAGCCTAAACTGTGACAGACTGCGGTAGAATCTAGGGCTTTCATGTTATCCACCAAACTTGACTTCTGGTGTTTATAAGAGTGGCGTGGCTCCTTTAAGAACAGAGCAGATAGATAGATAGAGTGAGTGGAAAGCGTGTAATTAAGTCATCAAAATGAACGTTTTATTTTGACAGCCCCACTCTATTTCAACCTGTGTCTTGTTTTCATATCTAAACTCTGTAGCTCAGTTTAAATTTCATCAAAGTAACGGCAGTGCAATGGGAGCACAGCAATGTTACCGAAAACACAACAGGTCAGTCATTCACACAGGTTGTAACCAAACCAACAGTTCAACTGGATCATCTAAACCACTTCACCAGTCAATAAAACCAAAAGTGTGTGTAATGTTGGTAATAGTTAGTAAAGAGGATACAAAGGCTTGATGTCCAATATCCACTATGGTGATAGAAAAGGCAATGTTATACATCGGGACTGCTGTGGCACAGTGTCTGATCAATCATGACCGACTGGATGAAGGTTACTGACAGTAGTAACACTGAGATTTATAATAACATCGACAAATAACTTAAAAACCCATCTTTTTAATAAGGCCTATCAGCTCTAAATCCAGCCACATCAATCAACTTTTCTATTTCTTTATCTTGTGTTTTTTTTTTGTTTATCCATTTATTCTTGTTTTGTTGTTGTGCTGTTTTGTTTGTTCCACTTTGTTAAGTGTCATTGGGTACCCTGAAAGTCGCTATACAAATTAAATGCATTATTATTATTATTATCATTATTACAAATAAACTGTATTTAAATTGGAACAGTCCCGTCTGTTCACAACCAGCCTGCTTAATAAATTATATCGATGCCTCTATCGATCCAGTGCATCTCTAAATAGTAGACTGAGTTAAAAAGGAGCAGGTGGTTCTTCAGCTGCTTCATAAAGATGTCTGGAGGAGCCGCAGATCTTAAGCCCAAAAGGAGTGAGTTTCAAAGTTTAGGAGGAAGAACTTCAAGAGAACGGACTCCTTTAGCCTCAAGCCTGGAGTGAGGAACAATCAACAAACCCTGATCAGAGGGCCTTAGAGACCTGTCGGTGACATAACGGTGCACTAAATCTCTAATGGCGAGCTCTAATGGTTGTGAATAATTGTAATACTTTATTGGACAGGAATTCTGTGTACAACTGGTCTATTGTAGATAAAGAAGTCCATCTGTAATTTGCGATGGGTGTTTACATCTGGGGATTTAATTTGACTATTTACTTTCTCTTTCAAAGATGTTTGGGAAACCGGGTGGATAGTTGAAAACCCATCTGAATATCTGAGCAACTGTATTTAGTGTTCCCAGATCTCAGCAATTAGGAGGTGCCATTTCCTTTTACAGCCTCCCTGATGGTTAATAACAACAATTTAGAAATACTACATTATTCATGAGGCATTCAGAGATAATCTTAACCGTATAAACACACTTTTCTAAATAACAGAAACATATATCAAGGCTGTGATAATGACGAAGCAGCACAAAGCTGCCGTAGAGTTAGCTCAAACATCGCTGTGGCTTTTGGGTTTGGTTTTTCATTTATTGGTTAGGAGAGAGTTCCACAACAGCTGGCAGACATGGAAACTACCCGATTCATTAAAGGGGCTCTATGTAACAATTTGTGACAATTAAAACACATTATGGCCATATGTGAGTGGATTGACCTTCCCTGTCTCTTGGTTGCCTATGCAAGTCTGTGGATGATTAGTTTAAGTAGTTTAACGCGGCTGGAATGCGGCTTTCTTGTGAAGGACTCAGGCTGAATCTTCCGTTACAGTCCGTAAGAATGTGACTTTATACGCGTTCTCGAGTGCCTCATCTCAGTGCCTCTCTCTGCTCCACTAACAAAACAGCAATATCATCTGATCTGCTTTACGCTTGAGCGGTTGCTGAGGAAGTGCAGTGTCATATCTGGTGCAGTCTGGACCTGCAACAAATTCAATACTAACACATTTTTTGGAATAAACAGCGAATACTGCTCTGTGTGTCGGTGGGGGCAGAGCTACAGCTCTCGCTGCCTTCACGGCCCTGCATACTGAAACTGCGCTCACACGTAATCTCATGGCGAGAGAGCAGACGTAAGCAAAATGGGAATTAGCACGGTGCAGCAACTTGCTATAGAAACACGCTGCAGGGAGAAAAAACAAAAGCATCAAGTTAATTCAGACGAGTTGGGAGATGCGGGCAACACAGGTCTTCTGTTCTTCAGCGAGAACTGGCCGTGAGATTCCTAGATTCTGTCAACAGTTGTACGCCAGCTTATGTTAGCTCCAAGGGCTGGAATGTTTACCTTTGCTTGGCAGAACTGTCCGCGGCTGTTCAGGAGGTGTAATGCCATGTTCGGTCCAAATGTGGCGCTCCAAATTGCGTTCAAGGTCAATGATAAGACGCAACATTTTTCAAGTCAAGCGACAATCACGCGAGCTGAACATATTTGACTCAAGCATCAATTTTGCGTGACGCTATGTCGCAAAAGCCTATCAGACGTTCATGCCGCTGAGGGGGCCATTTGCGGAGAACCAGAACTGTACCATAAGAAATCTGCTCGTACAGAGACGGGACAAGAAAGGATTTGCCTTTCAGACTACCTGGTAAGTTTTGGAAATATGTTTGCACATCATAGCTCTGATTGATTCGAACTCCATACAGGGAAGAAGCAATGAGCAAGCATGAGTTCAGGCTTTATGCAAGACTGTATTGTTATGTTGTTAATTCGACGTCCTTTTGATTCATTTATTGCAGTCGGATCACAGATAAATCCCTTTGTTTGGAGTTCATTGTCGCTCTGCAGAGGCTGGATGTGGCTACCCTGACAGCTGAGGCTGCCTACACCTGCAGCTCATCTTATCATCAGCTCCAGAATCTGTTGTCATCTAGACACGGCGCGGTGAACTTCAGCGCGCTGCGTCCAACGCGTTTGCAGTCATTTTTATGGTGTCACGCGAGTAGACATGATTTAAAAATGAATAACCCCACAATCAAAATGAGCAATGCAACGTGAATATTTCTTAGCATTTGGTCTGAACACACCACAACAATGGATCTGTAAACCCCTCACATCACCATATAGTCTGTGCTGAACTATCGGTTCCAGTATTACAACTGGACCACAAACATTGGAGTTGAAAAATATTTAACATTGCCATGCTGTCTTATAAATCATAATAATGTTATCAGAAAACTACCTCTGCTAATTAAATCCACGCTTTAATATATAACCACGGTATTTACATCAACACAAGCGACTAATATGCCTGTTTTGAAATGAATAGCTTTGCTTACTGCATGCAGTTCACTTCAACAACATTACATTTACAAGTGTGAATATGTGGGGCGAATCACTGGAGAAAAAAACAGCATCAGACACGCAACTAACTCTGATCATACTTTAAATGTAGGCAGTGCTGATCAAATATGAATAAAGATTTTGTTACACACAGCCTCACTATACTGCAGCTGTCCTTTAAAATGTTTTTTGGATCATATTTTAGCGTACTCTAAAAACAGATTATGACCAGCCAATTTGGCTGCTTTGTAACTCTCTGGGGTGGATTGTTAAGGGGCCGATTATAAAAGTGTGGGCCCCAGGCAACGGTTTATTCAAGGTGGAGCATTCATTTTGATGTAATGCTGAAGAGTTAAATGAATAATAATGCCTCATATGTTACATTGTTGAACTGAATGTTTTGAACGGGAACTGCACTAGTTAAAAAAAAAATAAAAAATCAAATACAATTGTGATAAAAAGACAACTTGATGGAGGGTGGCAACTCTTGGGAACAATATTACAATATTATTAGCTATGAGGGTCATAGCCAAAGCAACAAAATGAGACCCAAGTTATCCCTAAATAATCATCATACAGTAAACTATCGTGAGACATGTATTTGTGAGTTTACAGAGCAGCACAGTCACAGAGTTGCCTCACCGTGGACGGCGATGGATTTCCTGTCCTGCAGAATGGAATTCCCTACAGACACCTGCACAGTAACTGTACTGATGCCTTCCCGGGGGAACGTGCATGACACACTTCCCTCTAGGGTGATTACTGGCTGCTGGGGGAGAGAGAGAGAGAGACATAGAGGAGGTAGGGGGAGATGAGGAGAGTCTCACACTGCTGTTATTTACACTATAGAGGTGTCAGCCTGCTAGTGCACTGTGAAAACACACACGTTCACACACATACAAGCACACTGTGAGAGCTGCAACAATCTGTGCCCTGCCTCGCACAGTGTCGGGGTCCACAGAGAGTTCCCTGTGTGACACCAGCAGCTCCTTCCTGTCATCACTCACGTCTCCATTTGTTCTTCAAAAAGCTATAAGATGCTAATCCTGCCGCGCTTTGATACAAACCGACATAACTGGCTGTCCTTGTGGAAGGCCCCTGATGGAGCCGAACAAACACATTTACATAGCTGCAATTACGAAGACAGATAATGAGAGGGGAGCTTTGCTCCATACAGGGCTTCCAGCATGCAGTGAGATGGAGGTTGACTCTTTTAAGCGACTTTACATCTTAGTCTCTTCTTGCCAAGAAAATAACATCTTACTAAGATTCAACCAACAATTTAGAAGCTGGCCTATTTTCTATGTACACATTTAAAGTGTTAGTTCACAAAAATAATAAGAAATACTGTATATTCAAACAGGGTCACAGGTAACAGGTGAGGTTGGTTCACCACTTCATGAAACACATGATTGCACAACAAAGAATATATAATTTTTCAATTACGTACATGTTAATTTTCCATATAATTGTATTACACAAGTTAAATATAAATGGTGACAAAAATGCATTTATTCCCGTCAGGTATCATATCTTTGAGGTATGTTTGGTGGGTGCGTAGCCATTACGCACCTTTAGCCAGACAGATCAATGCTGTGCTGCGTTGGTACTGGTGGATAGCCTATCAGCAGGATTGGCATAAAGCCCACCATATAGGTGTTCATTGCACCTATGTTCTTCTAGATTTTGTCCAGGCTGAACAAGACCCAGGCAAAGTGCGAGGGAAGAAGCCACACGTAGCTTACTGCTAGTATCTAAAGATAATTTAGCAGGTAAATTTGTGTGAAAACAGTACTTCCTCTCTGTCTAAACATGATAATGCATAATTTGACTTCTGCTGTTAGGTGATTAACTAAGTAATGCAATTACGGTATGTAATCAAATGGTGAATTAATTACATTTTATAAATATCCGCTGCTTCTGAGTAACCGCGACAATTTTTTAAGAGAGACTTATTTTTTTTGGTTGCTTTTAACATATAATCATTCTGTGCTTTAATGTGCACAAAAGAAATCTCGCTTTCCTGCATTATGTAAATGGGAAGACATTTCAAAGGCAGATATCTCAAAATCTGTGTGCAAAAAAATCGAACTATCTGCATGGCTTGATGCCACCAGGGATTAGTAGAAAAATGTGTCTTTTCTGACCCTTCAACTGTGGGATTGATCAGCTCTGCAAAGCACTTTCAGACCTTAGCTGAAGGAATTAAGAGTAAAAATAAAGGATGGATACACTTCACTGACTATTAGTGATTTAGCTGCTTTGAGTTCTATTACATCAGCATGCTCCACAATTTATATTGAACCTGATTAACGAGGCCGCAGTTCTTGCAAGCTAGTTGCACAAAAATAGCTTAACAAAATAATGATTCTCACGTTTTGGAGCAGAAGAGTCAGCATCCTACTTAATTGCAATCGGGCAAAGGCGTAACAAAGTAAAAGCTCAGAGAGAAGTAAAGTCTTGAGTTCACAGTACCTCTGTGTTATTTCCAATCCACCATATGTAGGTGACCGTTCCCACTTGGCTGGGCCACAGAACAGCAGTCAGGTTCACTTCCTTATTCCTCACCGCCACAAAGGGAGCTGAGAGATGGATATACTCCAGCTGACCTACTCAGGCACACATATACATCACATGGTGAACTCGATGCACTGCGCGCAATGTGCAAAAAGGGGAAGAAAAAACAACGTTATCGTTTCAAATGGAGAAAAAAAGAGTGGCTTTATAGGTGTGGATGAGTTTGTTCAGAATTATCTCCTGCGCTGGGACCGTTGGATGCCATCTGTGTGTTATTTTTCATCCGTGGCACTCCTGAGCCTGCGGTGGCTCTATTTGTTTGGCTGGCACATAGAATTGACAGATTGGCGGGGGCAGCGTCGCTCCCTGATCAATAAGTCAGCTCTGTTACATCTGTCATCCCCTGAATACACCAGGGGTGGTCAGCGCCATTACATGTGAGGCTGCATAGGCTTCCATGGGCTGAGCGTCTGTGAAGCATAAGCTGCCTTGAGTATAAATGTAGTGGGGTTTGTTCCATCTCGCTTGTTTGTTTGGTTATGGGAGGAGAGTGTGTTCTGTGCAGAAATAAAGCACAGAACGTGCTGTTTAGTGTGTGTAAGCTGACAAGGCTCATTTCAACAGAATGTGATAAAAAGTGTGAAGCAGAGAGAGCCGAAAGTGTGAGTGCAAAAAACTGACAAAAAACTCCTATCTAAATAAATACACATGTATTCAAACAAACTCCTCAGTAGCTCACATGTTACATGCAGGTAGAGCATGGTAGTCTCAGAGCCGAGGCTGTTCTCCCCGGTGGCGGTCACACGGTAGATCCCTACGGTTTTGTAGATGTGTTTGATTCCGTCCTCAATGGAGCTCACGTTGGAGTAGGTCACAGCGTGGCCGTCTCCAAAGTCCAGCGTGATGCTCGTCCTCGCCCCGTCGCCCTGCACAGAACAAACATTCTCAGGGAATCCGCAGGTCCCCTAATCGCCAACACATTCACTCAGGTTTCAACTAACTTGTTGCGTCACACTTCACTAAAACAGAAGACTTCTGGGAAAAAGGTGCGTAATGGTCAAAAAAGTTATGTTCTCGTCATTGCGTACTTTAGATGTAAAGGTGCACCAAAGGGTGTCTGTAGTCTGAAATCTTGAATTCTTGTGAATTGTTTACTGTATCTTATGTAAAACATTAATGTGTGATGAATTGCCACTCGCTTAAAGCGAAACTCTCTCCAAAAAGCAACCGAGGCTTTATTTGGGATTGAATATGAGTCAAACCTTCGTGTGTCGATGTCGATACCTGAGTGCGACCTAACAGGCAGGAGAGTAATGGTGAACCGCTCCTCAAGCATGCCTGTCAGGTCGCACTAAGGGATCAACACTTTTTGTCTGGCATGACGGCGACGCGCAGGAGGTGCAGCAGCTAATGTGAGTAGTTCAAAAACCTTCTTTTTCATAAACTCTGTGTACACAAACAATGTTCTCTATGCTCGTGTTCATGAGTAGGACCCTGGTGATGCTGCGAGCAAAGTTGCAAGCAAAGTTTCATGTTGTGTCGAGCCTTCTTAGTGTTCTAAAAATAGCGATTTTGATGCTAGCATGTCATGCCCCGTGCACTCCCGTTCAAAATTAACGTGCCCAAAACCGAAACTACGGTAAATCTTAAAAGTGCCTCTTTCGTCGTAATTATGCTTTTACACGAAGGTTTGACTCATATTCAATCCCAAATAAAGCCTCGGTTGCTTTTTGGCGAGAGTTCTGCTTTAAGAGCCATAGTCAGGGGTACCAGATTAGGGTTAGGGTGAAACCCATGAGTCAAAAAAAACAACTTATCATTCATTAACTCAACTGTCCTTCATGAGGAAAAAGAAGCACAATGGCTGTGTTTTATGCAACAGCGTGTATATTATTATCTGTTTCATAAAATTATTTGTATTTTTTGAATTTAAGCAATCTGGTGCCTATCACACCTGTCCATGTAACATTACTGCCTGACTGCATGCAGAACTACTTTACGTGAGAAGAAAACTAGAATTAATAATGACCGGAACTTTTTTTTGCAGATCATCAGCATGTCACAGTGTCACATCATTTTATCCTGTTAGACATTAGTGTAATTGTGTCCTAATTATTATATGAATTGTTGTGCAATTGTCAAACATTTGGAGTTTGACAATTGCACAACAATTGGAGTTGGAGTCCCTGCTGTAGCCAATGGAGAGCCACAACAGTGCCCTTCTGTGGGCAACACCAAAAGAATACTTCACATGCTTACTAAGGCTATAACCAATCAGAACCTGCATTTAATTTAATTTTCAGGAAAGAAAAGACAACATTGAGGATTCTGGACAACTGACCATAATTCGGGACAGTCCTTTAGTTAGTTAGTTTCAAACGAGTGATTTACTAAATTGCAAGAAATCAAGAAATATCTAAGCTAATTTAAACTTTTGTCATGTAAAAGTTGATTACTAGGATGTGTGTAACTGCATTTGATTAAAAGCAATAGGCGATATAAACGGGACATCTGGTGTAACAACACAAGTTAGCGCAACTCCAAAAATGATAGTGTAAGGGGATATTTTTATGATGGTTTGATTCATTTATGTCTGTACTTTCATTGATTTCATTCATTCATGATTTTACCAGTACTGTTAATATTCTGTGTGCTGTAAAAATATAGATTTTTGAGAATGTCTGGGTGCAGCTTTTTGGGGTACAACCAGCTCCAGGTGAAGGTCTTAGAGTGGTGAGCACGGATGTGTTATTTCAACTGGACAAAATTCCATTCATTGCTCACCCAGTGCAAAAACCAAAAAAAGGGTTCATCCATCTTCATGTTGTGTAGCATGCACAGCCCATTACTTTACACTGGGATGTCACATACTTGTACACAGATATAATGGATGAAGCCCTCACACACGCAGTTCAAAGAGTTTTGATATGCAGTTTTAAAGCTCCGGGTTTTAAAGACATATCTTTTATAATGGTGCTCTGTGGGGAAATGTTTTTTGGGCCACAGGGTATTTTTTCACTGCAATACTGCGAGTAGCTCCTGTCACAAATTGGCAGCAAGACTGAGTGGCAGCTCCAAGCTCTCTTAATCCATTCATGGCTCTATGGCGGTGTGGCTGTGTCTCTATGTCAAATCACTTTTGGTTGAGAAGAGCAGCAAAGGCTATTAGGGCTGTTAGTGAAGGCTTTACAGTGTAAACTGTGTCCTAAATCTTCGTATTCGATACTGACACAAAACACTGTGTTTGTTTTATTTCATCATGCAAATCAAGTCAGTAACAGGATGATGATGACATGACATGATCGGAGCTGAGCATAGTTCTTTGTCCCCATAGAAACGATCCAGCCAGGGGATATTGTCTGTAGTGGCAAGCAGGAAACACAGCTGCCAGCATCAGCCAACTACGAGTCCTACTCCACATTTTTAACAATTTGACTGTGAAACGTGGTTGTCACTTGGCAGGAGAGATAAACAAGAATATGACAAGTGTTTCTAGTGTCACTTCCGCTTTGATACAGTATGTCTGAAGGGAATACTGCTTCCTAGAGTACTAACTTACACTTTGTAAAGTTGGGTTATGTGGAAAATATCTCAGACTTGATGTAACAATTTTTTTGTTACCATAAAATAACAGCTTCAAAATCATTTTGATGGTACAGTGTCATGTAATAGTATGGATGGTGTCTCCTTCACAGCCACTCTCCTTAGCACTTGTTTCTGCTCTGCTCTCACTTCAGTGACAGGGTACATTCACAGCATTACATACATGTTTAAGGTAAGATACAAGTTTTGACACATAACACTGTTATGATGTAATGAGCTTCAGTTGTAGTTAGCACCTACTTTATATGTGACAAATCGTTACAGCCCTGGGCTATGTATTTATGACAGTGCTGTTGCACACAGAATCTGTGGGGGTCCCAAATCGAACAAAATGCTTCTTAATGTTGCTTAAACCGTCTATACATTGTAAATATAATGAGATGTTCTTGGGGTGACAGTTCATTTTGAGAAGCACATAAAACAGCTTACCTCCTCAAGAAAAACAAGGAAGGTGACATTTGTTCCCAGTGTGGCTGTCAGCGTGCCCTCACTGGTGACCAGGTGGAGACCTCTGGGTGCTTGGATGGGACACTGCTGCCTTCTGGCTGTGTACTCCATGCTGACTCCAGCTGTACAGTTATTAGACACCACTTTTCTGTAGCTGGGGTTGGAAAACACAAAAAGCTTGTGTGACTGACTGCAGGAGAGCAAAATCTCTGTCACCCTGATGTGAATAAAACAAAGCAATTGTAGCAGGAACAAAAAAAAAAAAAAACAGCAGTGCGCTTTGATTTCAATTATCCAGAGTAGCAGGGGTACTGTGTTTGGAAAGAGACACTGCTGATTACATGTTTGTTTGTCAAAGCTGTGCGAATCACTTGACTGCATGGGGGCACGGATAGATAAAGGTGGAAATCTCAGAAGCTGGACGAATAACAGCTATCTGCATGGCTGCAAAACATGAGAAGTAAAAGACTAAATGGATGAGATGGAGGGTCACGCCTTAAAAATGTATACTGCACCATTTCAAATAGAAAATCTGACCACCAAAGTTACAAGTGAGTCTAGAGAGCTGCATGTTTCCTCTGTCTGCCATGTTTCATAAACAGTCCATACACTGTAGACTCTACACCAAACACATACAATTGAAAATGTCTGACTCACTTCGTGTCTGGAGTGTTGTTAGCGTGGTGACTGGACATAAACAGGAGTATAACCCGGGTGCCATTTGGCAAGGAATCTAAACTGTGTAAGAGAACGGTTGCTTCTGAAATGACCCCATATTTACTATATTAACCAAATTTGTGTGCTGAAATGTGTGTACTCGAGGGCACCCTCAAATACTCCACAGTCAGAGGACAAAAACATATCCATTACTTGCAGAAAGTAGTGTTTGTTCAAAGGACAATGTTTTCATAAGCATTTGTCGGTGAAATGTAAATGTTCAATTTTACTTTTTTGCAAGCACTTTAAAGACCTCTTACCCACCTCTTAAAAGTTTAAATACTACCATGAGCCATTGCTCAACTGAAGAAATGGCTCTATAGCTCATCAGTGCAGCTGATGTCGCAGTGTTGGCGTTGTTCCTGTTGCTCTAGGAGACATAACAGCAGCTTATGCAAAAGTGACAGTCAACTTCAGAGCAAGCTCTTGTGGCTATACAGGTCGTTCACCCAGGAAATCTAGGTTTTTCCCAACGTATTATTGTACATGTTTGGTTTTGTCTTTTGCAGTTTGGAGTAAACGAGGAGCTTACAAAATCTTTAAAAAAGTGTACGAGCTCGTGCAAGGAGAAGAATTGGGTTGGTGGTCTGGACACATTAGCAAATTTTCACCCCAACCTCGATCTTTTCCTTAACCTAACCAGGTAGTTTTTGTGCCAACTGTTTTGCCACGGTAACCATGTGACCATGAAGGCCTAATCTGGATTGTTTACAGTCATATTTCACACTGAAGAGGGTATTGAATCTTTCATTTACACTATTTTCAAAGCCTTGACATGACTCACAAGCTATTTTTCTCCTACACTAGATTGCATCAGTGGGTAATGATTGTTTTATAAAAGTGAACGTTTGATCATATAGCCCACATGTTCGTGAGCTTGTCCTTTTTGTCCCTCGGAAACTAATTAATGTACCCTGAGCTATTCATAAGAATGTGTGTGTCGATTCTGCTCTGCTCTCAGGTCTGTGCTTTTACCCAGTGCTGTTAAGGAATGTCATCCCCATGGTGCAACTCCTGGACATCGATGATGGATGGAACCAAAAGGCGGGGGTGCATTTGCCGTTCGTCCGTCTCTCATAGCCGTAATCGCTGTTATGATCCGAGTAGACACAAGCACAGCAGTTAAGTTAAGCAGTTATCCTCAGATACCAGCCCACACAGGATACAATTGACACTATTTACATTTCCATTAAAGACAACAAGATGAAAACCACACGTTTCCTGGTCCACCAAATGCCTGTGTGAGCCAGCATATTGATTTTTTTTTTTTTCATTCCTGAGGCTGTGTTTGGAAAATTTGATTAAAGATTATTTCAGGTTAGAATAACACTCCCAAAATGACTGATATTACTCACAGGAAAAAGTCAATGAAAAATTAATTAAATATTCAAAGCTGAAAAAACATAATCTGCGCTGTAGTTTAGGTTTATTGGAGTCTTATTAAAATTGTAAGACACAATTGTAAAAAAAAAAAAAAAAAAAAACATTGTATAAACTTGATGTCGTTTTAGTATTGACTTCAAAGTAGTTACAGCAATTGTTGTGTGCCTCCCTGCCCACGAGCTGTTTGTCCTACAAATGAAAAGGCAGAGCAGCGTTGTGTCCCCAAAATGATAGGGACAAATTGCCCCAATTAGTACAACATGCACACAGATGCAGAAGTGTTGTGATTGTTAATGAAAGCTATTAGGCTTGGTGATTTATGATTTTGATGGTGCTTATTCCAAGAGCTGCCTCACTCAAGAGACGTGCTGATTTGGGACCAAAGTGAAAGGAAAAAAAAGCAACACTAATACTGCTGATTGTTCAAAGAACGGCAGTTGTGAGGCTGTGGGAACACATTCCGTGTGACTGTAGCTGTGATGTAGAGTCACTACAGTAGCTACAAGAGCAGCTGTGAATTTTTATTTTTCCTCCGACCACTTTGGCACATGCACGATGGCACACATTCAGGTAACCATCCAAACATACGTAAACACACGCCCACACACAAACAGACATCTACAGATACAGGTTTAGGCAGTTGAATGGGTTCCATATAGCAGCAGCAGTAGCCAGAGCTCCTCTATAATTATAATCTGGAGGTTATGCATGACATTGATGTCATATCTTTTAATCCATCACTTAAAGCCAGTTTCCTTAAACCTGGGGACATATGACAGTATGTATTCACACTATTAATAAGGATGTTTTTCAGTGCCAAATGCATTAGAAATAGCTTCCTTAAAGGATAAATTCACCCAAGAATCTAAGTTCAGTCATTATCTACCAACCGCTATGATGAAAGTTGGGTGAAGTTTTGTAGTCCACAGTACATTATTGGAGCTTTACAGCAAAACAGAACTGCAGCATTCTCCTAAACAACTGAAGTAGATGGGGACTTAACAAATACCACCTTAAAAAAAATTAACGTTAATAAAGTGGGTCCATACAGCTCATCGGATGTTATCAAAGACTCCAGAATACCCAAGGTATTGATTTAATAATACGTTATTTACACACCTGACTAATATATATATCTATATATATATATCTATCTATATATATATCTATATATCTATATATATATATATATATATATATATATATATATATATATATTTATATATATATATATATATATATATATATATATAGATATAGATATATGTGTGATATCAAAAATCCACAAGTCTTTCAACCAGTGAGAATAGATTTATTTCAGCCTAAGAGAAACAATCAGATTAAGCGTTTGCATGGTAATTAGGCACTTATATTTTCCTATTGAATGGATTATCAAGGGTTTCCACCAATTAAGATTGGATCAGACTCTTCAGATTGAGGTGGTTACATGAAGCATTCTTGTTCTGATTATTAGTGGAATATTAAGTTCCATATTAAGGAGTTGGACATTTTGGACCTTGCTTAATTTCACGTGAAAATACAAAACAACACATTTTGCAGAATGCAGCCACCATAAGTCTTTATATAAGACGTTTAAGGCCTTGTCAACACCCACATACTTCAAACTTCATGCCCTCATTTGTAACCCTGGCTTTAGGTTCGAAATGTGTTGTCTCCACCTGCAAGCTAAAATAACCCTGATGGCATCATTAGCCAAAGAAAACATTATGTTTTCACAGCCTGTGTAAGTAAATTGACTGTGGTGGAGTTCCCCTGTAACAACAACACAGAAGGGAATACAAATAGGACAGTATTATGGTTAAAAAAAAGAAAAAGTACACTCACCATTCAAAATCAGCCTCCGTGCATTCACAGGGGCCCGACGTCATGGACACAGAGTATGTCTTTCCCATAACACACCTGGATGTGGGCTTCAGCTTTCGGTAGATTCTTTTCACTCCCATGAGGCACGGCTCTCCCTGTGGGCCCGATTCCAGGAGAGAACCAAGAGGAGAGAGTTTAAAAAATTAGCTACTCTTGGAACTTGCCTTCATAAATAATTTACACGGTGCAGCCAACCGTGTGTGCCTCTCACTGTGTGTGAGAAGCACTGGTGCCTTACTTGAGCGTGTTGTGCATCCCTGTTCAGTGAATTTTTACAGGCTTGTGCTGTTTGGTGTGCTTAACTTAACAACTGTTCCCCCTTGCATGTGTCACACTGGTGAGTGTGCTGCTTGAGCTCTTTTTTTAGAGATTTTTTTTCTATTTTTTTGTGATATTGAGATGAACGAATAAGAAGCAGCTACAGTTGCAAAAAGCTGCCAGCACCCGTTCCATTTTTAGCCACGTACCAATGCGTAGGAAGTGAATATAAAATCAGGCCGGGTACAAAAAATATGATAACACCAGAATGTTTCACTACATCCTTCACTACACTGCTCCTCAGTTTTTGTGGGGTTTTTTTTCAGCAGAACATTCTGCCTTTGTGCATTAGGTGTCAGTAGTGAGATGCTTAAAAACTCAGGCTGTATCCACAAATAGACTTCCAGCTCCTGAAAATGGCCTTAACTTTCCCAATGGACTGAAAACACAAACATTGTCCTCTGTTTTTAGGTAGTGTTTTGCAGCCGACCCGGACTTACTGCACCTATTTTAGGACAGTTAGCCCAGTAATTGGCTTGGACTCTCGTCGACTTCCATACTATAAGTTCTGATCATTAGCCTGCTCTGAGCATATGGGTGTCTAAACCAATTACAGAACTGGGCCATAAATAAAGGTGTGCTCTAACTCTCTGGCTCAGGATCAGGCCTGACCAGGTTGAGGGGTTTTTCGGGCAGGTTTAATCTATGCAGGGGGTAGGGAGGTAGGGTTGGTTCACTCAGAGCATCAGCAGGAATCTGCATAAGTGCTCTGGGACCTGAGAGACATCCGGCTTTAGTCTACTAACTGCGCAGCCAAGCTAAAAGCAGAGACGGTCAGCAATTGATTTCACATTACTGGCATTTGATCAAGTGGCCCCGCTCAAACTAACCTGCATTTCAACCAAACAGACTACAGGCTGTAGATTGAATTTTCCATGAAGTAATTGGCATCTTATTTTGTAATAATGGCCCATTAAGTCAAAACTTGAATCCTCGTTAGGGATTTTGTTTATGCAGCAGAATAGAGTTGCATCCATCGGCTCAGAGTTCTGACATAAGATACATAAGCTGCTTGGAATCACTTCCTCTATGTTACCTTGACACTGTTTTACTCTCTCTGTCTCTGTTGCATTTGAGTGTCCCAAATTCTTTGTGCACCCTGAAACATTTCCACAATATAATGCTTTTGATAGAGGTGCACATCAAAGGCTGTATCTGAAATGACTTTGGTTGTACTATATAGTGCAAACTCTTTATAGATGTAGAAATTACAGTCGTGCCAAAATTCACCTCAACTACTGAGTGTCTGATCTAGTGGAAGATGAGAATAAGTAAACAAGGGAGTCATTTCGGAGACAGCTAAAAAGTTATTTAGCATTGGGTGCAGGCTGTAGGTCCCAGAGGGGCCCCTAAACCAGAGCCTTTCTTTGGACTGTTGTTTGAAAGTCAGGCTGGGGTCAAAGTAGACACGTTGGGATGACATTCTTATGTTCCTCATCCTGATCTGGATGTTCTGATACTGAGCATTGGAAGCTAAAATTCAAACAAGACTAGGTTAAAACGTAATGTTTGGCTGGACCATGTGTTGTCAAGGTGCAAACATGCGCCAATTAATTCCTGGGGGAGTCAGTGGTAGAGCTTTAATATTATTTCCTGGTTTGGAAATGCTCAAAAACTGCAGAATATTCCTTTGCGAAGACAAGGTAATTTAGGAAAGAGTTGAGTTGTTATTACATTCACAATTTACATTAATTGATCCCTTTTTTTTAGCCCTTTATATGTAACTCATTATTAAGACAAATTTAAATAACACATTTCCATTTAAGCTTAACTATTCCCTGTTCTGAATTTTACACATTTCATGTTTGCCTTGTCTTATTTCAGAACCATGTACAATTTCATCTTTACAAATGCTTTCAGTTTGGGCATTTCCTTCACAGAGTTTTCATTAAATCAGACAATAATGTTGTATTCCTTTATGCCGCCTTCATTCATTCTCTAGCTTGCTCGACCACTGCTGCCCTGTCTCTCGCTGTCCCCCTCATTGAGGTGGGGAGTCGTGCCAAATTCAAATAGAGCTTCAATGAACGGGGACCAACAAATCCTGAACAGTATGCCTCTAAACTAAACAAACTAATGATAACAGAATGCATCATCTTCCAGCTCCATCTCATTTCTACCAGTTTGGTCACTCTTCATGTTTTCACGGTCAGTGAGCCTCTGTGTGTGGGGAGGGGAGGGCCTCAGCACTGTGACCTATGTGCAGCAGCTGAGTGGGAAAAGCTCCCGGAGACGTTATAACCATTTGCACAGAAATGAGCAATAGTGAATGAGCTAACGCTTCTCTACTGTCTTGACAATCCTGTAACCGTGTTGTTCACGGACATTCACATTTGAGGGGCTGGGCCTGCTGTTTCAGTAATTACTTTCACCACTGCCTCATAACCCGTCCATGTCCATCATGCACATTTGTTATTATTTTTATTTTGTGAACCTTTTTTTTAAATTGGATTTATCATGATTTCTTGTAACTTACAATTTAATATTTGACTGTTACATCTGTATACCTACCTATATCACAACTCTAGGTAGGTTGTAACTATATACTATTTTCAGCTGAAGTATCTTTTAAATTTGAAATCGAATCATGATAAAATAATAAAGATAACAAAAATGTTGATACTTTACTTGCTTTCTTGGTAATTTGCAAATATCATCCTATATTAAGGGCCTGTTGGCTGTTAAGCTTTGACAAGAAATAAAGCAAGTGAATGTAGTTCCTTCTGCATGTACATTTCTCAACCAACTTTTTTTTAGGATGTATGATAAAACTGCCTTTATTTCTGTGCTGGCATGGAGCGTACCTGGTTGTGTAGGTGCCACGTCTGATAATCCGCCTCCGTACACCTCCTGTTGAAGATGGACCTGAAGTCTATTTTTACCAGCTGCCACTCCGAGCGATGACTGACGTGGCCGAATATCCTGGAAAATAGCCAAGCATGTTGTTCGTTACAGACAAAACAGGGTGCAGATAATGATCAGCAAAACTGGTGTGAAAGCATTCAGCTGATGATATTCCGAGTTTTCTTCACTGTCAACACATTCCATGAGAGGACCAAAAGCAATGATACATTGAGTCTTATTCTTCTCTGCAAAACACCTCTATTGTTAAACCATTAGAAATACACTGGTGAATCACACTGTTGCACTGAGTGACATGTTCCTTTATTACTATGAACACAGGCATTGTAGTTACAACATAGAATGTATGCAGCATACCTTTCACACATCAAATGGGTACTGAACCCTACAAGTGCATTATTTACTCGTGTTTGGTTCACATTTGCCACAAACTACAGTGTCCAGCTGTTTCAGGAGATTATAAATAGTGGCACAGCTGGCACCAGACAGTAACTACAATTTGCTTATCTTCTTCTTTCTCATTATATGATCATGGTAGTGAAGGGTGTTGTTGGCTGTATGTTTAAAACGTTGTAATAGACCAGAGATTAAAGCAATCCCCAAGTATGAATTTGTGAGGTTTAATCTTTTAATTTGACTTGATTTATTCAGTTTTATTGTAAGAGCTAGTGCAGGTCTAGTTTAATACAAAATAAATTGTTGTAATACTCCCTGTTTCGATAACGTATTAGGTATTACATATGTATTACATTATTACGTTATAGTTATCAATATATATTTATCATTAAAGTGTGCAATGTAAAATCTGGTTATGGTTGTACTATATGCTCCCAATAGCCCCTAATTTTCAATGGAGAGAGACGAGGGATGGGCTGTCAGTCTGCACACAAATGTCAGTGTAGTTGCCCGTCCTGTCGAGCTAGCTAGTGCTAGCAAAGTGATTTACAAACTATTATTACTGTCTGCTGCAATCGGTTCAACTGATGATACACAGATGATGTTGTTGAAAACCTCAGCGTATTTCATCTGAAAGCCAGATGAATATCCACATTTTTTAAAAGGTCAAAAACAAAACAGAATCCAAGGTTATAAGACTAACCAGATAATGTGGATGAAGGTTCTCAGTGATCCAGGGCATGGTAATTCTATGTGCTGTATCGTATGCACAGATGGTGTGAAAGAGGAGTATAATAATCCATCTGTATCAAACTGGAAAGATGTCTTTGAACAGACCTACATCACCCACCTACAATGCAGTACCCTCCCCAGACAGCTTTACATTCATTCACACCTCGGTTCACTTAGCCCTAACATCCCACATGAAGGCCTGTTTCAGTGGCCCTATCAACAGAGCTCACACGTGTCCTTAAGGACTCTGTAAGGACACTCTCACACAAAGTTTAAAAGCCTGCAACTCCCTCCAGTTAGTTAGAACCGAAGAAGCCTCTTGGGTGAGAGGTGAAACGTTTAAAAAAAAAAAACTCAAACAAGTTCAGGCAAGTCCAGTTGCCTACAATATAGCACTTGGAGCTAACCAGATAAATATTCCATCTCAAACGAAATTGAACAGATGTGTTTCTATGCAGTGACTCCCCTCACCATTCATACCGCAACATATTTATCACAATCAATCTGTCAATGAGCTCTGGGGGCACCCGACCATGACAGGCACTTAGTGTTAAAATGAGTACAAATTGATAAAATAAATAAATAAATAAATGAATAAATAAATAAGTAAGTAAGTAAGTAAAAAAAAAAATGGTGCATGATGGTCTTATGAAAACTAATGGTGTGTCTGCCAGCTGAGAGGCTTTGTGCTCAGGAACTTATTCTCAATGCAAACCTTCCAGTATTGTCTTTGCAGTGTCCCTTTCCCATCCAAAATCTTTTCTTTTTGTCGAGACTATTGCTTTGCACTTTCCTATTCTCTCTCTCCTTCTCTATCTCTCCAGCTGTGCTCTATCTCTGTCCTGTAGAGTCGACAACAGAGCCGACTGTCAGTCTGTCATTCATGGCAGGTGTCATGAAACATTGATGAAGTGGCTGTGGAAACCCTTTGGTAACATGTGCCAAATACCTAAATCTCTGCTGCAATAAGGGAATAGTGCAGTGTCATAGCATATGTACGCACTCCAGCTCTGGGCTATTCTAATAAGAGATGTGAAAGAACACAGAAGGAATCTTCATAAATCAGGTTTCTGAAGACACACTAATTCATACAGTGCACTTTCACAATTTTAAATGCTGCTCAAACATTTTTTTTTTTAAATAAAGCTTCTGGTCTGTTTTCTCAGGAATTCTTTTTTTTTTCATTATTTTGATCATTTTCCTTCATGTTCTTCAAATGGACAGTCACGCTGTCGCTCGCCCCTCAAGCATTGATCTCCTGTGATCATAATCTGGAGACAGACAGTTTTGATGTTGGGTAGACCTTGAGAGAAATCTTTCTTATTCATGAAAAGGAAAACAGACAGTCAGGAATGCTGAATCGAGGAGGCTTGCATATAGATGCAACCAGCACTGACTTGGGTTAAAGCAGAAGAGACTAGTGTGTGTGTGTGTATATATATACACACACGGACACACACACACATGCACAAAAACCTTTCTTAAGCCACTTGGAGGTAAAAATAAATAGGTTTTAATTTATTTCGCCTGGAGACTTACCGTGACCCTAATTATAACCACTACCTGACTAATCCTAAATATAATACACAAACCTCTCTGCACTCACAACCTCAATATCCTGTGTGTTTAAGGAATTGAGGGCAGGTGCAGTATTGATAGGTTAGGGTGTCCGAATGACTGATAAGTACAGTTTGTGGCTGTGGCTCAGGGGTAGAGCCAGCTCCTTGGTCAATGGTTCGATTTCCCTGGTCTGCATGTCCAAGTGTCCTTGGGCATACTGAACCCCAAAAACTGCTCCTGATGTGCTGGTCAGCACCTTGCATGGCAGCCACCACCATCAGTGTATGTATAAATTACTGTAAGGCACTTTGGACAAAAGGCATCTGCCAAATGTAAATATACAGTTTGAAGGTAAAAGTACGTTGAGTTTCAGTTAAAGACACTTTTGTACATTTTTATCAGACTACTGTTAGAGACTGAGACACAGAATTTGTCCAAAATGTGTGTTCTAAATGTAACAGCTATTTACATTTTCTTCATTAAAGTTTACAGCTTCACAACATTTCATTTTGTATCGAATCTATTTCTTCGTATCAATGACAATATATATATATTTTCCTGTGCAACATTTAATAGTGTTTTTATAAAACCACTAATAACTAGCAACTATACATGACTTTGTGTCACTTTACAAATATTTGGACTGCAGTTTGTTGCCCTTGTGTATGTTGTTGAATGGCTTTTGACTCAGAACAATAGTTTGCTTGCCATAATTACACGCATCATAATATTACAAACTCTATTGTAAATATTTGAGATTAAATTAACACCTTACCCTGAGGATTATCTTCTAACTCAAACCTGAATGTAATAGGGAATTACGCCCAATAATGTACAAGAAAGAACACTAGAACACTCAATAGATAATAGCCAGTATAAATTCATCGCTCATAGATTGCTGATGATAGATCCCTACCTCAATCTATATGTAGGGTTAGGGTTAGGGTTACATTTACCTAACCTTCACTACTGACTCAAATTTAGCTATTTTCTTAAATGTTTCTTACACTAGATATCCCAAATTAACTGGTCTGGAGTGTGAAATGTTTCCCTGAAAAAAGTCTAAATCATACCCATACACAAACATACACACATAAAAGGGTTATTTTTTGTTTTGTTGCTTTAATTAAAGTTTTGACGAATCTGTCACTTACGTCATGATGAGCGTCTCCTCCCCAGGCTCTCCCAGCACCCCGTCCACAAACAGAGGAGAGCTGGTGAAGCTGTACTTGTTCCACTGCCGTCCTTCATCAAAGCTCAACCTGGGAACACAAACAGCTGTGGCACAACGCATCGTTGCTCACCCTTCGCCCCAACTATATGCGAAAGTAAATGACCCAGACAATTGTCTGACAACTTTATTTCATATTTGGCACGGGGCTGAGTCACTGATCAGTAGATACCACACTCATTATGGCTTCACAGAATGGTGAAATGGAATGACAATTGTCAAAGCAGAATTCTCCATGGCTGGTGGGTTTTCTGCACAGAACAATATCGTCCCTCGGTTCCAAGACAAACTAATTTCCCTTTGTTTGACTAACTTAAGACTTGCTTCCTCCGATGGGAATTAGTCATGCTGTGACAAACGGTGTCTCTGTCATAACGACTCACCACAGGTGCCGGATGGGAAGCGGCGTGTGTCTTATTGCGACTAAGGCACCTCCTTGGTCGAGATACAGCACTGCGTACTCCTCATTGAAGATCTGCAGGGACACAAAAAAACAGAGTGCTCCCTCTGCAGCGGCTTGTTACCCGTTTGCATGTCCAACACACCCACGCTGTCTCAATCAAGTGAGCAAAGTAATATTACACCACGCACACACACGCACACACACACACACAGCATACAATGTGGATACGCTTGTAATGATTATTTTTCATTGCGGTGTTTAATCAAAAACAGGCCCCATAAATTGAAATCATCAGGATCAAGTGAGGTAAGGCCCACCCATCAGCACTGAATGCAGGGACTCAAATAACCCTTAAGATTACATTTGATGATGGATCTTAAAAGAACACTGGCTAGTGTTTGCAGATTAAAAGCCTGTATGATAAAATCACAGAGTGAGCGAGTGAGGAGGAGGAGGAGGAGGAAGAGGAGGAGGAGGAGGATATTTTCCATGAGAGGATAGAAGGTCAGTCAAACCCATGCTGCTCCATATGGCATGCTGTGATTAGACTGGGCACTTCACTGGAAACATTAATTACCAGGTGTGAGTCTGTGATATTCATAATATGACATATATATGCTGCTGCCAACAGCTGTCACTTCAAAAGAGTTTAAGTCAGTAGTTTTGCATTATCCGTGTAAAGATTTTGTCAGTTACTGACACATGCTGCTGACAAGCTAGTGGCCAGCATTATTAGCCACTGCTTCATCCAGTTTGTGATTTGGGAACTCCCCACTTTAGTCTGATTACTTGCCATCACCACATATATCAAAGAGAAACAGCTAACGCTTAACTGTTAAAAGCTACCACCATGTGAGCTATGAAGAGTGGCAAAACATTAGCTTTTTTAGGACAGAGATTCCGCAATAATGCTGAAACAAAGGCTTGCTTCTACACTGTGTTTTCAGACTGAACAAAGCAGCTCCGGCATAAAGCCGCACCAGTGTGTCATTTTGTCAGTGTGTCAGCGTTGCAGAACCAAATGAGGCATCGCAATACACTTCATAACTTTGAGATAATGTGTTTCCACTGGTTTACTGTAACTGGTTTACGCCTGTTAATCTAAACAGTTATCCGCTGGCAGTTTATAAAAATATGGATGCTATTCTAATTTTTCTAAATACTGTAGCAAAGGGTTGCACCTATACTTATGGAGATATAAATAGTAATATGAAGCTCCTCAGTCTGAACCAAGATGGCAAACTTGTATTGTGCTTTCAGATCCAGCAAATGCAGACACTCTTTTCTGTTTTCGTACATTTCACAATAAAAGCCCTACAATATAAATGGCGAAACTGTTTGTCAGTGGCGGATTTAACTTTTAGATTAAATTAGATTAGATAAAACAAAACAAAATTTCTTTTTTACTAATAAACCCCTAAATAAAAAAGCTTACAATATCAACATGTATGGATAACATTTTTCAGCAGTTAGGTTATGTAGTATCAGTATCATAGTTTACCCTCATTATTTCTGCTCAATAGATACAAATAAATACCTATTTAAATTGTTTTGTAGGGGCCGTGGTTGTACCATCTGCAAGGCTACAGCTGGACCTTTCTTGGAAGAGGGAGACTGGATGAGATTGGCCAAGAATATTTTTTTCTCCGACATAATGCATAGTTACTTTATTATTTAAAGCAACAACATGTAACATTCTAGAGAAAGATAGCTGATTGTTGCATCTCATCCAAAATAGTTTCAAACATAGTGTTTTTTTTATTTTCCAATTGTCATTTATCAAAGATGTACTTAAGGAGCAAGAATATGATTGAGTTTGCTGAGAACGTTTGACTTTTAATAGAAAATTCAAATTCTGCCTATATAGAAATTAATGGGATACTGTACTGATTTTAGCATCTAATCTGAAAATCTGTAGTAAAAGAAGACATTAATACTAGATGTAGGCATATGTATTTCAACAAATAAGAAAGAAGAATTAGATTTTTTTTACACTCTGACCCAACCTTCCTGCCTATACATACATTTCTGTGCACTGGTCACCATGAAGTTGAATAAACAGAAAAATTACGCCAAAACCCTGCAGAGACTCCTCGCATAGTTTTGCATCACATGAGTATTTCGGTACAACATTTTTACCAGTCAGTGTGGCAAAGTGGCTTGCAAGATTAACTAATTAAGTGCATAATCAAAGCCTTGGACAGCCATGGCCCAATTAAAACCCTGCTGGTATCAATGTGTTCAGTCAGTCAGTAGCGCACCACTGAAGTTGACAGTGTGTCTCCTAACATCACCGGCCCCCTTTAAAGTCTCTCAACGGCTTTCATGGGATATATCCACCCAGAACTTGAAGTTGGCTATTTATAATCTTATGAAATATGACAAAACTTGCAGCTGCAGTGGTATTACAGTTTCCATATTTCCCAAATAAAGTGAGGTTGAGTTTCAGTTTCAGTCTGAACTTTCACAGTACTACATTATAAAAAAAAAAAAAAAAAAAAGGGTCCCCTTACCTGTCGCCATGTATTTCCTGCATCCGAGGTGATAAACACGCTGACATTGCTGGTGGTCAGCTCCGAGCCAATGGAGCCTTGAAAGACAGACACCATTCACAGAAGAGACACACGACAAGCTTCAGTAAGTGTTTGGAATGGGGGAACTGCATAATGCAGACACAGGAAATGAAGTCTATTTGTAATCAAATAAGAACCCAAATTCTATAAAGATCCTTTACACCAGCAATAGGGATACAGAAGGGGGCTAGAGCCTGCAGCTGCAGACTGGGGAAGTAATTATAGCACTCCATGAAATCTACTGTTACTGTAGATCTCTTAGGAGTGTGGGCAAATGTTGCAGTGCGACATTTACCCACACCCCTAAATTAACCAATAAATCCAGATTACTGTATTCATCTTTCAGCAGTTCTGGCCATATTAAGACAAGCTTTCCTGATGCCAGGCGTGTGCAGACTGTTGTAATTGCTTTAATTTAGCCTGTAATTGGTGCCAGGTGGTTAAACACAAGGCTGTAAAGTACTGTGAGCATTTCGGAGCTATGGTTATCCCCTTGTCGAAACACTCCTTGAGAAAGGATTTGCTTTACAGTCCCTGTAGTGTAACCTAACATTTTTGCTGACCTCCACCGGTTGACGTTCTCATCTTGCTGCAGTGATGCAGACATGTGCTGTGTGTATACACGTGCCACTCAGCTAAGACGCAACAGTAATGCTGGGTTTGGTTAAAGCCCAACAAACCTTCCACCAGGTGACATCAGTCAAACATTGCTCTGCAGATTTGTGTTAAAGTGGTCTATAATGAGAGACTCAACCTAACAGCTTGAGCCCGAAGAGCCCTTTAACAAAGACAAAAACATTGTACAGCTCTGTCAGAAGGTTGCTCCAGCTTCTTCGTCCCTGACTGTCTACCCTTAGCAAATATAATATATCTCCTTGCCAAATTTCATTGAGTGGTAGCTTCATACAAACTCATATTTTCTTGCACTTCATGGCTCTGTGTCTTTTATCCAACCTAAATTGAGAGCAATTTGTCTGAATTACTCATGGGAGGCTTCAGCACTTGCAGCAAAGGCAATGGAGAGGGACAAAGAAGGAGACATGAATGAGGGAGTTGGGTAAAAAAAAAAAAAAAAGTCTCGGTTTCACTTTCATGATGGCAGAGCTGATGATTCTTTCTTCACCAAACACTGTTTGTGTTCCAGTGGCTATTCCCATTGTTATGTCACAGTAACATTTTACCAAGTTAAAAGTTGAAATGTTCATCCCATTCTTCCATTATCTACATCTGCTTATTCTGTGCAGAGTGGCAGCTGCAACTGTCAAGTCCATCCACTTATTACATAGAAAAACTGCTTACAGCTGCTTACATTAGGTTAGAAATGCAGTCTATGAGAGGGCAGACACACACAAACATAAACACCCACAATCTCAGTTTGTGAAAATGTTGAGTCCTCAATCCACCAAAATTGCCTATCTGTGTTGTGCATGAACGCTCTGAAAGGGCACGTTCATTAAACATGCACATATTCTTGGACGGTGAACTGAAAGCAACTAATGAACGTGAACGGGCTTCGCAAGAGTGAACGCTTATAAGTACAATCAGGCAAGATAAAATGGAAGGGGGTGATGTTTCATATTGAGTATTCTATGCATCATAGCTCAACTTGTATGCAATTCATTACATATCAACAGCTGTTTTTGGCTTTCAATGAGGAAAATTGATGATGTCCAGATAGATTTATCATCATGGATGTATTATCATTTCATACAAATGTCCAAAAAGACACTGCAGTCCAAGAGAGAGAGTTAAGATGGGCCGCTACTGTCTTCCAGCAACAACTATCGACACGATATCTCACGTGACTTTTCTGGCTTTTGATTTTGTTTTTAGTGAGGCTCCTTTTTCGCTTATGACAAAACAACAAATTATCCGTGCATTTAAATGGAACTAAGCTTTAGGAGCGTTCCACCTTAACTGTCCTCCATGTTACGTCACATTCTGAGATCGATACTTCTCAGCTGGCAGGATGGCGGCTAGCAGAACAAGCAACTGCTAACGTGAGTTGTTCAAAAACCTTCTTTTTAGTAAACTCTGCGTACACAAACAATGTTTCAGACACCAATGCTTTTTGTGCGAGCTTGGCCTTCTCCAGACACCTGAGGCGTGTGCCGATGTGTTATTGACAGTGCCGGTCCATGCGGGAGTAAATATCACTGAGGTGTGAATTCACCTGGGGGGCTGCTGAAGTCATATTCCTCCATTTCTTTGTTTTCTCCCCACTGAGTCAATGAGACTGCATGCTTTCTCCCCTGTGATCTCAGGGAACACAATGCTCTGAGGGCTGAACCGTGAGGATTATGTAGTTTCTAGTGTGTTGGCTTTCTGCTCTGTCATTTGGCCCTTTTCAAAGGTGAGGTGACACATGCATGTTGTACTAATACTTGACAGGGACAAAACATGAAACAGTGGAGCAAAAATCAACAGTCAAAACAATGAATAGAAGAGCACGGTTTTGGGAGTTGCATTGCCATATTGGAATCATCACTTAACTGAAACCAAGATTTTAAACTAACTGAAAGAGGCACATTTCTTTGGGCTTTGTCTTTCGTGGTCTTCGTCTCTTCAAGTTAGCATAACACTATGTAATGGAAAAAAGAAACCCCAGAAACAGGAGATGTGCTTCTCAATTTTGAATGCCAATAAGAAATAAACAAGTACAAAAAAGTCTCAGACAGGTGTTTCATTTCTCCTTTGTTGCCTTGTGCCGAATGAAATTTAAACACATCATGCAATACAGAATTCATTTCACCATCTCAATCGGATGCATTCTCTTAAACCAACAAGTGTTAACTTTCACATGTCTGATTAAACCATGGTTGAGGTTAAAACTAGCTTAAATTAAGAAATATCAAATACAAAACTTTTTAAACTTTTTATTTTAAAACCTATATTCAATTCAATTGTGTTGCACAAAAACTTTGAAATTCAATTTAAACTGTGTTCCAGTATTAACTTTAAATTACACTGGAGGAGGTTTCATTTTTGAAATGGCTTTTGAAATCGCACCAACAAGTGTTCATTTTTAAACTTGTTTAAATAATAACAAAGCAAAACCAATATAAACCAATTAAACATACAACACAAAAGATATATCGTTGGCAGGTACATGGAAGAGGAAAGGTTGTGTTAGGGGGTTTTCTTATCATTTTGCAACACTGGGTGGATATTTGGATTGCAAGTAAACTGGGATTTTTATTTATTTATTAAACTGAACTCAACTGGGGATAGCTGTTAGGGTATTTATTATAAATAAACTGAAGAATTTATTGAAATCCTATGAGATAAAATCTGTTTTACTTCTACCGACTCCTTTTGGACACTGTTACTTTTGCTAGGTTTGTTTTTATTTTGTTGTTTTAATTGTTGGTTTGAACTAAAGTCATTCATTCATTCAATAATGGTTTAAATTTTAATCCGAATGGCACTTTTATTAGGACTAAATGCAAATTAAAATTAAAGTATGCATCAAATGCATCAAATTATACTCTCACATAAATACCATCCACCTAAATATGCCTGATTTTTATCGTCAAGTACATGCATTATTCCCTGAGAAATAAAGAAAATGTTGAGAAACACAACCCTAAATAAGTTAATGGGGTCTATTCTGGGCTGACAGACATCCTCCATCCATGTTTCATTGAAATCTGTTCAATAGTGTTTGTGTATTCCTGCTGACAAACCAACCTACCAACGGAGAGCTCCGCCCGTCTGTTTATACTTACTAGTATAAACTAGTTGTATACTTACAAGCTAATTGATTTGATCATTTATCATATGTACATACATCAATACATGTTAGTTTACTAAACAGAACAGAACATGTGACTCTTTTTAATCCAGTAGCTTTAACAATTATTTAGGAAAGAACTGTTAGGAGGAGGCAGAGGTAACATTTCAGTTCAGAATGGTCATGACATAAAGGATGCTAACTGGGGCAAGAAAACCCCTCACAATTCCAAGAAGAAACAGTGCTACAGACATTTCAGAAACTGGCAGAGGTTTCAGTCCACAAGACAGAAAACACATGGAGTAGAACTATTTTCTAATTACCAAAAAAAAAAAAAAAAATCTCCAAGAGTTTCAAAAGAACTTTGTTTTTTGTTTTTTTCATGACAACTCCTCTGAACTCCAAGAAGAAAGAGAAAAGAGAAACAACATGTCACTCAGTGCAGATTCCCTCTCACCCACCTGATGCGACAATGATCCCCGGCGCTGACTCCCTGCTGGCTATGTTTCCAGATGTGTAGGGATTTGCAGACACATGAAGATGGAGATGTAACGAACAGTATGGCTGCAGAAGAGAAATCACAAACTCAATTATCACAACTTTCAAACTGAGCCAACACCAAAAATCCTTGAAAAGAATCTCCTGAATAAAGTGACTGGATGCATATCCCTCCTGCGGAATGACTGACACCGGGCCCCAAAAATTAGGTTTAAAAAAACATTTTAAATCATTAACCCATCATAATTAATGTAATATACAATATAACATACAAATAACTGTCTCTTTGTCTTTACTTGTTTTTTGGCAAAAAGTAAACATCCATATTGTTAGGAGTCTTTTGTTCAGTCATACTAAGTAACTCTACCTTTTATGTTTTTTTATATTTGATGTACTGATACCTATTGTTTTTATTTTGTATTTGTTTGTTCACAGTTATGACAATATTTCAAACCAAATTTTTCCATTTAATAATATTACAATACAGATTCCATTTAGACTGTAAAAGATGGCCTTTAGCACATTTCCTATAGAGCATATTAGTCTCGCATCAAGTAATGTTATATTTGTACAGCTCACTGACAGTAAACATACTATAAGTATTGTCTACAACAGACAAGTAAGGTGCAAAGGTAGAGTGATGTAAAGCTTTCAATGGGTCCATTGGGTCTTGGAGATGTGGTTAGAGCAGCTGTGCAGGGTTTGCAGTGGTGATGGGGCCCAATGTGATATGTTTTCATGGCGGCGCTCCCGCTCCCAACTCACAAGTTTTATCACAAACACCATTTCCCCATCGGCTGCTCCCACCATTAATTTTGATTGGGATAACCTTTACCGACACAATTCTCATTATGATCCAGCAAAATGCCGGTGGTGCAGGCCATGTTGTGACAGGCTATTTAGAGGTTAATCAAAACCTCAGACGTTTCCTGACAAATGACTGTATACTATGGGCAGAGGAGATGGGAGACGTATCTGCATTGCTAAGTGGTTCATCAAATTATTTTCGATGTAAAGCAATATTAAGAGAAGATCTGCTCATGTTCCATGCAGACAATGTGCAGTATGCAGTAGTGTTTATAATGACATATTCATATTGTACAATATTATGTTTATATGTTTATACAAGTCTATTATATTTCTTAACTTCTTATTATATTGTTTACTTTTCACTAATATTATTATTGTTTTTTTGTAATATTACGGTCCTTTGGCTGCTGTGGCAAAGAAATGTCACTGTTTTTGTGACGATGAAGGAATTCTGATTCCGATTCTGATCCTGACACAATCAATCACATCTACGCTGTCACTGTACTTTTTCAATAAAGCACACATCTCGAGGAGGGTGACCGACGTGGGTGCGCTTCATCGATGAGCACCACATGCTGTTAGTTTCCTCACTTTTACTTCACAACTTTGGCTTTTGACAGTAAACTCGACACAACTGGACCATAAGAAGCACTCAACTTACAGAGGCTTTCTGGAAGACAGACAGAAAAAAGAAGCGTCGGCTTCTGTCTGACACCTCGTTCTGTCTGTGTTTCTTAAATGGGAGGTCAGCTTATTGGACTGAATCAAAACGGCTGACCTTTCAGCTCAGCAGCCTCAGAGCACTCAGCTTTGACGGGCGCTGCTCTTTCCGAGCTTGGCCTCTCTTGGCTGCAAGGATCAGTCAACCTCTGTCAAGGCCTCTCTTTGATGGAAGTGCACACATATAAAAACACATATGACTGTGGCTCGTTTGCAGATATGCAGACACTCACTAGTTCACAGTGGATACTGTTGGCCCTCAGGTCTTTGCCCGGGGCCTGCAGCAGCCTCCAGTCTCTGCCTCTGTTGTAGGTGATGTACGTCTTCACTTGGTTGTCCGTTTTTCTGTTGGCTAGAAACATCCCCTTTATTCCCGCCACCTGGGAAATTAGAAAGAGAGCAACTCACAGCTCCTAATGAAAACAGAAGCACACTTCACATGTCTTTAGGATTTTAGGCAGTTCCATATCTTCAAGTCACATTGCAGAAAATGAATCAATGCACTGCAAAGCAAATCAAATACCCTTGGGCACGCACACTTACCTCTTCTGTATTCCCAACAAAACCAGACACAGCTACACACACTGAGTGGGAAATGATCGACTGGCAGGGGACTTCTGAGTAATCAATGTGTGTCTTAAATGAATCTGACTCCTTGTTCGAGGCCCCCAGGAATATCTCAGGCATACTGAATTGAGCCAGTGACAGCCACATAAGACAATGAAACGCCTCTTATTAGTAATTGACAGATACCTCAATCCTGTTTGAAGGGGAAATTTAGTATATCCTTTGTCTTGGGTGGCGACCTCAATCAAGACAGTAAATTTGATTCTATCAGCGAGGCCACAGCAAGACATGAACAGCATCATCAGCAGCCTCATTATCTTATTCATAGATATATGTCTATTCTACGTTTGGGGTTCATATGTATCTAAAAATCATGCCTGCATTCCCGAGCCTCAACAATAGCCTTTGACACACTTTTTGCCTCCTTTTTGGATTAGGTGCATTTTGTGAAGTAATCTGCTATTATTCATCCAAGAAAGAAATAATCTCTGCCTCCCAAAAATCTATATCCCTCGCACAATCCCCGTTTGTCGATGTCAGCACATGGAAGCTGCTTCGTATTCACATGATGTGATCTGAAGACTGTAGGCCTACACCAGCAGAGTTCCTTTACAAAATGACTAAACAAGTATATTTCAGCATCTCTCCCTTCCAGCTCTAAAATATTGATCAGTGTTTATTATACACTTTCAGGCTGGGCACTCATCAGGCAGGCCTTTATGTGATGCTGTTATTATAAAATGAATGCTGCAGACTCAGGGGGAGGTAGGCCTTGTTGGGGGATGGGCCTCATGCGCAGCGTACAAATCTTAGACTAAAGAAGAGAAGAGAGCACTTTCAGCTCCGCATGATACATGAAGAACAGATTTGATATAATTCCTGCCAGGTCGATGTTTGTTTACCTCGTAGAGATCGACCATAACGTTGCCCTCTGGGCCCATACTGCTGACCACATTCTCCAGAGCCAGGGTGTAGTAGACCCCCGATGTGTCCGACACGTACAGGTTGTAGGTTTCATTCTGGTTCCACTCCTGCACAGCTGCAACCACACGGTTTTCATCCGTACTGATCACATGCAAGTTCTGGCAGAGAGGCAAATATCAAAGATACATCATGTCGGGTTACCAGTGTTTTGCGATGCTTTTTAATATAAATTATATATTATAATATATGAATTTATATTTCTAATAATAATCTTTTATCCATTGTTTTGATTTTGCTATTGCTTTGTGTGATTATATTTAACCTTACTTTTGCGCTGTGGTGTAATGTGTAGTGTCACAACATTTTGTCAAAAAAGTTTCTCGCCAAACATGCAATACACTCATCTATCAAAACAGAACAAAGGAAGTTTGCAGAGTAATGTGTTCAGTGGGCGTGGCATAGTGGGAGGGCAAGACCTCTGCTCAGCTGCCAGCTCTGGAGGAGAGTCAGGTGCAGAGCCAGACATTCTGGAGGACTAAACACCAGAGCAGAGGTAAACACCCAGGTTCTGCTCTGATCCAGGGCCGATTACTGACAAGAGGAGAGCTCAGAGGTTACTTTTTAACTTCTGGGACTATAGTGGCTTTATCATCACTCCTGTTTATCAACTTGACTGCAGCAGCAATCCATGGAAGTGACCTCCATTGTCGGGTGTTCTCAAATAATTATAAAATGACACAGAGGTCAAACTGACCTTTAAACAGCTACTATGCTGATAAAGTCTATCTGATGTGACTCATTCGAAATGTTAATGGATAATGTAATGTTTTTGGGGTTTTTTTGTGGACGATGTAATGTTTAATTAAGGGACCACTCCAAGCCAACTCACCCAAAATCCAGAGCTTTTCTCAGTTCATGTCATGAAATACTTTTCAGTTTTGAATTTTAGAAGTTTGGCCCTTTGAGCCAAATTTCAGCATTTTTGTGATTCGTTGTATGTGTATTCTCGGCCTCACCAATCGATAATCGTTCACTGGAAAAAATGTCCTGAACATCCAAGAGACCCTAAAGAATTTTGGCAACATTCATTGATTTAAATAGCTATTGTCAAATGGTAAGAGCAATCACAAAATCATTAAATCACAAAGAAGGGCCAAACTTCAAAAATTCATAACTAAAAAAGTATGTGGCACAAAGCCATGGATAGGTGGAACAATAGAAGTTTCAACACGATTTTTTTCAAGAAACTCTATGACATGAACGTTAATTCTATAGTGTATTGTATTTTTCACTATAGCATTCATTGTTATTTAGAATAAAAGGCAAAACCTTCTCTTGAATATGCTCTTTGAATCAACATCCTAAAAAAAAAAAAAAAAGTCACAACATCTAAATTAATTGACTAATTTGACAAGTGTTGAATTTACATCTCTTAAGTCTCATTGAGAGTCGTGAAAACTTTTCCCCTGTATACTGTTCATTCACCCCTGCTGGGTTTAATCATATTCAATAATCAGTCTCACTTCTCTTCTGTATTCACTTATTTGAACTAAGAGGATACTACAATCATTTACACTATGCCAGGCCTATTGGGCAGAGATTATGCTGCTGAGGCCATGCTGTTTGGTTGTGTGCTTCATCTACCTCTGACTGTGCCAATAACACCTTGCAGTGAGCCGACAGCAACTGAAGCGCCTAGGGCTTGATTGAATAAAACATGTTTAATTGTCAATGGGGACGTGACAGGCGAGGCCATGAGCCCACGGAGCAGCGCAGAATAACAATTCTGGAAACACTGTTAGGGGTTACTTTCGGCCTTGATTTGCCCATAAATAACAAAGAGAGTGTCATGCAGAGCCAGCAATGAACTTCTGCTTTAATGCAACTTTAGTCCACATGCCAAACAGTGCTGGAAGCATACTCTGTGTAATTGAATGCAGATCAGTTTGACGAATCGCTGCAATACCAGCTAAATTTGAAATTTGTCTTATTGTTGTTGTTGACACATGATAAGTTACGGACTCTTGCTAAGGGTCAATTTAGTTTTTGTTAATCCTTAAGAGCTCATGAGTATCTGTTCATGTCCATTTAAATAAATTCAACAATATACTTGTCACCTTAGGCAGAGTGTACTTGGGCAGCTTCATGGGTGTGAAGACATCTCTTTTAGCAGACACGTAGTAGATTGGCCTCCCTGCCGTTGACACCTTAAGGTGACGAAACCGTTAGTGAAAACATTTTGGAGTCACATAAAAAAACAGATAAAGCATTTTTCACCACTTCAGGGAGAAATAAAACTGCACTAATAGCACCTTTCTAAGAATGACCTTGAACAATTCCTTCAAAATCGCCACACTTTCTGTGTCTGATGCTTTTCAGTGAGAAAACTGGACAATTACCTACCTGGACAAAAACATACTCATCTTGCACCACCAGAGAATTGGGGTCAATGTAGCCGGGGAATGGTTTGCCCTTGTTGGCATCTGTGCAGTTCTGCAGCTTGCAGGTGACATACAGCGCCTCTGCTCCCACAAACACACACACACAAAGACACACACATACCAGCACGTCAGGCCATGGCATCAGTGATGGTATTAGCCAATGAAGAGAGGCAGCCTTCAACCAGGCCACACAGCCTCTTTTGGCCTCCTACATTACTCGTGTCAGTAAAGTGGTCCCAGTAAGGGAAAAGCTGTGCGGAGAGGAAGACAGATGACCAGCAAGGCGAATTGCTTTCTTTACCTTCTATTGCAGCGCTGGGAGAGAGCCTGTCTCCACGTGTTAGCCAGTGCCAAAATGTGTCAGCTTCCACCATATGCATCTGATCAATAGTAATAGTCATCTGACACGACTGATCTTTGCTATGTGTACTTGTATGATTGGCTTTTCTCTATTGTGTTGGCCTCAAAGAGAGCGCTCTGACAGAAAGGTGGCATTGACGCGTCTTTTGAAACCTAAGGCTAGGCTCAGACTACAGACGTTTCAAAAGCGTACCTATGCTGATATCGTGTCATTACGAGAATCAATACAGATGTTCTTCTCTCTCAACCAGAGCAAGATCACATTAAAAATATTGGCACAGCACACACTCACGTGGAAGCTGACTTAACAAAAGTGCAACAGCTTGCAACATTTATGTATATACTTTTCAGTAAGAAAGCAGAAAGCAGGAGAAACAAGTCAGGGAGGCGTGATATAAATCTATATCCCACTCAGATAGAAGATGTCAAACAGTCATATGCTAGCTAACGTTAGCCTCAAGGGCTGGAATGTTCTTATAGACATCATATTTTTTGGCAAGACTGTTTCAGGTTGTCTCTCTCATTTTCTACTGTGGTCCTGCGTGGAAGGTACCGATGTGATCATCCAGATATCAAACATCAGGTCAGCCTGATGAGTCCTTGAGCAGTTTGGGAGAGTTAAGACTAGATCCTTAAACCCCTACACATTGCCAGATAATCTGAGCTAAACAAGGCCTTTGTACGGGGGCTCACGCTGTTCCAGACTAACTACTGGGGCACCTACTGAATATTCCTTAGGCCCACTCTTCCTGTTAAGATTCATGTATTTAAAACTCCATTCCCTCCCAGGCTGGACAAACTGGATGCATGTGCAGCGCTGCAGCGTGGCATTACCTCTCACTTTTCATTTCAGCATCCATGTCAACAGGTCAGACTGTTCACGCCGGATGCATAGGACATGCTTCTCACGCACGTGTCGAACGTGGCTGCTGTGTGACATGATCTAGAGATTCAGAGACTCGCCGGCACATGCACGGTTCTCAGCAATAGTTATTCTTGTTCCCCTCCAGGTTTCTCACTCTTTCAGCAGGGTAAAGGAAAATCACGTGATCATTATCAAAGACAATGGCGGGCACTCTAGCAGCAGCTGCCACACAGCCTATGTGAAGACAAAAAAAATGTGAGTGAGCAGCAGCAGCTCAGTAACACAGCCGCAACACAGCACACAGGCATCCAGTGTGTCCAGCCTGTTAGATAGATAGATGTGCTACAACCTATCTATCTATATATCTATCTATTTATCTATAGGCAACATCACTCCCTCATGTCCAATCTCATTGAGCATCTGTCGGACATGTCGAACAAGTCCAATCCATGGAGGTCCCACCCCCCAACAAACAGGACCCGAAGGTCCCACTGCAAACGTCCCTGTGCTGTGCCTGACACCAGAGGACACCCCCAAAGTCTTATGACCATACCATTTATGGATCAGAGCTGTTCTGGCTTTACAGGGGAAACCTGCACAATATTAAGTAGGTGGTTTGAATGTTGTGGCTGATTGGTATATATGCAAGTAAGTCATGTCTTGGGTAGATAATGTTAAAGCAATAAAATGAAAAAATTATGTGAAAATAATTGACTTGCCTTCCAAACATCCTGACTCCATACTGAGTGAGGAAGTTAAGTCAAATACTACATTAATCCACAATTTCCCAGTGTCAATCAGGAGGATGAGTGATAGTTCTCCATACCCACAACAGCATCACTGAGTAAAATCACTTGCTTTTAAAAGTATTCTAATATATGCATTACTTTTCTCTCCATTGTCATTGTGCGTCCCCAGACTTGTCCATTTCTGCTGTCCCTGTGCATTACCCTTCAGCAGAATTGTCCACACAACTCCCAATTCCTCTGTACTTTAACACAATGCTCCGGATACACTACAAAGACACGAGAAAAATGGAGCGCTGAACTTGGAATTCAATTACTCACGTCCTTCAGAGATGCTGGTTTCCAGGTGAATTAGGCCCGGCTCTTTGTCCAAACCCATTTTCGACCTGAAAGGTAGACAAATGTGTTTCAGGAACATCACCATTGGTCTTTCTGCCTTTGGGCAGATGCCACCTACCGTATAGCTGCTGTCTGACCTGAGAGATTGTATGCTGCAAAGTCAGACAAATTTATTACTACAGAGAGGTTAAGCAAAGCGATATGACAGTTGTGGTAAACATGAACAGGATTTGGCCACAGGAAATAACCGTGTCTTTGTCTTCATTGTGGTTGACAGTTTTAAGTGTAAGGGAAAAAGAACTTCAGGTTTACTGTGTGATCTAAATGTTTAGAGCCCCCAGAAGGTCCTTTTTCCCCTGGACGGATGGAGGAAGACGTTTCCTGACATCATTAGGAGAGGAGAAGCCATTGATTTTCTTGCTACTGTAGGGATGTCCGCAGATGGAATAGCGTATAATCATTATGCCATTAAATATGTATTAAAAAGACTGGGGGATCAGAGGAGAGGCAAAGGCAGCACACACGGAGGGAGAGAGAATGAGCGCTGGAGAGAGATGGGGAAGAGAAAGAGAAAGAGAAAATGTGTGGACACATAGGACACACTTAAATGGAAAAAGAAATAAAAGGTGTGTGGGTGGGTGGGTGTGTGCGTGCGTGCGTTCTTGTGCGTGCAAGTGCGCGTGTGTGTGTGCGTGTGTTTGTGTGTGTGAGGGGAATGAGAAGCCACCATGGCTTCAAACCATTATAATTATTGGTATTATTGGTGATTCCACAGATGAATCACAACTGTGAATACGCTGGCCTACTTACCCAAAATGCATTTCCATTTTCATTGAATAATCCATTCAGGTACCCAAGAACAGTGCGAGGTAAGAATAAGTCTTTGACTTAAAGGACTTGTGTGGTTTGTTTTAACTTGTATTTATTCGAGACTCTGCGATGAGACCTTCTAAGTTGCTGGCCCACAGTTGTTGTTTGAATGATAACAGTTTGGAAAGCTGCATGCTCTTTGAGTAGTTTTTATGTCGGAACAGGTGGAAGAAAAACGGACATAGTCATGAGATGGAGCTGCCGCCTGCCAAAATATCCCATAGAGGCAGCTGCAGATGTGCAACACATTTAATTGCTGCACTCAAAAACCTCACAAACTGATTAGCTGACTATAGCGGTGGCATTTAGAGTGCCGTTTGTTCAAGTTTGCACCGTACACACCCGACCTGTGCTGTGTGAGCAAGCACCACACAAATGAGCTTATGACTCTTCATCTTCTTAACATGTCTGGTCCCATGTACAGCAGGCATAAGCTCCCTCTGCAGCCTCATTACCAGGGCTACCACCGAAACTACCGAACAGTGTGCGTCCCAAAATAGAACTCTGACAGCTTCTGCAGCATCAGCCCTCTAGGCTCCCTTCACTCCTGACTGCCCAGCTTGTTACTGCCCTGACAGTTCCGCCACAGTTTGTTAAGGTGAAAGCTTTTTGTTAGGTGTTAGTTATCGTACAAAGGCCAGACATGATAGATACTACTGAGTTGGACAGCTGTGTCGTGACAGTGAGACAATTGAACTAAAGAAAAAAGTGGGAGACCAGGGATTGATAATGTGAAATGTAACAATTAAAGATTGCCTGCTAAATATTCATCTGAAACCCGAACAATCAATATGCAACAATTTCAGACGCAGAATTTCAAAATTTGCGTGAAAAGCTTTGCTGACTGGAACCACTTAATCTTATACTTTATTTCATCTCAATGGATAGCAATACTTTGATTGCACCCAAATATGATTGCAAAGCCTCTCTCCACAGCTGAACACTGTCAGTCACATAATGTAACTCTCTGCGACAGAGGATGATCAGGCATGTCAGACATATGAATAATGAAAAACCTTAAAAACCTCTCTAGCTCCTCGCTGCTCTTCACTTTGTGGACAGGCAACGATATAGTCTGTCCAGGACATTTACAAAGCCATAACTGCTCTTTACATGACTTTGAGTTCACATTTTGCTGATTATCACAGAATAACTGTTTGTTACAATTCAATAGATTTGCTAGAAGATGTTGATGAAGGTTTTCAGTCATCCATAGTAATTATAAGTGCTAAGTCGTAGGCAGCTGGACTTGTTTCAGTTTCTTGAAGATGTTTCACCTCTCATCCAAGAGGCTTCTCACAGTTCTAACTAACTGGAGGGGAGTTGCAGGCTTTTAAAACCTGTGTGGGAGTGTCCTTACAGAGTTGTTAAGGATTTCAGTGAGCTCTGAGGTTCAGAGTTGTTAGGGCCACACTGTGGGTTGGGACCCAACCGGCCTTCATGCAGGCTAATTTTCATACAGACTAAACAAGTTGTGAAAAGTAAAATTTTAAATGTGTAAAACTTGTGATGAACATTCTTTCTGTCGGCTGTCCTCACTGCAGCATTTTAAATTCCACTGAAATTGCACAAAGATTGTCTCCTCAAGTAAAGGAAAGGAAACATCACTAAGTCATTTTGATGTTTTGAAAAGTAGAGAGTGGATAATGTGGTTTTGCTGTTCCTAAAGACAGGGGGCTCTATCTTACACTTGGCGCAAACCACATCAAGACGCAGGGCACAGAATAGCAGTCATATTTCTGGTTTCAGACTGGCACAGTTGGCATTTTTGTGCCCAGTGCCAAGATTGTGTTAATTGCAAATGTACTTGTGCTCATCTGGGTGTGTTGGTCTTAAAGTGCGGTGAGGCCAGGCGCATTGTTATCTCGAGGTAGGGGAGAATGACTGTGCCAGAGACCAACAAAAAGCTGGTCTGAAGTCAAAGGCGCAGTATTTTACCTGCTGTACAAAGGGTGCATTATTTGGATATTGGATCGGATCATGCACCCAGTCATGTCACTTTAACAAACCAGGTGAAATTGATTCACAATCTTTTGTGCATCCTAAATGAACCGATTGTTATCTCTGAAGTTTATGTGACTTGGTGTTGTTTTCGCCTTCCCTTAATTTTTGTAGAGTGGCTGTGATGTAGCTTAGAGGTTGATGTGAAGCAGCCATCTTTTCAATAAATCCTGAATGACAAACCACCGCTATATTATGGTGATGATTTCAGATCTAGTTCCTAATGTGTTCATACTTGTTAAACACGTTTAACAATATCCAGATCTCTGTACTTACCAGTAGAAACGATTGGGAGCCACTCTTTCATGCACGACTTGCCATCTCCTCCCAAACTCCACCGAGCTGTAGAGCTGTAGCAAGAAAACCGAGCACCAGTGAGTGTTTATACACATACCATCTTCATCAAATTCACCAATTTTGTGCAACACAAGCCTTCCTACTATCAAATGCCGTGTTTGCCCTCAATACGATGTGCATTCGCAAACGATTTTTCTCTTGGTTTGTTTTCACACATTGATTTACTAAGTGGCTCAGTGATCCTTATAATAGAAGCAGTGTAACGACAAGTGGGAGATGAACTCTCACACTGCCACACTGCCACACACACACACACACACACACACACACACACACACACATACACACACACACACAAACCTACTGTATATACAAGTTCTTTATTTGAATCCTCTAAATCAGATGAGTATTTACATAAGATTTGAACCCTGCAGATAAAGAACACAGCATGAGAGATTTTTGCCACACGCACGATGGACTGCAAATTAAAATTGGTTCTATAAAGAAAATGTACTTGGCACAGGGTACTCGCACTGACGAAATGCAGCTTGCTGTAACAAGGCTGTGAATGGAAATCGGAGATGGGGAGAGGAGACCGAGCATTGCGGGTGGTCTCAATACAGCCATTGTTCACTAGTCAGTAAATCACTGGACTGCTGAGATTTTCCCATGCTACACAGAAAGGGTGGAGAATGCATGTGAAATCTCTGTGTAATGGAACTAACATAGAGTAGAAATACGAACCCTCCAGCACCTTAATTTGTTCCTGTGATTGTTCCATTTCAGAGGTAGCTGTTTTAGCTGGTTAAAGTAGTATTTCTGTTAACCAGACTAATGAATTAGGTCAACGTTAAATGGTCCATCCGCAGTATAATAACATATTTTGATATTTACTGAATATTTTTGGGGTTTTATTTCCAACTGAGATGTCTTCCTCCAAATGTAAGTGAAAGGAATTTAATTTGTGGAGCTCACAACGCTGAAAATTATATCTAATAACTGATACAGCTAAGTGTCTTTCCAGAAGTGATTTTCCCTTTTTTGAATGGACCTGCTCCCACAAAAGAGAAGGGTCTTTTTTTAACTGCATCAACCAATATTTTCATATGCAGAATGGAATAGAGCCACTTGGTAGCTCATTGTTTTGGTATTTCAGCAAATTACTCAAATGCTTTTATCAACCTCATTTCTAGATGCAATGGGCAGATGTTTTCAGTGACAAAGGGCTTGATGATTTAATTCAGTTAAATATTAAAACAAATTTAATTTACTATTCAGTAAATGCTACCGGCTTGTCCAAGTTAGCGACTCACTGGTGAACATTGTGGAGCCTGTCGACATGGTAATATTTCTCTGGAATTGGTGGGTGCCAAAACAGAGCAAAAAGAGAGCGGTTATTGGACTTTTATAATTGGTAACTGGCCAACAACATGAATGTTAGTGTTTCTCTTACCGCTGGATGTTTTACATGTTAACATGTTTGCAGCTATGCTACAAACTGACATCAAACACACAAACAAACAGAAACTAAATAATGTAGTAAAATGTCTCTGCACCATTTTTTTTTGGTGCGGTGCATAATTCATATGTTCTTATTCAGAAAGAAATGATAAAAATGTCTACAGACTAAGCTGCCGGAGAGAGACATCAGGAAATGCTCTGTGTCTTAGCCCCCTGTGCCCCATACAAGCATTTCTTAGTTTGCATTCTGCCTACGTATTCTGTTGGTTGCTCAGTAGGTCAACAATCAAGCTGATATAGTCGCTAAAGTCCTTTTGTCTCCAAACACACCTACATCCTCTGACAAAGCACAATGGCAAATCCGTTGACTTATAGCTTACAGCTGGGATTTAACGAGGCGCAGAAAGTCATTTCAATGGTTTAAGCTGAACTTTTTTTTCCATTTTAAGCATGGGCAGCCATGCATAATGTGTAAACAATCATTTATTAGCGGATAACAAAAATGTGACGCTGTTTTGTTGTTATTAATTTATTTTCTAATTATATGTATTTATTCTATCCTGACGGGTGGCGTGTGGGCCTGCATTTAAAAAGCGTCCATGGGGACTGTCAGATTATCACCCTGCTAACAAGAGAGCTATCATTTCAATTCCTGACTTGCTTCATGATATTTTATTGTATCACAAACTATTATTCACTGTGACTACTGCATCTGGCGAGTGTATATTCTCATTCCAAACAGGGAGAGGCAAACAGCGTCGGTGTTGAGATTTCCATGACTCCCCTGCCAAGCTGTGCTAAGCAGATGCAAAGGGGATGTGGTTCGGGGAGGAGGTGGGGGTGGGGATGTGGGAAATCACTTTGACTAATTATCCTCCCACAGCAAGTTAGTATGTAGCCAAGCAAGTGACAGTGAAGAGGCAGAGAGCAGGAGACGGGAGAAAGTGAGGAGGGGTTGGAGGGATTGACGCAGCCTTCACAACCTCCAAGGGTCTCTCAATCAACAAATGCAGCAACACTGCCAGAGGGAGGTGAGGAAACTGAAAGAGAAGCAGTTTTTGGGGTGGAGACAATGTGTGCGAGTTAGGGCACGGGTGAGGGATTGGGTGGGCGAGCGAGTCGGCACCTGACACATGAGGAGTGAAGACACAGCACAAACACACTCCAAGAACCACAGCCTGTTTCAGTCAAACTTTAACAAAACCCCCTAAAGATGTCCGAAGAATATGTCAAATTGTGTCCTGCAAACAGTTTCAGCTGGCCCTACAACAACTGCTTTAGTCCAATAAATGTACAACTATTGTTCATTTTATTTCATTGACAAATTGTTATCTGCGTTGTTAATCTTGTCACATAGGGTTATGTTCTCCAACCTAGGGACTTGGATCCCTAAAGGGTCAAAACATAAAGTGTATTTGTGGGTGTGCTGAGATTAACATTTGTTAATTATCATGGATAATTATATCATCAGATATTATTATATTTAAGAGGGAAACTAGCCAAGACTAAAGGTATAGAGAAAGATATATTCTTAGTGGTCACAATAGGAAAAGATCAGTGATCACTGATGTAGGGCTTAATTACCATTCAATTAAATGTTTTCCTACATTAAAATAGTATAGTGTCTCTGTTTCTTTAAAAATCAAGTAACATTTAAATAAAACTGTTTTATTAAACATAGTGATCAGTGTAGTTCATGTGTTAATGACATTGTATTCTGTACAAAATTAAAGTGTTTAGATTCAGAATATATGAATATAGTAGCATAATTATTAATAAAACATGCTCAAAAGTTTGGATATTTTAGATATTCTGCAAAGGGCTGCTCTGAATTAAGCTTCTCAAGTACCTACAGCAGGGGTCCCGAACTGCCGGTCCCCCGGCCACTTCTGGCCCACACCCCCCCCCCTCCATCCTGCCCGTGACCTGATGTCAAATGTAAAACATTTCTTAATTTTAATAATTTGTTTTAGGTGTGTCACACTAATTTAAACTAAACCTTCATATGCAATTGAAATGTAAACACAATTATATTTGTATTTTTTTTTATGCGAATGACGTTTAATTTTGAAGTAGACTAGTCACGGGAAATGCAATGGCTTCAGTAAGCACCGCTGACAGCGGATCAATTTTAAATATGTCTGGGAGTAGTTTTATTCAGTCTGTGGGAGTAATGGACAGGAAGGAGCTGTTTGATGAACAGCTGCAGGTGACAGGATGCACACATCCGACTTATCAGAGCGGTAGCAACTCCTTTTCCCTCATTAATGTTATCAGGTTACTTGTTATGAGTTGAAATCCGACAGGCGCGTTAGCCTTTCAATTTGACAACAATCCTCGTCTTGTCAATCATCTCTCCTAACTCTCTCCACGCTAAATGTTAAATATGACATCTGTTCTGTCTTCTCATTTCTCTATATGTGCATCCTGTCACCATGAAGAAAATATGAGCTAAAAGTTCTGCCATGTGTCTGGCCAGAAATAAAATACAACTGTATTTCATTTGTTGGTTAGGTGCAAGGTTTCAATAAGTATTAGGGAAAAAAGGGTTTGTACTTACTGATGCTTAACTAATGATAAAAATGCATACAAACTGCTGTTTGCATATGTGTATTATTATGTTAAAAATGGAAATAAAAGCAAAATGTATCGAAATATTTCAATTTCTGTTAATACGTGAATGCTGTGGTGGCCCTCCTACAAGATAACAATACTGGCAGGGGCCCTGAGATAATTTGAGTTTGAGACCCCTGACCTAAAGGTTCTGTAAGGTCCACCAGTGTAAGGCGTATGTGTAGGTGATTAAGGTCATCTGAGGCTGTTTGT